>NC_143581.1:114162627-114472960 GCF_048544385.1 Mastigoproctus giganteus
TACCCGCTAATACAATAGAACAGATATAATATCATATGCAGATATTTTAGAGATCTTAACGAAAATAAATTCGACCGATGAAGCAAAAGACACCACAATAACCATCAACGAGACCTTTTCTTAAGTACAGCAGTACCTCACGAAATTTGACCTGCAAGTGAACCCTGAGAAATCTGTCATCATGGTATTCTCACTTAAATCCACACCAACCATAATTCAGCCTGTGATTGACGGAGTCCTGATCCCCTGCGTCGAAAAGGAAAGAGATCTGGGTGTGTTCTTTGACAGAAAATTAAGATTCCATCATCATATAGAAGAACTCTGTGCTAAATTCAACAAGAAACGGTGGGTTGACAAGAAGCACTTGCTACACATTCAAAACATAAACTTGATAAAAATGTACATCAGGATGATGATTTTCGGAGGTGTACTGTATGGAGTAGAGTTGTGGGGCTCGGCTGCAAACGCCACAATTAAACCATTAAAAGCCGCAGAATACTGGCTCCTGAAGTGGGCAACCTGGAAGTGTCATCTCCCACCACAGCAGCAGCAGCACGCAAAACCGATGGCCAAAGCACTGAATTTAACCAGGTTTTCAGCATTAATGCACGAGAGAAGACTCATCTTCACCGTAAAAAATGATTGCAGGAAGAGTCTCAGCGCCCAACATTTGAGACACCGTGTGCTCGTGGATTCCCCAACCAGCTCTCTGCTCCACTCCCAAGCTTCTTGCTATTTCCTTCGAGATTACATTTTAAAGATCGGTTCCTCCCTTATCAGAAGCTGCATCTAATCCAATCCCTGGATGCTGACTTGTTTAAAAGTATGGATGATAAAATGTATATAAGGCTTATCCTAGATCTGTACGTAGTCTCCACAACTACTAACTGATCTCAGATCGTTATGCCTGGGCAAGAATCTCACAGAAAACCGGATTAAAGGAAACTATCTTTTGTTATCGCAATTTGTAGCTATTTATATTTTGTATTAATTTTCTTTCCAATTCAATATTATCTGCTATAAGAACTTTTTTTATATATTTTTTGATACATAATCTGGCGATAATTTAATCATGATGCCGTGAAGGGTAGAGTGGTGGTACTGCGTGTACCGGCGAACCTTACAATAAAGATCTTATTTATTTATATATAATTTGCCTACCACCAGAACAAACTATTATCGCCACAAGTTATACTTTTATAGATGATCAATTGTCTGAAAGATGATCAATTGTCTGTCCATAGACCAACAAAACCTCAATATCGATTATAAAACCCATTCTTTTACGGTAAACAATCCAGTTGCAGCCCACGCACCCAGAATGAAGCAGAAGACATTGGCAGTTTATTTACAAGTATAAATTAGACACCATCAACGTTAGTCTGTCTATTATTATCCAACAATCCATCAGGCAAAGATGTCCAACCAGCAAAATATTAATTAAGAACTGTACTATGTCTCAGGTTACAATTCCCTAAGTTACAGTTTTTTTTAAACATCCTCAACCCGATCGACCATCAACCAGTAAAACAAAATTCAATACAACCCATTACCATTGTTCTATAAAATATCCAGTTCTTGTCACTTTACTAAATCACTGCTAAATTAATAATCAGTGCAACAGTTTCACTATGAGACTTCCACCCTACAGTCTGCAGCTCAGATACAAACATAGAGATATGCAATTTAACGTTTCTTAAATTTAAAGAACATAATTTATGCCCAATCCACAAGACCAATGGTGTGTTGAGCTAGTATTTGAGCAACAAATACTAGCTCAACTCCCCCCCCACCTATTCTGACTCAATTTGTCAGGTAATTCAGAAAAACTCCGATCTCCAAGAAATCCATCACAAGAATTCTCCTTGCAATTTTCAACAAATATAATGCCTTGGATTATAAGGACTTCTGTACATATTTCGTTTACTACATATTTCCATGTTGTAAACGACATAAAACTGAACACTATTCGGCATTAAATTTACTTACTATAAGTTATCCATTTGCATCTAATTCATTATCATAAATTCGCTTTCTTCGTCTAAACAATTTAGCTACGAAATCTGAAAAAGCATAAAAATTTTCCTTGCAACTAAGAAATTGAGGCAAATCGTCCTCGTTGTACACATTTGTGAGGAGTTGGAGACTATTTCGTAAATCTAAATACAAGTAAGATTGAAATATTAAATGGACAATAGTCTTCTGAGCCCCACATTTACATAAGAGCGTGGCAGCCTACCAAAACTTGTATAGCTTAGAGTTAAGGCTACCATGACCAGTCAGTAAAAAATACATATTCATACTTGGGTTAAACCAAGATTTTTACTATTCAGTATACTCCATCACATTTGGGATAAATTTATTAGTTACTCTACTTTGTTCAGCAGTTGACAACACCATTTGCAAATCATTTATAAACTCTGATCTTATTCTGAGATTGTCCTCCTTCACTGGTGTGTCCAAATCAATAGAGAAATTCCCGACTCTAGCCGGCAAGACTTTCCGCCTGAAATACTGAAGATCACTGATAATTTAAATACTGATAATTTATTGGTAGCTTTCAATTTACAACTTGTAGGGCTAAAGTGGAGACGGTTCTACAATTTCTAGATATAGTAAGTAGAAAAAAGCGTTGTGCTTGTATTATATCTTTTTTGACTTGACAATTTGTGATACGATAGCTCCACGCACTTGCAGCATAACATATTATCTGAATAAAGATACATTTGTAATAAAGCTTTAAAGTAGCAGACTTAACACCCCAAATACATTTTGAAATTCTAATTATTTTCCCTGTAAGCGCCTTAATTTTTTGAAGCAAATATTCAGCATGAATAATGAAACTGAAGCGGTCATCTATCATAATCCCTAAATATTTATAAGATCTTACAATTTGAATAGCATTGTCATTGAGTCTAATATTTGGTGGTCTGTTCAAGTTTAAATAGCACTTCAGAGGCACCTGTTTTGTCTTAGATGTCGAAATTTGTAGCTTATGAGTTTTGGACCAACAATTTAAATCACTTAGTATGTCATTAGCTCTCATTTCAGGTCTAGATTTTCCAAATACTAAGACCACAAGGTCGTCAGCATACGCTAATTTCAGAACATTCTCATTCTCAACAGCGAGTCACCCATCAAGGACCACGTTCCAACAAATTGGACCAAGTACTGATCCTTGAGGGCAGCCCCTAGTAACAGGCCTACTTACAGAGCAATAGCCCGACGAAACTAAAATATGTCTATCATTAAAGTAGTCAGATGTAAGCCTATAGATAGGAGCAGAGACCCCAGTCTCCCGGAACCTCGCCAGGACACTCTACCACCATAAGGCGCCAAAGGCCCCTTTGAAGTCCACGAAGAGGCTCAGGACATAATTTGATTCCATAGATGAAACAGATGGCGATCACGTGTCTGATAGCATCAACTGTGCATTTACCCTTGCTAAAACCATACTGCGCTTGTACCTGCAAATTTTTATCTTGATAATACACCAAAAATCTGCATATGATTCACTTCTCGAACACCTTGCCCAATATAGGCAAGAGGGCAATTGGCCGATAGGACGATGCATCATTGGAAGATCTGTTCGAAATCTTAAGCAATATTTTGACATTGGCCCGTTTCGAAATACTAGCGAAAGAACCATCCCCTAGTCAAGAATAAAGTAAGTTTAAAATGAGCTGTGAACACACGTGCCAAATTCTTTTCAAAATCAGAACTTCGAGATAATCCAATCCGGCGAATTTCGCATCCCACATTGAATCAATAGCCCGTGCAGTTGCCTCATAAGTAAAAGGCTCTTCAACTGCTAGACCTGAATAAGTCAAGTGTTCAATCCTCATATCTGTTCGTTGTGTAGTTTACGGAACAGTGATGTCCATATAGATGATACTTTCCAATATAGTGTTAATAGAATCTGCCCAAGCAAGGGGCTCCCTTCTATCAATCGTTAAGCTTGATGAAAACACCTCGCTGGGATGAATTTTCCCAGCTACTATTTTGAAAGCCATGCTCCAGGGTTCACTGTTTAATGTCTGCTCAGCCATTTGCTCCCAAGCCGATTTTTTGTCTCTATATATTGTGTTAAAATATAGACGTCTGGCAGACTTGTAGAGTTCGGCCAAATGATCCACTTCGTCGGCAGGTCTATTACTCTGCTTAGCCCTTTGGAAGTTTCTGCTGGCATTCGTAAGACTTCTTTTCAAGTTTGAAAGGTTTAAGGACCACCATGGCACATAATTCCTGTTTCTTTTCTTCTTTTTAAACGATGCATCGCATACTTCCCTTATAAGATTTTGGACTTCTTCCGCCTGGGACTGTGCCGGCAACAGGGCGAGACTATTTAAAATATCAGGTGCTATTTTCTCTCTCAGTTTCCTATGAAATTTTTTCCATGTTGTGCCCTGAGTATTATACCTGGAGAAATCATGTAATGATCCAAAAACGAGGGATTTAATATCAGTATTGACGTTAAAAGTTATAACATTATGGTCGCTTGACAGCCAGGAGGTATGTACCCTCCAATCACTAATGTGTCTACCAAAGGCACTGTTCGAAACTGTGATATCAATGTACGATTGCCCATTAGCTGTAACAAAGGTTGGTGGATGTGCTGCTATATTCCAAAGAGTCAGATTCTTGGTCAGAATAAATTCCTCTAACAGATCACCTTTGGGGTTACAAACAGGGCTGTTCCACATTCTGGAAGAAGCGTTAGCGTCCATTCACATTATCACCCATCACCAAATAGTTTATGAAAGGTTCAATGGGTTGGTGATACTGGTTACATTGAAAGTAAGTTGGAATAAAATAAATCTGCCCGAAAGACCCTTCAAGGCAAGCACATGCCGAATGAGTTGAGCAAAGTCCCACAATTTTAGTTACAGTGATGGTAGGATCCAAAACAGCCAAGGCCGCCCACACCCTAGCCACCGCATTTCCTCCCAACCCGGTTATCTCAGTATTAGATTGAAAAATTTTATATCTAAAAGGCAAACCCTTAATAACTCCTTTGTACGAGTAGGGTTCTTGTAAATTTAGGACCGAAATGCTATGTTTATCAATCAATTTCGTGAGATCAGGCATTATTGTCACTTCTCTGACAATTTTAACTGCAGAACTTTAACTTTTACACTAACATTGTTTCCAGTTATGCCTTTATTATACATAACTGGTCCTAAGTTTGGTTGATTCTTGTGCCCTTATATATTCGCGACATTTCATGTCTCTATAAGAATGATCCGCGCGCTTCTTCCTCGATTTGCAATCTTGGCAAACTGCAGGGGAATCCTTTTTTGTACAATCATCTGTTTGATGTCCTAACTCACCACAGTGCCCACATGTATGTTCCGTTTGGCGACAGTTTCTTGCAGAGTGACCATAATTTAAACATTTGTAACAACGAGAAGCGGTAAGAAAGTCCTTCACACCATGGGATGACTATTCAATATATATACGACTACTACTGCTAAAGATGATTTCACTAATTATAACTGGAGCTTCGAATGTCAGGTGCAAGTTGTTTTTGTTTTTTGATTTTATCTTAAATCTTATTTTAACTGTAATTTTGAATTCTTCCCTGCTAATGCCATGCTCAGCAATATTCTTATCAAACAGGTCTTCCAAAAATTCACTGTGCGAAACTTCCTTACGAACATCGTATGCAATTAGTGTGGGGTTTAACTTCCTTGGGAGGTCTATGTTTAATTTATGTTATTTGAACTTCTGATTTTAATTCTAAGTCTCCTTTCAGAAATCTGTTAGGAAAATCTCTTATTTTCCTAACAGATTTAATTTTAACCTTCTTAAATTCCTCCCTAAAATCCACAGAGACCACCTGTTTTATTTCATCGCTGTTTTCAGGTCACAAGTCTGAGTTGGCCTTACAATGACTATAAGTTTAGCTTTTACCCCCAAAGGGAAAGTATTAACTGTCACCTGTCCGCCCGCATTTGAGGCAGCAACAGTAGCATAACTGGCTGTCGTTAAATCTGTAGGCATGGCTTCTCTTTCTAATTTGGTTGTAAGTTTAGGGTTTTCCACGGTAAGATCTAATAACATTCTTTCCATGGAGTTAAATATCTTACTAATTTCTACAATCATTTTAGGGGTGACTTTTGCGCCATTTTTAAGCACATCAAGCAAATTGTTCTTGAGTGCAAAAACGAAATCAAGTGAAGCAGACTTATCTTACTGAACTGAATTACTAGAATTATCTAAATTATTTATATTTGGGGTGCTAGGCTCAACCTGAGCCTTTGGCAATGGAGGAAACTGTTCTTCAAGGATATTTACAAGTCGAATAGAAGTTTGTTGTAAGTCTTGCCGCTCAGCCTCCAGGACTTCTGGGGCTAAAGTTAGATTATTTGGCATTGTAACCGTTGAAGAGGATGAGCTTTCAGCCGACCTACTTCAGTTTTTAAACACTAAATTAAGGGATAAAAAATTTGGTTGTAAGTTCAATTTACTAGAAACACTGTACTTTTATAGTACCAGAAACAGTCCTCTAGCACAAATCAATATAAACATTTTACATTGGTAGCCAAAAATAAGTTCAAGTTGAATTATGTGTGGGACCTAAAATCAGTTATTCAAGAATCTTATAGTCCTGCATACAATAACAATACAAAGCATCTGTGGGCAACTTAGCCAGTTGCCCAGTTTTGAATGTAATACAAAAATATATAAAACTTTAAAAATTTTATCTTAAAAACTAACCAAGAGGTGGCGCCCAAAACTCTCAAAAATAAGTAATTGGATTTACTTACCAAAATAAAAGCTTCACTTCAATAGGGCTTATTGGGAACCCCAAGAAGCAAAGGCGAAGGGTTGCCCAAAAGTAGCCCAAAGTATGACTTGAAGGTAATTTTCAAACAATTTACAAAAATTCATTTTAAAACTTAAAGGGTTATCTGGGCCCTATACCTACATATTATCGCCATATACATTATATACGCATTTAGACATAAATATTTAATTATTTTCAATTGTATTACAATTTTCCAAAGTTCAGTAATTCCAATTATTTCCACTAGGAGATGGACAAAATGGCGTCATCCAGTATTAGTTTCCCTCCAAAATAGTAACAACAGCCGCCATTACAGCTATGAAGGAAGAATATATGGCTACCATGATTTCTAAAACATATAATGGAGGCAATGCCAAAGTCCTCAAGCAAATCCAGGACGGCAAGAAATTATGACCAAAATAAGCTGACAAAAGAAATTATGACAAAAATAACCTGATAAGAAACGAAAACATAGGCAGCCATTATTGCAAAATACAACGAATATGAACGATGTAAAGGCAGAAACTAAATCCGTTTCTAAAGAGAGTTTCCCATAACTGTCACCCTAAAGAAAGTTATCTCCAGACTCACCAACAATTCACAGACTTATGGAACACATTATCTAAAACTGGGGTTGTCACAACACACTAAAATAAACATGTATTCAGGATCTAAGCACACACGTCAACGGAAGATCCAGGGTTCTGTACAGGGTCTGAAAGTGGTTAACAAACAAAGGATTATATGGAAAATTATGTTGAACATGAGGGTGAAATTTTGGTTTCTACAAGAAACCCACTTCGCAAGTTTAGCAGACATCCAGCAGTGTCAAAACAGATACCGGTTGTTAGGATTTTGGACCCTTTGCACCCTTCCAATTTTAGGTATGATACGACTGGCGGGTAGGGATACTGAAGGTCGGGTTGTGGCAGTGGATTGGAATTATGGGAGGTGTACAATTAGACTAATCGTTTCTGTAGTCCAAATTCCACTATAGAAAGGAAAACTCTGTTTCGCGGATTGGGCAACTATTTGAGGAAGGGTTTAGTGGGTTGTAATGGTGGGGGAACTGGAACTGCGTTCCTGACCCCATCATGGACAAAATTTGGGGGGTAACCCGCATCATGGTACAGGGGGAGTTAGTGAATTAATCAAGGTTTGTACTAGATGAGATTTGGTAGACGTCTGGAGGGGAAAAAATCGGAGAAACGAGCGGCCACCAGAATAGCTAATAGTGTAGGAACTAGAATAGATCGCACTTCTGCAACGAGACAGTTGAAGGATAAGAAAACAATGATACGGCATGTCAGATTTGCGGTAGGTCGACAAGTTTCAGATCACATGGCAGTAATGTGAAAGGGAGTTTTATTTAGTATTAGTATTAGTAATGGCCGCATAGTGCAAGAAGCCTATGCTGCACCAGCCAAAAAAAAAAAAAAAAAAAAACAGAATAAAACAATGATAAAAAAACCCTAATAATTAATAAAAGAAAAGGAAATTAAACATACCATTCTATGCGTTTCCCTCATCCGAAGGTGCAAAATGTGTTAAGTGTCTAACGGCACCAGGGGTTTCCCCATCTCCGCGTTGCTTTCATTGTGAGTGTACCAGTTCACTGGGAAGGCCAGAGATTTAAAAGTGTGTGGATCATGTGAGTGTGTTATGTTATGTGCCGTTGTTCTTCTGGCCATTTAGCCGCTGGACCCCAGCTGAGGCCAAACGTTGCCCGCCCTTCGCCCCGTGGAGGCAGACCAGGTAACCACTAGTTTAAATTTTCACTCTGGCAGGTCCTGCCACCTAGTTTCCTGGGATTTCAGTGGCTCGGACCTTTAAAAAAAAAAAAAAATTGCATGGGAATATTGCGCTAGAATTGGAAAAGCCAAAATGGTGGGCGAACAGCATAATTTAGACACGGTTATTTTTGGCGTGTGGGGCATTCGCTTGCATACAGATAGAGTTCGGTAGGGAGAATGAAGACTCGGGGGATAAAGACAGAAGAATGGGGTCAATAGGGAAGACGACCCCAGGTGGAATCAGTGGGGCATGCCCATACCCCACCAGAGGGAAGAGTGGGGTCGGCAAGGAGGGGAGGAGACAGGAAAGCCGTCGCCTTCCCCCGCCGGGGTAAGGGAGAAGAAAGGGCCGAACAAGGGAGCCGGCTCAGATCACTAACATGGCGTGTATGCAGCAAAACTGTGGCTTCGTCAGGTCCGTGACAGTGTACAGTCCATTAGTTGGTCAGTGTTGGGATAGGATCCCATCCACTGCTGTTCCAATAATCAGGATGTCAGTGTGGGATGGTGTCACTAAGGGGATATAGATCTCATCTAGTAAAGTTCTTGTCATTGTTGTCCGTTTCAGTTGTCAGAGTATCAGTGTCGAGTTTAGGGAAGTTGTGGTAATGCTCGTAGTCTGCTGAACAGTTCGTGCAAATTTCGAGAGGGCTCTATAGCACTCCTCCTCCCACAGTACAAGGTATTTCCGATCCTTCGGGTTGAAACATATTTTTGTTATAAAGTGACATCTTATATCATCAAAGAGGGGGGCATTCATGCATCAGATGTGTCCATGTCTGATTTTCACCGCAGTGGCATAGTGGTGATTCTTTTATTCCGAAGGTCGAAAGTTTGGCATTAAAGGAACCATGTCCCGTTAGAAGGAAGGTGGTGTAGAGCCCCGGTGAGAACCAGGCCGGCTGGTGGGGTAGACTTGGGTAACGTCCGGCATAAATTTCCGGGTTATGGTGCCATTAGTTGATTCTGCCCATCGGGACTGCCAGGTTTGCCAGAGATGGTTGATAAGACGTTTTTTCTCTATGTTGCTGTTGTTGGCTGGATCGGTAGTGAAGCCGATGCAGGATACACTTTTACCTCTGGACAGTTGAAAGAGCATGCCGCAGCGGACAATTTCCAGGTCCAGGGGGAGTGATCCTGCCAGGGCCTGCAGCGCATGAGAGCTGACAGTGCAGCATGCTCTTGTGATGGTGAGCAAGATGCTACGCTGTATTGATTCTAATTTCCTTTTGTTCACAGCCGTGGTTGCTTTGTTGTACCAAATCCCTGCAGCGTATGAGACGGCAGGGATGAAAAAAGCCTTGTAAAAGAGAGACATGGTCCGTTTCCGTAGTCCCCAATCTTTTCGTGTGACTCTTGCTATGAGGGCTGAGTAGTTCCTGATCTTTCTCTGGAGATAGATGAGATGTGGGGTAAAGGATAAGTTTTTATCCAATACGATTCCGAGGTATTTTAGTTCTGTAGTTAGTTTAATCGTGGTTCCTTCTATTTTGATTTGTGGTGGCCTTCTTGTGTCGAGAGAACCCTTGAGGAGTATTGAGGATGTCGTGGTTGGTGATATTGTTAGGTGGTTCTGTTTCGCCCATGTTTGCAGGGAGTCAATTGCCCGGTTTGCAGTGGCTTCCAGTTGTGCCCGGCTGTCTGCCTCCAGGATCAGGACGAGGTCATCTGCAAATGCTTGTGCATCTGCCCCATTGAGATTCTGATTGAGGAAGCCGTCCATCACCAGATTCCAAAGGAGTGGCCCCAGGATTGAACCTTGTGGGCACCCCCGGAAGATAGGCCGAGTAAGTTGAGAGTAGGGAGCACATACTGAGATCTTTCTATCAGATAGGTAGGTTTTGATACAGTGGTACAGGTTATTGGAGATATTTGCCTCCCGGAGTTTGCCGAGGACACTTGGCCACCAGAGTGAGTCAAATGCCCAGGCAAAATCGACAGAGATCATTAGGAAGTATATGCGGTTACAGTCGTTAGCTGCGGTTATTATGCGTTCCAAGGCGTCCATCCGAAGGTATTAGGTATTAGGTATGTTGAGGGTCTAACGGTTCCTGGGATTTCTCCCATCTCCGCGTATGTTCTCTGTATCGGTCAAGCCAGAAATTTAAAAGTGTGTGGGATATGTACTATGTAGTATGTTGTGCCCATTGTTCATCCGGCCTGTTAGCCGCCGGGCCCCTAGTGGGGCCCGACGTTACCAATACCAGCCAAGAGGAGGCCAGCCGGGTGTTACCAGTGATTGAAACAGTACCCTGGCAGGTCCTGCCACCTACTTTCCTGGGATTTCAATGTCTAGGACCAAAATAAATAAAATATAAATTAGAAAAATAAATAGTCGCGAGGATGTTTTATTGCGTATTTCGGGTTTTGCTTTAGGAGCACTGTTTGGGGTTTTACGCTGAAGGTCTTGATAAAGCCTGATTGGGTCGGGCAAGAATTTTGGTGTGCTTAGAATTTTGATGTAGGGCTAATCGCTGTGTGAGATGACAGATTTGGGTGGGGAGACAAAAGGCTGGGGGGTGAAATAGGAAGCAGAGGGGTCGATAGGGAAGGTGACCCCCCGTTTTTCAGTGGGGCGTGCCCATGCCTCACCAGAGGGAAATAGGGTTGGCGAGGGGGAGGGGAGCGTGTGTCTCTCCCCCCCACCAGGGATTAGAGTTTTAAAGAAATCTCGCAGGTGCGAGATTTGATAGCCAGATGGCACTCTAGTTCTGATGTCATTCCATTTTTCATAATTTTCAGGAACTTCGTTGTGGCGCGCTTGTATCAAGTCAGAGATGGTTGGCCGCAGGATTCTTGCTTTGGTCTCTCCCAGGAGGAGTAGCCCTGTGCAGGTCTCTTGAGTTTCAAATGGCGTGTCTATTTCTTCATGCTGAGATTTTATTCTTTTGCTCTTGCTTTGACTCTTCTGTGTCTCTCCTTTATTTTTACTTCGTCCATGATATTTGGTTTTTGATATATCTATTGGGTGTTATTGTCCTCTCGAGGATCAGGTTGCATTGAGATAATTGTTTTCCTTCTTGTGAATAATTGTATTGCGAAGTTAGTTAGTGCTGTGTACTCTTCTTGAGTGTCCAATAGTCGAGACTCTTGGTGAATTGGGTTATACTGAATTCTTACAATAAGTCTTGCTCTTATATCTTCATAGTGGTCGCAGTCATGCATGAGGTGACTCCAAGTCTCTGGTTCTCCACATGGACAGTTCCTGTCTTCTATTATGCCCATTGTGTTTAGTTTATCTCAAAACGGGCCGTGGCCTGTTAATAAGTAGGTAGTGTTGAGGCCCGGGTATATCCATGCTGGTGCTTTTGGGTACATTTTTGTTACAAGGGGAAGAAATTTGTGGGTTATTGCTCCTTTGGTGGTTTCATTCCACCTTGTCTGCCAAATGTGAGTTAGGTGTGTATCAATTCTTTTTTGCTCCTGCTTCCAATCATTGGTAACATTGAGGGTTAAGCCGTTAGTTGTGATTGGTATTGCCTTTTTGTAATAATACATTAATCCAGTTCGTACTACCTCTAAGTCAAGGGGCAGTGCACCAGCAATGACCTGAAGTGCTGCCGTACTAGTTGTATTGCTTGCCCTAGTGATGGTGAGTAGTATGTTCCTTTGTATTGTTTCTAATATTTTCCTATTTGTTACTGTGTTAGTCTTCGTCATCCATATAGGTGAGCCGTAGATAATTGCTCCGAAGGTACTGAGACAGATGACCTTTAAATTTCCCCAAACTCTCAGCCTCTACCACCCATGTACGCAACTTATTCCAGTAATTTATAACTCGCTGGCTAAAATAAAACATCTTGCAGTCCAATCTAAACATCTCCCCCGATAACTTGAATTTATGTCCCCTAGTTCTAGCATCATTTTTAATCTTGAAAATTTCGTCCTTATTCATTTTACTGATGCCTCTCAGAGGCTTAAACACCTCAATCAAATCTCCTCTAAGGTGTCTAGTTTCCAAACTCTGCAACACACATATTCGAAGCCTTTTTCATAAGGACGCCCTTTTGCCGATCTCACCAGGCGAGTAGCCGTCTTTGCACCCTTTCAAGAAGCTCGATGTCTTTCTTTAGGTACGTTCTCCATACTAGAACACAGTATTCCAAGTGTGGTCTAACAAAAGCCTTATATAATGGGATTATCACGTCCCTATCTCTACTTGCAAAAGTTCGATAGATAATCGATAGGACACCATGGGCGTTCCTTGCAACCTGTTTACAACGCTCAGAGAATTTCATGTCTGACTGTATCGTAACACCCAAGTCCCTTTCCTCCAGTACTGGGTTTAGTTGAACTCCACCAAGTGAATAAGTTATTTTGGGATTACTGTTTCCCAGGTGTAATAACTTAGACTTTGTTGGATTAAAGCATGGCTGCCATTTTTCTGACAATTCCTGAAGTCTATCTAGGTCTCTCTGAAGAAGCTCAGCTTGACAGTGATCATTAACTACTCTACCAATTTTAACATCATCTGCAAATTTAGACCTCACGCCCTCTATCCTTTCATCAATGTCGTTTATGAAAATTTAAAAAAAAAAGTGGTCCTAATACTGATCCTTGAGGAACCTCACTTCTTACATCAACACAATCTGAGGAATAGCCATTTATCATAACCCTCTGACTCCTGACCTGAAGCCATCCTGCTATCCATCTAAGGATTTTACCAGTGATTCCAACCTGTTCCAGCTTATAAAGCAAGCGCTCATGTGGGACTGAGTCAAAAGCTTTGCTGAAATCTAAATAAACAATGTCGAAATTATTCACTAAATCCAGCTCATGATTGACCCTTTCAAAACAGCGAACCAGATTTGTTAAACAAGATTTTCCTTTGAAAAAACCATGCTGAGTATCCTTCAGAATTTCAATTCTATCCAAATGATCCTGAAATCCACCTTTGATCATCGCCTCCATGATTTTCAGTACCACTGAAGTCAGACTGACAGGTCGATAATTTCCCACTTCACTCTTTGAGCCACCCTTGTGTATGGGAGATACATTGGCACTTTTCCAATCCAACGGAATCTCCATAGAGTCTAGTGATGCTTGCATAATTAGCCTCAATGGGTAAATGGTTCACTCAATTGCCGCCTCCCTTAAGATTATAGGGTATATTCCATCAGCTCCAATAGTCTTACTGGCCTGTAGGCTAGTAAGTGTTTTCATTAAATAATCTTGCGTATTTAATACAATCCCCTTTCCCTTGCGTAGAGGTCCGATCTGGTTTGTCCTGCTCTTCTTAGCATTTATATATATGAAGAATTGCTTATCCCCCCTCTTCGCTCTGTTTGCTAGCGATTTCTCATAAACTGCCTTTGTCTGTCGAACCTTTTCCGTGGCTCTATTACAGATCATCTTGTTATAGGCTTCAGTACTTTTTATTGCACTGCAAATGTTCCATGCCACCTTTTTCTGCTCAAGTAATGTGGCAACTTAACTATTCATCCAGCTTGGAACCCTCGTCGTGGAGTATTTTTTTAATGGTAAATACGCATTCAAGGCGTCTGTGATTAATGTTTTAAAAGTATACCACAGTTCAATTGTATTCATTCTCTGTGCGATATCTACCCAGTTAAAAGAGGCCATGTAACACCTTAAGGCATCGTAATTTCCTTTTCTGAAATTATAACCCATTCTTTTGCCTTTTACTACTGCTACCTCTCTCTCTTCATCATCCACCGTAGAACTCCGTGATAATTTCCTGCTACTGGTTCCTCTACTATCAGCTCTGTTATGTCATCTGATTCATGGGTGATGATGAGGTCTAGGATATTCTTTCCTCTAGTACTTTCCCTGACATGTTGATACAAACAACAGTCATCTAGTTGATTTAAAAATTTTATTCCCCATGTCGAGTTTCCTTCCCATTTACTCCAATCAATTAGAGGCAAATTGAAATCACCCATAATAAGACTTTGATGCTTACTTGCCCATTTCATTTGCATGTAGAGGCTTTCGTCATAATCTTTACAATCACCTGGTCTGTAGATTACATCTACTCGCATTATACCTTTGTTTCCAACTATCTCATACCATACAGATTCTATACTAGCACGTGAAACGTCTGAATCCGGGAAAGCTATCGTCGCACTGAGGCTGCTCCTGATAAGAAGTATTATCCCATCTCCCCTACTATCTACCCTATCCTTCCTAAATATATTATACAAGCCGTACTGAAACTCATCATCCCCTATTTCCTCGTGGCACCACGTCTCCGTAAGCCCTATTGTGTCCGCGTTACTTGTTTTAACCAGCAGTTCGAATTCGCTCATTTTATTGACGACACTTCTAACATTACTATATAAATAATTAAGACTTACTGTTCTTCTATATTTAACAACCCTAACACAACCCTTGAAGTTATTTAGGCTCACTTCCCTGGCATTAGCTATCCGCTCACTTGAAACGTTTGTGCCCCCAGAATATTTAGATAATATGTTGTGGTAGCAGCTAAGAACTCTTGAGGTATGTGCAAGAGTTACTTTGACCAATATTATCAGATAAACGCGTGTCAGTATTACCCACATCTCCCCTAACTAGCAGATTCCCTGAACCTTTAAGGTACCTTTAATAATACTGGCAAAAACTTTTGCACCACCTTTGTATCCCGTCTCTACAAAATAAATTCCTTCTGCCTACAAGTGTGGGCCAAGCTGATAGAAATTTCTCCCCAAAAGCCTTACAGAGTCCTTCAAGTCTTGAGTTAATCCACAAGGCTTTTAACATATAATCCATCCTATCGTGTCTGGGCAGAATTGCAGACACATAGATATTGTGGCCTATCTCGCGGCATTTCCTGAGCATGGTCCTGTATTTTTCCAACAAATCGTCAGATCGTGTACGTTTAATGTCATTAGTCCCCACATGAATAATAATATTCTCTTTACTCCCCTTAAAATCTGACAATCTGTTGGTGACATCATTAATAGTTGCTCCCGACAGACATACCCTGGTTCTACTCTAGCTATCCTTATTAAAAAAAATATGTCCCGTTTCCCTGACAATGGAGTCTCCTAATAAAACAAGGTCCTTTTGAACGAGAGTAGTTTGCACAAATTTACGAAGGTTAGTCTGGGAAAAGGCTATTGGAAGCTCAACCCAGCAGTTCTGGAGAGAGAGGACTCGGACTTTACAACAGTTCATTTGGTGAGTATGGGCTTGGCACACCCAGGGTCCTGAGCTGGATATCATCATTATTCTCTTTCTTGGTGATTCCCTTTTGACTCTCTCTCTCAGGGTAACGGGTAACTCGGGAATTTTTTTTTTTTTTTTTTGGCTGGTGCAGCATAAGCCTCAGGCTTCCCTGCACCACATAACTAATAATAATATAAAGGTGGGAAACGTTGGCGAAAATTAAAGAAAGTGCAAAATCATTTTATTATACAAAAATTAAGGAAAGAAACGAACAATGTAGAAATAGAGTGACATATCTCTTTACAAGAAAAAAGAATTTACCAACGTTGCGGGGACGAAAGGGCAACAACAGAAGTACAAGCGGTTATTGACTGTGTAATATTGGAATAAGAGAAAGAAAAGGTGCGATAAATACAGCTTAAATTTAGGGTGGCTGATAGTCCTTCAGCTGCGTTTTACTAAAGAAGACTAACACTAAATAATCTAGCCAAAACGGTTCAGGAAATTAAAGATAGTGACAATACATATTCAACAACGTTCGCTATTATGAATCATTTTGTAAATTTCTATGAAAAAGAGCTTGCTTTGCAGAAAAAAGAAAGAGACGACTCCATTTGGACAATTGGACCATTCACACCTACAAGTGTAGGTGTGAATGGTCCAGTCGTCCATTGGAGAAAAAAGCATTGCAGGACAGGGAAATAATTATGGGGGATCTAACTGTGGCTCTAAAATCATGTAAATTACGACGCGTCCCGGGATCGGATTGTTTGGGGGTTGAATTTTATAAGAAATTTTGGAACTTGTTAGCGCCCATTCTTCTAGCCGTCTTTAGCAAATGTTTTCAGGAAGGGGTTGTACCCGTAGGCTTTTTAAATGTCTATACTACTTTCATTCCGAAGCATGGAGGGAATTTAACGAAAATTGGTAACTGGAGACCTATAATGTTGGCTAATTGTGACTATAAAATATTTGCAAAGATTTTGACAGCTAAGCTAACACGCAGCGTAACCCAGGTAGTTAGAAGTACACAGTACTACGGTATACCGGGAAGGTGGATAGAATATAACATTTGGCTATTAAAGGATATATTAGTATATTGGAAACGAAAGAGTTACAATTTAACGTTAGTAGCAATTGACCTAGAAAAGGCTTTTGACAGAATCGACCACGATTACCTTTTCTCTATAATTAAGGATATGAACATAGGATCTCAGCTGTTTACAGTCCTGAGAAATCTATATACACTTAGTAGCAGAAGCCTTTTGATAAATAGAGAAATTTCGAAAAATATTAAAATTGATAGGGGAGTAAAGCAAGGATGTCCGCTTAGTGCTTTGTTATTTACGCTATCACTGGAACCACTACTGGGAAGAATAGACAGAACTGAGGCCATTCAGGGGATACCGTTGCCAAAGTCGGCAGGGCAGTGTAAATGTATAGTGTATGCAGATAATGTTAACGCCACTCTCAGTACGAGTTATGCGGTAGAAGAATTTGTCACTCGTTAGATCTTTTGGTAAGAAGTCGGGGTTAAACATAAACGAAGATAAAATTAGAATCAAATTGTTAGGGGAATGGGTACATCGGCCTTTAGCACAACGAGAAGTGGAATCGGATAGATCGATTCAAATATTAGGAGTTCCGTTTAATGAGAGTCCCATGCTACCTGTAGGATGGGACAATCTTATACATTGTGTTTATAACGGGAATCACGGCTAGGACAATGCGAAGATTTTACGTTCCAATATTTCTGTTTTTATGGGGAGGAAAACGGCAAGGGATAGCACAGAAATTTTTATTTTTATCTTGGGAAGAGGGGGGGAATTAGTATTCCAAAAATTAATTTGAGGTGTAGCTGTAAGAGACTGCTGGACGTGGCTAATATGGTGCAATCTAACCATTTAGTAGCGGTACTGATAAAATATTTTATGGGATTTAATACAGATTTAATTTTATGGGATTTAATTAATTTAATTAAAAGCGGCAATTATCTAGGGCCAAAAGCAGAGACAGTTCCTATATACAGTATTACAAAAAAAAATTGATATGTGCACGCAGTTAAGGGAGAAAGATATAGATCCCTTTAAATGGGTGGTTTAAAACGATTCTATTGGACACTGTTTAACTTAGAAAATCCAGAAAAGCCAAATTTAGGAAACCATAACGCACAGCTGTTTTTTAAAAATCTAAAAATTGGCGGAAACTACCCATCGCGTATTGACTTTTCATGGAGGGTTGGTTACGGAAATATACCAGTGAACGATATCACGTATAGATTTAGTCAGACAAGTAACAGATTTTGCGAATTTTGTACCGAAATTGAAACAGTGTACCATTTATTTTATTACTGTCGATTCGCCCAGGAAGTTTGAAAGAGAATTTGTAGGTTTTTGGGAATAAGACAGTTCACGCTGGAGGAGGTAATTTACTTGCAATGCGATCATCCCTTGGGAAAGAAAAAAACGTTCACGATATTTTTAATTAAAGAGGCTAAATATCATGTGTGGAAGCTTCGAAAAAGGTTTGGGACCTTTAGGGGATGTCTCTGGGACTTGAAACAAACTATGTCTGCTTCCATGCAAAGGATTTTACAGTTGGAAAAATAGCGTTTAGGGTCTGATAAGTTTCTGAAAAGGTGAGGAGAGCTACCTCTTCTGTGCAGTTTGGTTGGAGATGAGGTTCACCTAAAATACTGGTTTTAGTTATTAAAAAAAAAAAACAGGCACCAGGTTTTTTTTCGTTTATTACAAAATTCAGTTTTCATGATAAAAATCTAGATCTCATATTCTCATCAAAACAGTTCTGTTCAAAATCAGAATTAAGATTTTCCATGATATAGGTTTGAATTTTATAATTCATTTGTTTGGTTTGATAGATCTGGTCCAATGTTTTTTTTTTTTTTTTTTTTTTTTCACATTAAATTTACAACAAGTTTCTAAATGCGTATGAATAAATAACAGTAGTCTCCTCTACAAGAGAAGGAAGCGTTATTTATTTGAAGTAGTGCAACACCTGGTATCTCGTTGAAGGTAGCAACAATATGAGATAAAATCTAAACGATGCCATTACACTACGTATGTAGTTAAATTTATCGTGTATTTATACTGATATTATATATACAGGGTGTTTCAGTTAAACGTTTCAGAACTTCTAAGAGGGGTAGGGTACATCCTGACAACTCGAAATCATATAGCAATGTGGGGTCGGAAATGCTTTCCTGAAGCGGTGTTGTACACAGAAGCACCATAAAGAAAAGAGACCGTAAGTGAGAAATCGTTTTAATAATACATGAAAAGAAGCAAAAGGTACATGGATTAAAGTAAGTGTTCGAAGTTTCTTCCACGGGCTACAATGCACGCCTCACATCTCCGACGCATGGACATCCGAACATTCTGGAATACTCCAGGCGAATCTCGAATTTCTTCGGCAGCTACTGCGATTCTTGCAACCAGCTCCTCAGCATTGTCAACAGGGGTGTCATAAACTAGCGATTTCATATGACCCCAGAAATAAAAATCAAGACATGATAGGTCGGGTGACAACTTTTGAGAGATGAACAGATTTCTGCATCGACGCAACAGACAATGTGGTTCCAACACGATGGAGCCCCTGCCCATTATAGCGGAGATGTTCGTAACTACCTGGATGTCACATTTGGTCAACAGTGGATCGGACGTGGTGGTCCCGTGCGTTGGCCTGCTCGGTCACCCGACCTATCATGTCTTGATTTTTATTTCTGGGGTCATATGAAATCGCTAGTTTATGACACCCCTGTTGACAATGCTGAGGAGCTGGTTGCAAGAATCGCAGTAGCTGCCGAAGAAATTCGAAATTCGCCTGGAGTATTCCAGAATGTTCGGATGTCCATGCGTCAGAGATGTGAGGCGTGCATTGTAGCCCGTGGAAGAAACTTCGAACACTTACTTTAATCCATGTACCTTTTGCTTCTTTTCATGTATTATTAAAACGATTTCTCACTTACGGTCTCTTTTCTTTATGGTGCTTCTGTGTACAACACCGCTTCAGGAAAGCATTTCCGACCCCACATTGCTACATGATTTCGAGTTGTCAGGATGTACCCTACCCCTCTTAGAAGTTCTGAAACGTTTAACTGAAACACCCTGTATATATATATATATATATATATATATATATATATATATGATTGAAACATAAAGAAATCAAACATAAGTTTCAAAAATAGAACTTAAAATCATATGATAAAAGTTAATATATATATAGGAAAGCCAGAATTAAGATATTTCTAATACCCTATGTTTCCAATTATCTGTGTTAACAAAATTCTATTATAATAGAATTTTATGATAGAATAATAATAATAATAGAATAATATTATGATAGAATACAAGTTTTCACACATGTACGCTGAATGTATTTATTATAGGTCATCTACAGTCCAGTTCCACTGATAGTTTCTTACTTCTATAGAGAAGAATTGTTCTGGAGGATAGTTTCTAAGAGACATTCATAATTGAAGTTCAATGAAAGTAGAAACTGTCGGCACACTGCACAATCTTGAGATCATAAGAGTTGAGACACTGTACTAATTTCCTGTTTAATAATAAGCAAAACACTTTTATTAATTTGAGACCTATCACTGCATGTCACACAAATGGCACTAATAGAGTTGACCAAATTGATGATATTTGCAAAGAGTCGATATCTACTCCCGATTCTTTCTAAGTGGATATCTTCTTGAAAGATACATCTTGTGATTCCTAATTTGCATTAATTAACTCTTTCCATTCTAGTATTGATATCTTTCACATGTTTGCTGATGAAAGAATTATCAGATTTTATTTCTATATTTCTTCTTCCTCTCCTGTGGCTTTGGATCTTAACTATTATCGACAGCTTTGAAGACCTTGTTCTCCCTCTATTTTGGAATTGGCAAATAAAAAAAAAACCTTTTTCTCACTATATCCTTTTATTCTCTTACTTTGAGAAAATTAAAAAAAAAGTTTAATCTTAACAAGAATTTGAAACAGTATGAAATCTTAAGCAGCGTAATATATATTTTTAAAAGAATACTATGGATTTATGAGGCATGAGCACAAGAATAATTCTTCAGCGGTTTTTTTTTGGTTTGTAGTTAATAGCAACTAGATGCTTGTACTACGTTCACCATTCTACCATAATGCAATATCAATAGCTCTCTCGTATTCATACATGATAGAGTTCTGATAAACTTCTATTCGAAAGTCATGGGGGTGGTTTTTCTTCCCCCACCATCCCACTCTTCCCTCTGGTGAGGCATTGGGCATGCCACACCCTCTGCAGGGGGCCATCTTTCCTGTTGGCCCCTACCTTCTGTTTTCTACCCTCCAATCTTCTGCCTCCCACCTTACTTTTCTCTTACACAATGTTTTTTTTTTCATGCCCTACAAGTCTAAATCTAAATACATCAAAATTATTGCCGGACATATTACGCCCTAGAGCAGTGTTTCCCAACGTGGGTCCCACGCCCCACATGGGGGCAATTTGATTGTTCAGGGGGGCAATTCAAAAATTGCTCGTCTAGAGTTTAAAACAACCGCCTACTATGATTTAACTTGTACAAAAGAAGAATTGTTGGTATCTCAATTTTAAATAAGCATTCGTTAAATGTTGTACTTTCTATAGAGCTGCACTTGAAAGTTTGGAGTAATATCAACTACAGTTTGCTCGGAGAGTATTGCTTACTATGCCTAGTGAAGGAATAGTACATACTGTATTGGACGATTGCTTATGGCATATGCAATGTGCAAGCAAAGTGGTTGTCTACTGTAGCCTACCGCAAACTCAGCATGTTATATGAAATAGGTAATTCCTTTCATACAAACGCTCGTTTGGGCATCGTGACTGTACATTTGGATAGGTTTGACGATCTCAGATTAAAATAAAAATTACTTTGTCCACGCACAGAATTATTATTAATGAAGAACCGTGATATACAATGGTATGTATTTGTCATATATGTATTTCTGTGGTCTCAGTAAATAAGCAAATAAGTCCAAAAACTCGAATTTGCAGGAGAGGAAAAATAAACTTCACACTCTCATATAAACACGCATATATTCGAATATACAAATATTTATTACTCACGCTAAAACTACAATAACGAAGATAGCTGCGTGTCACATAATAGTAAATAATAAATACTTTATTATAGTGCACTTATCTCATTTTTGACAAATTAGACTTATCTGCTTGTTCACAGAGACCACAGATTTAATAGCCCGAATTCAGTAATTCGTGTGATTTATTCATTCAAAAAGCGTACTAATAATTAATTTTGATATATTAAAATAAAATTAAATTAACTTTAATGCATAGTTTATTTTTAGTTTTTGATTTATCTTATATTTATTTCTTTCAGTTGCGCAGTAAAATGAGTAGTGCAAGTAAAAAAAAAAGTTCGTCAGTATTCAGAGGAATACTTAAAATTTGGTTTCATACCCGCTATCCACGATCAAAGGTCACCTTTTTGTCTTTTATGCCAACAATGCTTGACCAACGAATCAATGAAGCGAGGTCGTCTTGAGGCGCATTTGAAGGCGAAACATAATGCTCATGTAAATTCAGATTTAGATTACTTTCAAACTTTAAAGAAGAATTTTGAAAAAAGAGCAACATTAAAGTCTCTGTTTATTGCTCATACTGCAACTGTCAATTGTACTCTTGAGGCTAGTTATGAAATTTCTTTACTCATTGCTAAATCTGGGAAAAATCATACTATAGGAGAGAATTTAATCAAACCATCAATATCAGCATTTCTTAAAACAGTTCTGGAAAAAGATGACAAAGACGTGAAAGCTATGCCACTCAATAACAATACTGTTAGCAGAAGAATAGATGAAATGAGTGAAGATATTGAAATACAACTTGTTGGAAAGCTGAAAACAAGAAAATTCTCAGTGCAAATGGATGAATCAACTTTGAGAGACAGTGAAGCCGTACTGATAACTTATGTGAGATATATTGATAAAGGTAATTTTGCTGAAGAAATGTTATTCTGTAAATCATTAGAGAGCACCACTACCTCCAAAGATATATATAATAAGCTAAAAAATTACTTAGATGACAATAATATACCAATGAAAAATATAACATCTTGCGCTTCAGATGGTGCTCCTAATATGATGGGCAAGAAAAATGGCTGCTTAAAATTGATGAAAGATGAGAATCCAGAAATGCTTCTTGTGCATTGTGTTATTCATAGGGAAAACTTGGTAGCTAAAAATATTTCGCCTGTTCTTCATGAAGTACTAAAATCAGTTATAAAATGTGTCAATGCTATTAAAGCTAATGCCAAATGTGAGCGTCTCTTCAAGCTTTTTTGTGAAGAACAAAATGGAGACCATGTGAGACTTTTACTTCACACTGAAGTAAGGTGGCTCTCGAAAGGGAACTGCTTGAAAAGATTCATGGAACTATTTGATACTATTAGTGACTTTTTAAGTGACAAACCTGAAATGAAGCATCTGTTAACGGTCGATGGTAAAGCATTTGTGAGTTATTTAGCCGATATCTTTGAAAAACTAAATATATTAAATAAACAACTTCAAGGAACAAATAAAACTCTCGTCGATGCAAAAGCGAAGATATTTGGTTTCATTACATTTATTGAATTATGTCAAAAATATATTTGTAACAAAAATTTTGAACAGTTTCGTTGGCTGCAAAAATGTGAAGTGACTGATACCGCTGTACTTGTTATTGTCGATCATCTGAAAATTCTGTCCGCTGATTTAAAAGAAAGGTTTTCTGATTTAAAACAAATTGATTTTCCAACCTGGATGATGCAACCAATGTTAGTGGATTTGTCTGATGTATCAATGCAGTACCAAGAAGAACTCTCAGAAATGCAAAATGATGAGTCAGTTAAAACTTTATTCAATATAAAAGGAGCGATGGCATGGCTTTGTGATGAAACAGAAATTAAATACCCAAATTCAACCAACTTTGCAAGAGAGCTATTGTTACCGTTTCCATCTTCATATTTAGCTGAATGTGGATTTAGTGCCATAAATGATTTGTTCCTAAAGAAAAGAAATCGACTGGATATCACAAAACGGGGAGACTTGAGACTGAAGCTGACTAAATTGGAGCCCAATATAAAATCTCTCTGCGGCAAGCATCAAGCACAAGGGTCTCACTAAATTTAGTGCACTCATCTAGAAGTGACTTCACATGGAATGTTGAAATTATTAAACAATTAAATAATAATTACTAAAAATTAAAATATTATAAAAAAATCTTTCATATAAATTATTTTGTACTTGAATTTTAGTTGTCCATTATATGTTTTGAAAATTTACTTACTGTTTTTTTCTTAATAATTTCCTAATGATTTCTTCCTAAAACCTAAGTTTTGTGTCCTGAACAAGTTGTAATTAGGCTTCATTTAGGGAATAATTCAATTTTTGAATATAAAAAATATGTATATCGGTGTTTCCCAACGTTACATAGGGGGGGCATCAGAATTTTAGAAAGACTTAGGTGGGGCATGGTAAAAAAAAGGTTGGGAAACACTGCCCTAGAGCAAAGTATCAGCAAAGAACCCTATGCTCTGTTAAAATTACAACCATTGCTCAAGAAACAGCAATCGTCTCATTCTCAAATATGGTCCTAGCCACTGACATCCCAGAAAAGTAGGTTGTATGACCCACCAGAGTATTCTAGCATCAATAGTACACCCGGTTAGCCTCCCTGTGGCACGGTGTGGTAACGTTGGGTCCCACTAGGGGCTTGGCGGCTAATAGACCGGAAGAACAAAATGCACAACACAATATACTGAACATTACTCGACACACATTCAAATCTCTGGCCTAATGCAATGCACACCCACGGAGATGGGAGAAATCCCAGGATCTGTTAGCCACCAACATACCTTACACCTTACTGATTGTCCTTTTACACCTCTGTTTGGCAAGTATACAAGTGGAATAGAAATAGGTAACTTGGGCACTACGATTGTCAGCTCAATCGGATCAAACCATTTCACTTCCTCCTGTTCAGGTTCTTCATACACTTCTTTAGGCTTGATGTGTTCCAAGCATGGTTTGGGGAATGTATCAGTTTTGGGAAGCCTGAGACGTAGTTCTGGAAAATTTAGTTAAATGATCAACATGGAACAACTGTTTCTCTCTGGGATGATATGTGTGTCTATTTGAAAATTAACTAGAGATGTATGAGCTATCACTCAGTAAGGTCCACTACTCTCATGTGTCAACTTGCCTTGGCATCTACAGGTATGCAACACTGCCTTTTCTGATCTGTTTATACACAGCCTAAGTAGAGAGGTATTGCTCTTGATTCTCCTCTGCTTTTGTTAGGTGTTGTTGAACTATTTCATATGTATGTTGCATCTTTGCTACCATCTGTCCTGAAGAGTGTTCCAAGGAAGCATACGTTGGTTGACCTGGAGAGGTCCAAATGTGTTGAGGTAGGATTCCATCTCTGCTGTATATAAAATTGTTTCATGTGAAGACGAGTGAACAGTGGAGTGATACAATGCTACCAGCAATGGTACACAAATATGCTATTCTGACTAGTTTTAACTACGTGTGATAGTATCACTTCCAGTGTATTATTTAGCATTACACCTTAGCGTTACTTTGGGCAAGAAAATCACTCGTTTGAAGCTTAATCCCAAGCGTGTCATAGAGCTCCTGCATTATATGACTCATAAAACTACTTCCTCTGTCAGTCAATAAAATTTGTGGAATTCCATGACTCGCCACCACAAAATTAACAAAGACAGTTGCTACCTCTTCAGGCTTTTGTGTTTTCAATGGTATTACTTCAGCATACCTCATGAAGTAATCCACTACCATTAGTAGGTATTTATCTCCTTCTAAACTGGTGGGCAATGGTCCAAAGATATCCGTTCTCACTCTATACCAAGGTGTTGATTTTGTTCGAACCCGCATCAGATTTCCTTCTGCCTTTGGATTGTAAACTCTCCTTTCCAAACATGAAGGGCAAGTGTTCACATAATTTTTGACATTGCTGTACATTATTCACCCAAAAGAAGTCTTTCCTAACCCTCTGTAACGTCTTGCCAAATGCTAGATGGCCACTGGATAGAATACTGTGGCATGTCATCATAATTTCAGCCTTCAGTGAGTGCAGCATGAACACTTGTTTTCAAGGTTGATATCTAGTGGCTTTTGGATCAGGTAGAATGTAATGATATAACATTCCATCATTTAGGTAGCATGAATCTGTGATTTTTGCCAAAGATTGGATATTGCCTTCTAATTGTGTGATTAAATAGTTTAATTTGTTGTCTTTCCTTTGTAATGACCTCATCAGTTCTTTAGTGGTATATTTTGGCATTACTAATGCTCCTAGAGTGATTCCAGATGACAGCGGGCAACTGTTTTTGTGACTCTTCTTCCGACACTGGTTGAGATAGGAAATCTGAATTTGAGTGTATCCTTCCTAGTCTATATTCTACCTCAAAATCAAAATTTAGCAGCATCAAATTCCATCGAGTTAACTGAGGTGTAGGATTCTTTAATTTCAGTAGATATCTCAATGCTGAGTTAATTGAAATGACATTGAAAAAAATTCCGATATACGTAAGGGTGAAAATGAGAAATGGAAAACACAGCCAAGCACTTCTTTTCAACAGTGCTATTTGATTTCTCAGCCTGCTTCAATAACCTACTCACATACACAACTGGTGTTTTGAGCTGTCTCCTGTCTCTTTTTCCAAAACTCCTGCAACATCACAATCACTAGCATCTGACTGTTCTTACAAAGAGAGGCTTTGAGAAATATGGATAGATCAATAATGGGCTGATATAAGAGCAATTTTCAGTTTCTCAAAAACAGCCTGCTTCGTTTCATCCCAAATAAAAGGTGTATTCTTTTATGTAAGACTGGTTAACGGTCGAGGCACCTCTGCATAGTCCTTGATAAACTTTCTATCAAAACCAGTTATTCCCAAAAATCTTCTCACCTGTTTGACTCTTAGATTGCAAACAATTTTTGATAGCAGCAGCATTCTCCAGATCTGGAAGGACCCAGTCTGAACTGAAACGATGGCCAAAGTAAGTAATTTCTTGCTTCAAAAACTCACATTTAGATGGCTTCAGTTTGAGATCATACTGGCTCAAGCACTGGAACACCATTTCCAATCTTTCCATATGCATTTTGAGTTGGACTTGCCAGCACAATATCATCCAGATAACAGAATATAGATTCTTTCTTCAAATCCTGAAATACCATGGATATGGCCCTCATGAACGTTGCTGGACTGTTATTATATTTGATTTAATTAGATTTGAGTTACATTTCAATTAGTTAAATTTGAAAGTGTTTGCAATTCTGCCCAGACATGATGGGAAGGAGTATACGAGAAAAGCCTTGTCAGTCATTTCAGCCATTAAGAAATTATACAAGGCTCATGGGGTAGAATTTTTCTCAGTGTGGTCTGTGCCTTGTTAACAGGAGAGACTGCTTCTACAGGAATGGGATACACTTAAATACTCATAGAAATAGAGCAATGATATTTGCTGATGCTATCGAGGCACTATTACGTTGGGTGGAAAACTGCTACTGGGGGATTTACAGACTAATAGACCAACAGAGCCAAAGGGAGAGGTAAAAGGTAATTGTTGCATTGTTTCTATTGGAAGTAGCAGCAGCCTGGAAAGCAAGGTGCAGGTAATTTCAAGGACTGCTGGGAGTCATCACGGAACAAATAAATACATGGGTTGTGTTAGGGTAACTAACAGTAGGCACAGGTATACTTGCATATACAACAATGCTGGGAGTATAGAAATAAACTTGATGAATTTAAGGTGCTCGTCAAGATGTGAAAGGCAGATACTGTTAGGAAATCAAAGGCATGGTGTCACACAGACATAAGGAATGCAAAATTGGAATTTGGGGAGTGCAATGTGTACATAAAGGATAGACAGGATAGAAAGGGAGGAGTGGTTATACTGTTATTTAAGAAACACATAAAATGTAAGGAAGTGCATCCAGTTTACGTGGGTGGACATGCAATGTTGAATCAGTTTGATGTGACATAAGCACTGGGAAAGCAAAATTCAGGGTAGCAGGGTGTTTGGCATCCTGAGTGATGCCGAACAATTTGAGGTTTTAATTATTGATATTAAACACAATTAAACATTGATTCTTTAAACTTTAGTTTCTATTATGACAAGTAAATGAGCAGTAGCGAAACTATGGCTCCTGGAAAAACGCCTCGAAAATCGGCATTTTCGTACAGCAAACAGAAAATCGACTGCACAACAGGCTGCACCTTTACCCCTGATATAACTATCAACAGGGGTAAAGGGAAGAGTTTTTGCTTTCGTAAAAGTGACTACAGTGGTCTCAGACAGTTTTTAAATTCTATACAGTCGGACCAACTGTGATGTTACCAACAGCAAATTCTAATTGGGAATAGGATTTCATTTCTACGTACAGTGAAAAGTAGGAAATAATATTTCTCATTGCCACATGCTTTATTTTTCAATTTTAATATTGGCCTAATGATTCACGAGGACAATGAACAACTGTACAGAGAAATGGAGTGAGCCAGTAAACCAGATTGTCTTATAATGGAAATTTTAACTTCCCAGATATTGACTGGAACTTGTGTATTGGTCACTCGCACACTAGCAAGACATTTTGTGGATTTATTGGATGATTGTTTTCAACAACAGCATGTGTTCGAGAGGCAACCAGAGGGAATAATACCCTTGATCTGATTATCAGCAGTGATTATTCATGCATTAAGAATCTGCAGATAACGGAACCACTAGGTGGCAGTGATCACTCTATAGAGATGTGGGATTTACTCAAAGATATAACCTACAATCAGTGGTAAAGGGAAGAGTTTTTGCTTTCGTAAAGGTGACTACAGTGGTCTCAGGCATTTTTTAAATTTTATACAGTGGGACCAACTGCGATGTTAGCAACAGCAAATTCTAAATGGGAAGCATTCCTTGAATGCTTCCCATTTAGATTTAATCTTGGAAGCTACTAGTCTTTTCATACCAACCAAGAAATACTGTTTAAGGTTTTGGCCTAAATCGATGTCAGATGAAATATTCAGACTCATGGCAGAGAAGAAAAATGCATGGGATACATATAAATTATCAATATTTGAAGAACAATAAGAGAAATTTACCTCAATATGATATGTAGAAAACTTTCGTACTGTCCAGAAATTAAAACGAATAAAAGAATAAGGCAAAATGATTACAGTAAAAAATCCCCCCCCCCATACTTATCCTTCAACCCATGCACGGTACTAAGTACTATAGGTTTTGATACCTTTCGTGTTTGGGGTTTTCATAAAAAAAAAAAAAAAACACAATTCAAAAATCAATTAAAATTCAAAAAACAATTTAATTAATTTGTAAATTTAATAAATTATTTTTTAAATTTTTGTTTAAAATTAACGAAATTAATTTAAATAAATTTAAGGTAGAACTAAACAAATGTTCGGAGTGAATGCATGGGTAAAATGGGAAGATATTTATTTTTGGCTGATGCTGTACGAGCTTGCTTTCTTGCATCATATGACCCAACTAATTGAACAAGAAGTAGCGGTGGAGCAGCTAACATCTGGTTTCTTTTTGTAAATACAGTACTTATACGGCAAATCTTTGGAATACCTGAAAGGATTCTTCCTTTCCCACGAGAATAACTTCATTTCCTTCAGCAAAATTATTAATGATAACACTTTTTGTTGATCTTTGGTCACTGTAGTTGGGGAAATGACAAAATAACCCCAGCCCAAGTTTCCTCGTGCCTGCAAGAACAAAGATTTGAGACTAATGCTAAATTATCTGGTAATCACTTGATAAACATCTGGTTTGCCAGATGTTTATCAAATTTTCCATAACCTGAGTTCCTCTTACTCGACGTCTGCATTTAAATTAGAGGTTATGCCAAGAATTTCAGTGGAGAATTTTTTTTTTGGTAGGAGACACCTTTGTATAAGAGGTGAAGATCCATTGGAAGTACACCTGCCAAGACTTGCAGTGCAGCAGAGTTTACTGTCCTGCATGTCTGACAAATGGACAGGAGCATAGATATTTGAAGTGTGATCAGTTTAGCTTTAAATTTTGTTTATTGCCCTTGTAAAACCAAGCACCAGAGGCGTATGTGGCCATTGCTTTCCTATTTAATCCCCTTTCGGTCTTGGTGATTCTGATTACAGCATTTGTATAGTTTTTTTGATCTTTGAAGTCAGATGGGTGAAGTGCGCCAAAAAATTTAATTGGTCATTAATTTTAATATGTGGAGATCTTTCACAGTCAAAATTACCACTGAAAGTCGTCATCTTGGACTTTGAAGGAGGTATACTCAGCTTATTAGTAGCTGCCCAAGCAAGAAGATTAGATAGGACCATGTTGCGGCGGGACTCGAGATTTGCCATCAAAGATTTGAAATCGTCAGCATATGCTCTTGTATGTGCCTTATCAAACACATGAATAGCATATACTAACTGTTCAGGACTATATTCCAAAAGGATTCCAAGACACGACCTTGGTGTCACCCTCTGAAGACTTTCTTGTTAAAGACTGCTGTTTTGAGATGACTCTGATATATCTGTCTTGAAAATAGCTTCTAATTACGTGGAACAATTGTTGGGAGCAATTGCCTTGAGAAGGCCATCTAGGGCATTTTCCCACCACAAGGAGTAGAAAGTGCCCTAGAAATCAATAAAAATGGCTAATTCATATTTAACCTGAGGTGCTTCAATGTAATAAACGAGATCCACAAAGGCATGTTTGTAAGATTTTCGTTCTTAAACTTGAACTGTCTGGGAGAATTCATGTTACTGTTTTCAAAGAGGTTTATAATTCATAGAGCAATTAGCCTTTCAAATAATATTCCTTAACTTGCTAGCAAGGAAACTGGGCTGTAGACTTTCGGATCTGAAGTTGGCTTCCCTGGTTTTTGTATAATTTTGAAGCGAGCAGTTTAAAACTACACTTTTAAAACTGGAAAAATTCTTTCCATAAGGCATTTGTTATATAAATTGACGAGTATTTCTGTCGTTATTTCAAGAAATTGTATTATGAATTCGTTTTAAACTAAGTCGACGCCTAGATATTTAGTGATTCACATGTTGGAGATGGCTAATTTCAGTTCTCTCATGGTAAAGAGTTTTGTGTCTTCAATTAGTTGATATGAACAATTTTTTTCATATTTTTGGTGATTTTAAGTAATAGCGCTCATGAGTCAGAGTTGCCAACTGTTTCGACACGATTTTGCAATGAAGCAATTTCTGATCAGCAATGGCTGTATAAACCTTTTCTTCAAGTCGTGATATATATTTTTTAAGTCTATCTAATTCTGATTCAGCCCAGTTCCTTCCTCTCCCTCTGATAATTTGTGCGTGCTTTATGCACTTGCTTACGCGAAACGGAAAGCTCCCCGGTCCACTAAGTGACTAAGGAACAGTTTTTGAGCGAACATCTTTCTTCTTAGTGGAACGGTTGTAGCATTAATTAGAGCATTTTGCACGTAACTGGCATATTCAGTATCTGATAAGAAAACCAAGGAAGAAGATATATCTGGGGAGATGTCATGTCGAAGATGTGAACATAAGTATTCAGGGCACCGAGTATCCCTGATCGAATGATTGTGATCTCTCTCTCTTCATTTGCAGTCTGCGCTGGTAGCACAGTGGAATCGTCACCGTCCTACCCACACTCGTTGAAAAAGGCCTGGGTTCGAATCCCGTCGATGAGGCGAGGAACTTTTATGGGCTTTTTTCACTCTGTGGCAGAGTTAGTCAGTCTCAGGTGTAGACAGCAATGTTTTTCCCACGGAATCCGGGTATTTCGTCCAGCAAAGCAGACAAAATACATGGGTAGATGAAGTAACTTTCCAAGTGACCCTAAAGAATAGTTTTCTTTCTTCTTTTGCAGTTTATGCATTTGGTGATTCAGCTTTGTGCAGGAAATAAGCAAAAATTTGTTCACCGTTGCCACAGTGGCCACAAGAAGTTGTATTGTGGGAGCAGTGATTAGAAGAATATCAGTATTTAAAGCATTTATTTATTACAGTGAATCTTCGGTATTTGTGGCAACGGTTGTAGAAATATCTTTTTGGAAAATCTGTGCAAAAGAAGGGAAAACTTGTTTCGCATTTGCGTTTTTCGTGAAATTGCCAAAAGGGGTTTCATGTGTTTGTAGTTCGTCTCAACGAACCTTTAGACGCTCATTTTTGATTAGGATGGTAGTGGCTATAGTCTCCAAGTTGGCCCACTTGTCTAGAATGAAGTTAGTAGCCGCCTTAATCAATTTACTCGAATCATTTGTTAAAAAGCGGATGACTTGTTTTTTTTATTCTTGACATTTTATAGTAGATAGCATAGTATCTGGGCCCTAACCCTCTAGTATTTGAATCTGTCAGATTGGAAGGGTTCATTTCTTCAAGGACAGGCATAAGAGGATTATCAGATTTTTCTTTAGAAATACTTGTCGTTGTAGAAGCTCTTCGTCATTTTGTTGTAAAGTCAAATGGAATCTTGCAGTCATATCTATCGTCACTATTGATTTCCTGTCTTTACCCAAGGACAGAGGATCAATTTGCTTCGGATTTTACCCTTATTGCTCTCAATCTCCAGCAGTAGGGATGAGGTCCCAACTTCAAGGAGCCTCCGTAGCCAGGTGGGCAGGAGCGGCAGTGCGTAGCACATGCTTCTTGATTATACCGGGGTTCGAACCTGTGACTACCAAATACGAAGGATGCGGAAAGGTCAGGGAATGACCACCGCATATCCTCAGAGAAATATGCCTTAGTTGCTAATGCTCCTAAAAACCAAATAACAACAATAACCCAACTTCAAGAACAGGAAAGCTGTCAAAGTACGCTTTTCAGTTCAGAATACAGCATGGATCCACTTCAAACACAAATCTCAGGACTGAATATCGCTGGTAACTTGTGAAAGAGCGAAAAGGGGTGACCTACATATACCAGGGAGATATCCGTTGAGGGGATTAAAGGATTAAAATGTGTCTCAGGGGAGGAGGGTGGCTAGAGCAACTAGACCTTGAACTCGCCTTTTTGTAAGTACAGTATAAATTGCCACGTGATATTTGTTTTACGTGGCAATTTATTACTTTACTTATGCGTTATAGGAAAAAAAATATTCTATTTGATCTTTACCTTGTGAAAACTTCCATGCGGAGTGGACATCTTCATATACAGCACTTCATTAGAAGTTCTGTGATACTAATTTCTAAACATCAAGGAGAAAGAATCACATACTGTAAGTGAAAAATGTGGAGCGTAAAAATGTATGGCTGCACAACATCTGCCGGCGTGACTCTCACTGTCCAGTTGCAATTGTCGCCGTAAGGTAGAACAATTCTCAGATACATTAATGCAGGAAATCAACATTAAATCATCGGAAAAATAGGTTGTGCTACCGCCAAGAACACAAGAATGGACAATACTTGAGAACTAGAATCTAGTCATGGCACAACCTATGGTATTATCCCGTTGTTATAGCAGAAACTATAGGAGGTGATGTAATGGTGAGTGGTATGTTTTCGATATCGTTATCAAGGTGGCAACAATACCACCATGGCCATAGCGATTATATGTAGTGATCAACAACGAACTTCGGAGGCTTGCAATTTCATATTTAAGAATGTACATAAAGATCAGATTATTGATTCCAGGATTACGGTGTTCATAGATGCTACTTGTTCTCCTTTAATGATTTTATTATGTCTACATATATGTCTATGCCATAATATCACTAATAACAGCATGCCTTTTGTCTCTAAACAAAGAACCACGCCATGTTGCTTCCAGAGTCGGTTAGGAATTCACAACAGTTCGTGAGTGACATACTCACCAACTGTTGTGAATTGGAAGATATGATATAAATGGTTAGAATTAGCATCGTTAATATTATAATTTGCGCCAAATTTCAGAATTCTAAAGTTAAAATTGCAAAGATATTAGCATTAGCATTAGTAGAGGCATTTGATGCAAGAAAGCAAGCTTATGCAGCATCAGCCAAAAAAAAAAAAAAAAAAAAAAACCACTTCCACTTCACCCCTCTGTTCGTTCAAAATACCTGTCCAGCTGAGCCTTAAACTTATTTAGGCTATCAACCTCCACCACAAGGGATGGAAGTCTGTTCCACCAACCAACCACCCGCTGGCTAAAGGCAAATTTCCGCACGTCTATCCTACATCTGTCTTTCCTCAATTTGAATTTATGCCCTCTCAGGTGATTTTTCTGAGCTAGAGGAAGAATCCCATCAACATTGAGCATGCTTAAACCATTCAAGGCTTTATACACCTCTATCAGATCACCTCGCTGGTGCCTACATTGTAATTTGCAAAAAGACAAATCTCCAGACATTGTAATTTGCAAAACTTAAGCCTTTCTTCTTAAGAGCATCCCTTTGTTCCATTCACTAATCTTGTTGCCCTTCTCTGTACTCGTTCCAGCAGCTCTACATCCTTCTTGAAATGAGGCCTCCAGACCTGTATACAGTACTCTAGGTGTGGCCTGACCATCGCCTTATACAATGGAATAATCACCTCCTTATCCCTGCTGGAAAAATTCCTGTATATCATTGACAATACTCCATGAGCTACTCTTGCAGCCCGTCTGCACTGCTCAGAGAACTTCATATCTGCCTGCACAACCACCCCCAAGTCCCTTTCATTCTCCACCACTGTCAGTGTAGTACCACAGAGTTGATACGTTGCTCTGGGGTTGCTGTTTCCCATGTGTAGTACTTTACATTTGTCAATGTTAAACTTCATTTGCCACCTCTCAGCCCATCTGCACAACCTTTCCAGATCCTGTTGCAGCAGCATAGTGTCAGTTGTGTCCTTGACAACCCTGCCAACCTTTGTATCGTCTGCAAACTTGGACATTAACCCCGATATACGATCATCAATATCATTTATAAATACAGAAAACAATAATGGACCCAACACTGAGCCCTGAGGGACTCCACTAATAACATCAGTCCACGATGAGCAGTATCCATTGATTACCACTCTCTGTCTTCTCCCCCTCAACCACCCCTTTATCCATAGCAGCAATTTGCCTCCAATGTCACACTGCTCCAATTTGTGTAGCAGTCTTCCATGTGCAACAGTATCAAAAGCCTTTCTAAGATCCAGGTATATAATATCAAAGTTATTCCCTGCATCCAGTTCTTTTGTGACTGCATCATAGTATCCAGTCAAGTTGGTCAGGCAAGACTTCCCCTTAACAAAACCATGCTGTGTCTGAGCTATAACTGAAGTCTTGTCTAAATGATCCTGTAGTGCTTCTTTAACCAGTGCCTCCATTAATTTTCCTGGAACAGAAGTTAAGCTCACAGGTCTATAATTACTTGTGTCAGCCTTTGATCCTCCTTTGTGAATTGGGGTCACATTTGCACATTTCCAGTCTATGGGTACCTCCCCTAAGTCCAAGGAAGCTCTCATAATTATGGCTAAGGGTTTGCTTACTTCCTTTGCTGCCTCCTTTAATATAACTGGATAGATCCCATCCACCCCGGGTGCCTTTCTTGTGTTTATCTTCAACAGTTTCTCCTCCACTTTACTCCCAGGTATTTCAAGATTCTGTAGCTTACTGCTAGAGTTGAATACACCTCTGGCATTCCCTCGCTGAATAACTCCTCATGTGTGAATGTCGATGCAAAATATTCATTTAGTTTGTTAGCTACCTGAGCAGGATCATCAACACTTGACCCATCAATATCAAGTGGACCAATCTGATTCATCCCCTTCCTTCTAGAGTTTACATAAGTAAACAACTCTTTGCTGTTTTTCTTTGCATCCCTTGCCAAGTATTTCTCGTAATCTGCCTTCGCCTGCCTAACCTCCTTTGTAACTTGGTTTCATATCAACTTGTATCTATCATAGGCTTCTGTGTCATATGGATCGTGAAATCTTGTCACGTGACTATAGTGAGTAGTATATATTACGATAACGGGCCCCTTACTTTCCTTGGAAGGTGTTATTATACTATTCAGAGTATTAAATCGTGAAGAGGGACCAGGAATACCCCTCACCGCCAATTTTGGCCAATCTGCACACATTAATTACCTAATTTTAGAATGTTTTGTACTTCCCATCCCCCAATGTTATTTCAATGCCAAAAATGTTACATTTTGAAATAATCACAACTTTTAAAATTTTGAGTGAGTGATTAAAAATTTTGTTTCTAGATTTTCGATACAATATTGTCTCTTACTACCCTTTTAAATTAGTATTTTGTCTTATTTTGTTAGATTTAAACATGTGTTATTTACCCCTCTCTCCTATGCATTGATTGCTCAAAATCCCAATCCTTTTGGGTTTGACCCTCAATAAGGTAAAACTATTTTTAGTATATTTTCCTAATCAAAACGCCTAAATTATCCTTAACCGACCCTATTTTTATATCTCATTAAAATGTTTAGTATTTTTATGGTTAAACTGCTGTATTCCTGCTCTCCCCCATAAGTGTTTAACATTACAATACAACAGGTCATAAAAACATCCAGATTTGCTCTTCATCCAATTTGAATATAAAGAGCAAAAAGCACTACATTTTTCACTAAAAAGTGTCAGAGAATGTTGCCTCCCTTATTACAAAAACAACGCTGTCCCAACACAAAGCAATGGCCACTGCCCAGATCCATTTGAAGAAAGTTATTCCTGAGGATCAAGCCCCGCTTACTCAACCAGAAGTTCCTGAAGGGGATGAAGACACTCCCCCAAGATTTAGTAGCTACCAAAGAATCTTCTCCCAAGGACTCTCAAGTCCCCCAAGAAGTAGAAACGTCAGAATTAACCAGAGTGTATGCTTTGTGTGTATGCTTTACTGCCTTAGCAGAAAAACTAAAGTAGGGATCAAAAATTACCAAAGCTGCTGTCCTGAAGATAAATGAAGCATGGGGACAAATGGAGCGCCTCATCATTGAGGCAGTAATGGAAAATGAAAAATTGAAGAGAAAGGAGAGATAAGATGAACTCAACCGCAAGTGTTTCAGCATACATATTCTTATGCCCATGCCATTGCAAAGTACATTCCGACCCCTATGACTAGAAAAAGGAGTCAATCAAGGAAAAAAAGCATTCAGAAGACTAATCACACCATTCTAGCCAAGCCAAAAAAAAACAAGCGAAGAAAAAACAAACAAAAAAAAAACAAGCGAAAAAATCAAGATGGAAATAACAAAGAAGTCAACTAAGCATTTGAAGAGTGTAAAAATAAAAAGCATAACGAAAACGAGAGGAATAAAAGTTATTATCATTGAAATTGCCATCAATGAAGATCTAACTAAAATAATAAGCTGCAACAATTTTACTTCCATTGGTATGAAATTAGAGATGCCAAAAAGGCTTGGACCAATACTGGCTATTTATGATGTGCCAAAAGACATCACTAAGGAGGAACTGCTTGAAAACCTGCTACACAAAAGCCTAGAAGACCAGGGAATAACTGAAGAGGGGATGAATAAAGACCTGAAGATTAGGTTTCCCACGAAATATATAGCCAAAGGGACGAGGCACTGGACATTAGAGATTTCAGGAATCACGAGGCGATCATTACTCTTACAAAACAACAGAATTTATCTTGAGTGGGCTGTGCAAAGCATTAAAGACTATCTGGTTCCTACCGGATGCATTAAATGTCTGTGCTATGGGCACCCAGCTAAATACTGCAGACAACAAGACCCAACCTGTGAGCACTGTGGAACCACTGGCCACAAACACACAGAATGCCCAAATAAGGAACAGCCCCCCTCCTGTCCAAATTGCAAAGCAAAAAAGAAGCAACATAACCATTCTTACAGGGATAAGTGTCAGGAAGTGGAAACAATACAGCAGAAAACAGATTATGAATAATCACACCCACAGAGGTAATTACAATAGAGCTGTTGTCGTTATTATTTGGTTTTTAGGAGCATTAATAACTAAGGCCATATTGCTCCGGGGATATGCGGTGGTCATTCCCTAACCTTTCCGCATCCTCCGTATTTGCTGGTTACGGGCTCGAACCCCAAGTCTAATCAAGAAGCGTGTGCTGCGAACTGCTGCTCCTATCCACCTGGCTACGGAGGCGCCCTACAATAGAGCGACAATAAAAATAGTTCAATTGAACTGTCAGAGATCCCTGCTAGTAATGGGACGGTTAGCAATCTTACTCTTACAGTAGCTCTACTCTTATAAATGGCCGATCTGCACACATTAATTACCAAATTTTAGAATGTTTTGTATCCCTCCCCATGTTATTTCAATGCCAAAAATTTTGGGTTGTCAAGGGGCTGCCATCTACAACCAGAAGAGTCCGGTCTGATGTGGTTATAACTGGACAAGGGGGAAATGCTATTTCCCGAGTTTGGGCTGCAATAGTCATTACTGATTATAATTTCACAGTGGCAAAAATAACTGGCCTATGCTTCACCCATGCTTCCCGTGTAAGTGTTGAGGGTCCCACAGTACAGCTTCATCTGATAAGCCTCTATTCACAATGTAGTCAGGACTTCTAATCTGAAGATCCGCATGCCAATTATTCGGATCATACTATTAATATACTAAGGGGCTCTGACCTCCTCATTGCAGTTGGTGCTAAGGCAAACTCAATCATGTGGAACAGTGCACGTACATACCCCAAAGGCAAATTATTTGAAGAGGTGATACTGTTACACAATATGCAAATTCTAAAGACCAGGCCATCCAACCACCTGTGTTACTCCCATGGATTAGTTCTTCATAGATTTCACCATGATCACTAGTTCTCTAATCAGAAAAGTAACGGGATGGAGAGGCAAAGAACCACACCGGGCCATAGACGTGACATAAACAGCTGGCCGAGGTACAAAATTTCAAAAGCATACTGGAACACTTTTAAATTCCAGATTCAACATATAATAACTGAACGAAACACAAAATGCCTTAGCAGGCTCCCCGCACACCACCAGGCTGAAGAGATGCAAAACATAATCATACAATCATTTGAAATCTTCATCCCGAGGAAGAAGAGAAGATCCAACTATATCTCCTGGTGGACTATCAATCTCACAGCTATGAGAATTGTATTCTGGGCAGCAAGGAGAGATTATTTTGACTCATTTTTCTGAATCTAGGATTTTTTCCCATGATTTTTGACTCTAAGAGAAAATGATGTAGCAATCTTTCTGGAGCGGTACAAATTCTAATTATTTTATTATATTAGAGTCAAACAAGATTGCTTCTATATATCCATATATGTATTGTGTCTGTAAATTGCGTGTGCCCTCTTGTAGAGTTGCCTATTTTTTTTGAAGGAAAAAACCTAGTTTCTTGGGGAAAAACCTTGCTATCCACACCTGAGACCGACTAACTCAGCCACGAAGCGAAAGAAGCCCATTAAAGTTCAGGATTCGAACCCGGGCTGTTTCCACCCGGTGCCGGGAAGAACGGTGACGATACCACTGTGCTATCCACACAGACTCTGTAGCGGCACAATGGCAACGCAGACCCTCGCACCCTCGGCGTCTTCTGCACACGCTGGTCACCACAAAATGCCATCCTGGGGAAATATTCTCCTCTATCTAAGATGGACAAAATGAAGAAACTGCCTCTTGGAAAGAGTCCGTGAATAGGATGCTTGATACCATTATCAATTAAGAAGACATCAGCCAGGAGGCAACAATGCAAACATCATGACAGACATCCAAGACTGGACTACTGATCTCTGCACACAAGACATTACAGATGCTCATCAAGGGAAAACTACCATTAAAATTAGCATTAGCAAGGGGCCTATGATGCAAGAAAGCAAGCTAAAAGCAAAAAAAATTAAAAAAAACCTACCCAAATCACCTATCCATTGGCTTCAAATGTTTGTCTAGTTCTGCCTTGAATTTATTTAAGCTGTCAACTTCCACAACGACAGATGGAAGTTTGTTCCAGCAATCAACCATCCTCTGGCTAAAGAAAAACATCCGCACATCTATTTTACAACTCTTTTCTCAATTTGAATTTATGTCCTCTCAGGCGATTAATTTGAGAAAGAGGGAGAATTCCATCAGTATTGAGCATGCTCAATCAGATCACTTCGCAGGTGCCAGGCCCCCAGACACTGTAATTTGTAAAACTTAAGCCTTTCTTCGTAAGAGCAACTCTTTGTTCCATTCATTAATCTTGTTGCCCTTCTCTTTACTCGTTCCATTAGCTGTACATCCTAAAATAAGTCCTCCAGACCTGTATACAGTACTCAAGGTGGCCTGACCATTGCCTTATAAAAGGGGATAATCACCTCCTTTTCCCTGCTAGAAAAATTCCTGTATATCATTGACAAGACACCATGAGCTACTCTTGCAGACCGTCTGCACTGCTCATAAAGCCCCAGGTCCCTTTCATTCTCTGTCACCCCTAGAGTAACATATAACACAGTTGATATATTACTCTGGGGTTGCTGCTACCCATATGTAGTACTTTGCATTTGTCAATGTTAAACTTCAGTTGCCGCCTCTCAGCCCATCTGTTCAACTTTTCTAGATCCTGTTGCAGTAGCGTACTGTCATTAGTGCCCTTTCCAACCCTGCCAACCTTCGTATTGTCTGCAAACTTAGACATTAAGCCTGATATACCATCATCAATATCATTAATAAATACAGAAAACAACAATGGACCTAACACTGAACCCTGGGGGACCCAGTCCACGACATTAGTCCACGAATAGCAGTGCCCATTGATTACCACTCTCTGTCTTTTCCCACTGAACCATCGCTTTATCCATATCAGCAATTTGCCTTAAATGCCACCTGCTCCAAGCTGTGCAGCAATTTTTCATGTGCAACAGTATCAAAAGTCTTCCTAAGATCCAAGTATTATCCAAGTATAATTGAACATTGCAAGGACACCCACTATTAGGTTCATTAGCCAATCCATTAAAATCGTGGCCAGCACAAAATGCGTTGGAATAATCTTTGATTGGAAACTCTCTTTCCTCCAAAATGTTATATATCAAAGGAAAAGCCAAAACATATATAGGAAGGATTATTAATATAACTAAGAAGGGGTGTGGCCTTAAATCCCGAACTCTAGGTTTTTTTTTTTTATTACAATTGTATTGTATTGGATAGTATATGGAGCAGGGGCATGTGGGCAGAATCATCATACAGGCGCTGAGAAATCAACTATTCAGGCCAAACGGCTGCCCTCCAAGCAATGACCAGCACCTGCAGAACAACCTCCACCTTTGAACTCTAGGTCATTACCAGCAAGATTTCCCTTGATATGGAAGTTGCTTATCACCAAATAAAGTTTCTCCTCAAAAGGAACATTCAGGATAATACTCATAACATCCAGATAGACCTCAACATTCCTGCTAAACAAGATCTAACTAGAATAAGAATGCTGTAAGTCTCTAGGTGGCAGGAGAAATGGAACAACACAGCACTGAGCAATCAACCTTAAATTCTTACAAGTAGTTAATGACAACAGCAAAAACCGCATTAAATGGTTCACTCCAGGGCTTCATGCCCTATTCTTGTTGATGGGCCATGGTGTCTTCAATAAAAATCCACGTGAGGTCCAAGTCTGTAAGGCCCACAGCATGGGCCTCACAGACACCCTGTATTGCACCTGCTGAAACAGGGAATCTTGGGGCTACCTGAAGTACGATAGTCAAAATTAGCTATATTTATTAGCTGTATTAAATAAAATCATGGACACGACTTGAAATTGAGACTGGCTGCTACACCCAAGATGAAGCACCGGAATTAGTGGCATAGTAGTAGTATTTAGAATCGTTCAGGCGCCACTGGTGATTTCCCACATCTGAGCAGCACCGGAATTAATTGCAACTCGGGCTAACTATGCAGCCTTCTGTATAGGTTCTCTTCAAGCGTAGGGCAACTATTACCCAAGACCAGCACCAACGACATCCAGACATGTAAACTCTAACAAGATCACATTGATCAGGCAAACATTAATGGGACCAGACTGTGGCTTACTTATCTTCATCCATAATGATATCCACTGATGGACACTTTACATGGCCTACAGAAAACACTGCAGACTCTGATCTTCTGGGATGGGATCCTCTCTGCTGATCCCCGTCTGGGGGTAGGATACTTGCTGCTGACCCCTACTTTGGGACGGGATTTTTGGACCTACTATCTAGCGCTTTACTCTATAACTTTAACTAACAACTCCTCCTTCCTTTATGCTTCTATGGAGATACCTCTATCATCTCCATCTTTCTATCACTATATTCCCTCCCCAGGAGAGGGCACTGGTGTCGGCAACGAGGTTGTGTGTGTGTTCTCCAGTTTAAGCTACATATCAGTGCCGTATTAATTAATGAAGCAAAAGATCCAGAGTTATGGCGAGATTTTTCTGCTGATGATGTGGCTTATTGGATTACTTCTAGTGACTGTCAACACCGCAATGGGCCACACGAAAAATCTTGCTGAACTTTCAAAAGTGGCAAACAAACAAGATACTGTTCACAAAAACATTTCTTTGGGTAAAAGTCAATGGCGAGCAATACAAGAGAGAGAGTAGTTATTGTTAGAGTAGTCAGTTTACTGCTTTGTTTGTAAACTCTTTGCTCTTAAATATCCCTTGTGTTTTGTTCAAAGGGTTCAGTGACTGGAGAAATAATAGTGTAATTTCTCATTATGAAAGAAGCAGTACTCACCGAGACACTATGCTAACATACTTAACTCGCAGACAAGGATTGGGCTTGCGACAAGAGTTAGAAAAACAAATTAAAGAAGAATTCAATTACTGGAAACGTGTCTTGGAGCGTGTAATAGCTGTTATTCGTACTTTAACTGAACGTGGCCTAGCTTTTCGAGGAACAGATGAAAATTTTGGTTCTCTGCAGAACGGGAATTGTATAGGGCTGCTTGAGCTCATAAATCAGTTTGATTCATTTTTAGCAGGGCACATTTCGAAATATGAAAATTCTGGAAAAATCTTTATCTGTCCAAAATCACCTGTGAGGAGATTATTGTACTAATGGCTCAGAAGGTCCACGCGTTCATTGTTGATGAAGTAAATTCTTCTGGTTATTTTACTATGTCAGTTGATTCAACACCAGATCTATCACATATGGATCAGTTAAGCGTTGTACTTCAATACTTAAACGATAGGCAGCCTATGAAACTCTTTTTAACCTTTTTGGAACCCAAAACCATACCGGTGAGGAAACGGCAAACCAGGTATTGCAGTGCTTACTTGAATTTTACAAACTAAATTTTTTAAAATGTAGGTGTCAGTCCTACAACAACGCTGCTATCATGTCTGATTGTTCTAAGGGGATGCAGCAAAAGATTTTAAAGAAAATAAGTTTGCCCTATATATACCCTGTGCAGCCCATTATCTGGCAGGCCGAAGTCTGCTGACTGCTGTCAATTGGCATTTAATTTTTTCTCTACGGTGTATTTTCTCCATACACTTTTTTCAGCCTTAACCAGCCTGTTGAAAATTCTTAAAGTTTGTCTTGGAAATGAACCAGTGTTAAAATCCCTCTCTCTAATACCAGATGGGAAGCATATGCAATGGCAAAAGCAGCAATTTTGAAGTGTTTCTTTAAGATATTGGAGGCTTTAGAGTGTTTAGTTGAAGACAAGTCACAAAAGGAAAACACTAGAAGAGAAGCAGACGATATTGCAAATAAAATGCATGAGGTAGAATTTGTTTTCATGTTGATCATGTTGGGATGAGATTTTGCAAAAGTTTCATAGAGCAAGTCAAGTTCTGCAAAGTGAAGATGTGAACTTAAAAACATGTGTAGATTTGTATGGGCCATTAGCTGACCAACTATGCTCTTTAAGAGATGACTTGGAAAAATTTGAAACACTTGTAAAGGAAATACTACCAGATGTTGATTACAAGACCGTCGAAACTTGCAAACGTATCAGAAAGAAGGTACCCGATGCCGGAGTGAATGAATGGTTTGAATTCCAGAGATAAATTTCGTATCACCACCTTTTACCCAATTGTTGACAAACTAGAAACTGAGATGAGAAGAAGAGGAGAGGTGTGCAAAGAAATAGCAGACAGATTTTCCTTCCTAAGTGATGTGCCAAATAATGTCACTTCATCTGCTGAACCTGAAAGGTACTCTCACTGCTCTCGAAAGCTAATTGATGCTTACCCAGAAGACTTGGACAACAATCTCTCTGCTTATTTTATTACAATAAAATATCCAGCAGCTTCACGCATATGTCCGCCGTAAGTGCAACAAAAAGTGTAAAAACCATATTCAGTCATGCTAAACTTTATAAAATAATTGTAGAAGACAAAATTGATTGTACGTTTCCAAATGCATATATTGCTGTGCGTATTTTTTAAACATTAATGGTTACAAATTGCACAGCTCAGCATTCATTTTCTCAACTACAGCACATTAAAAATCCCAATAGAATAGCTATGCTACAAGACAGATTGGATGCCTTGTCTCTTCTAGGTATAGAAAGCAGATTTGTTACATCAAATTAGTTTTGAGGACTTGATCAAAGACTTTGCAATTAAAAAATCTAGAAGAAAACGTTTTAAAAAGTAAATAACTATAAACCTATAGGTAAATCTTTGCCTATATTTTTACTGCTATTTAGTTTTTTTATTAAATAAAAAAAATAAAGTACCAAAACTTTTTATTTAATATAGTTGTGGGGTCTTGCTTGGAAGAAAACTGAAAATGGGTTATACATTTTCAAACTGTTATTTATAGTCTTAATATCTTAATATCTTGTAAGTCTTAATTGCAAGTCTTAATATCTTGTAAGTTAATCAATGGAGAAGCTGAGGTCGAGGGGACACCATTGTTGGGCTCTGCTTAGGCATCACTTGGTCTTAATCCTGTACTGAATAGAACTACATCAGTTAATACCACTTACCAACGACTGACCCGACAGGTCCACAAAGGCTGCCCACAGGGCTCGGTCCTGGGTCCTCTCCTATGGAAAATAGTATTGGATGACTTCCTTCACACAGATCTGGAGTAGGTCTCCGCGCAAGCATACGCAGATGATCTTATTCTTACAGTAGCCCAGTCTCGCGACCCTGGCTAACAATGCCATCTGCAAGCTCCAAGAGTGGTAAAATAACCATAACCTCAAAATTTCACCTGCTAAGACTGATTCTATTCTGCTTAAGGGAACACTAAATATCACCCGACCGCCACAAATTAAGATTGATGGCAGAACTATCAAGTTTCCCATGGAGCTACAATACTTAGGTGTAATCCTGGACAATAAGTTCCAGCCACATCTTAACTACCTGAAGAAGAAGATCAGAAACTACACTGCACTTGTTGCCAGGGTCTCGTGGCGGGACAGGATTAAACAGACGCACCATATTTCCGTTCTACTGGGGTATCTTTCTTCAGAAAATTACAATAAAATATCGGTTTAAATATACCATAGTTATTTAAATATACCATAGTGAAATATATCATATTGTATCTCAAAATAAATTACATTCGTTGTGTAAAGGCATTGATTTAATTGTATCTCATATTATGACTATCTTCACAACGAGTTGTTATTTATTCTCGGTGGGTAACACCAACGGCACCGTTTCAAGGCTTGTTGGTCTATCGCCGGTGGGTGGGCAGGTATCCTGGTGTTGCAATCATGTCAACCCAGTTGTGAAGTGAGATGCCGCAATATGAAAGATGCCAAAAGGTGTACAGAATAATAATGTAATAAAATTTCATTAAAAATATAAATGCACAAGGCATAATAGGATATGAGCGTGAACTAACTATAAAATATTGGTGTAAATACACCAAGTTACCTCATAAAAATAAACTGCATTCGTAGTGTAAATTGATTTAATTGTATCTCATATTGTGACTACCTTCACAACGAGTTACCATGTATTGCACTACCTCGAATAAGTAACGTTTCTCTAATAGAGAAGACTATGTTACTTATTCTCGGTGGGCAACACTACAGACGGTGCGCAACTGAGAAGAAAAGACTCCTAGCACATCTGCGGTATGTGTGGCAGGCATGCTGGTCGACCTCTCCCACAAGGGAAGTTACACGCAAATTCTTCCCAAATATTGACAAAGTGCATCCTCAACTTTCCCGATGGTTTTCACCAGGACTATTCACCAGCTACCTCCTGACAGGACATGGAGCTATATATAAAATGGAAACTTACAACCCTTGGTATTGCAGATGACCCCTTGAGGGAAAATGGAGACCTGGATCCACCTTTTCTACGAATGCCCACTTTGTGATAACCTTAGGAGTATCCTCATCTTCACGATCACCTACATACCAAAGAACCAGGAAAATCACTTGCTAGATAGCAGAGAAGGATACAATGCTCTCTCACGTTTCACACAAAAACTATTATATCGGGCCAACCATAATTTTTTATATATGCCCATAAATGTATTATGTCTGTAAATTGAGTGTATTCTCTGGTCGATCTACCTGTTTTCTCTGGTCGATTTGCCTGTTTTGCTGGACGAAAAAACTCTGGGGAAAAAACCTTGCCTGAGACCATCGCGTTTCGCGCATGATCTCTTCAACAGAAGAAGAGGTCCTGTGCTCCAACGAAATGATAGACCAACACCTTGAACGTAGGAAGGTGGCTCTATGGTTATTTGGAGCGAGCCTCAACATAAAAAAACTATTCGAAGCATAAAAAAACCAGGGGCGTGCCTCAACATAAAAAAAAAAAAAACTGGACTTGACCATCTATACAAACTTGACATTGCGCTAACTGGCGATCAGCTAGGCTCCCTTGCCGGGCTTACTTTCAAATACCATTTTCCCTCCCCTCCTTTCGCCTGATGGAGCCTTGATTTCATTGTAATTGGGGATGCCTTCCCTTTCATCCTCATACTTCCGTATTTCTCCCCCCCCGGTTTTTTTTTTGTATTTGCAGATGAAAGCCCAGGCAATTAGGCGGCAGGACTTATTAGAGATTTATTTTGGGACCGCCTGGCTACCTTCCATCCAGAGGTTAGTGGCGGCAATGTGGGGGCCTATCAGGTGTCCCTCAGCGAAATGCCAGAGGTACAACACAACCCAACACTAAACTTCACAAAACAACACACAAAATCACAGATCTGGCTTTTACAGAGTACTGTATCACCACACAGTTCGAATCCCGTCAATGACGCAAGGAACTTTAATGAGCTTTTTTCACTCCGTGGCTGAGTTAGTCGCTCTCAGGCGTAGATAGCAAGGTTTTTTTCCCCAGAAACTGGGGTTTTTTCGTCCAGAAAAAACAGACAAATCGACCAGAGAACACACGTAATTTACAGACACAAATACTGTACTTGTTTATGTAGTCATTTACGGAAAACCCTAATATAATAATAATAATTTGTATCACCACACGGAGTAAACGGCACAGATGTGAGAAACCGCTGGAGACGCTCCCCACGCAAACATTATGCCACTATATTCCCTCTCGGTCCCCCTTCCCCATCTTCTCCCTACTATACATCCGCTCTCCTTTCCTATATTTTCACGGGTCTCCCCAGACCATCGATTCTGATGACGCCCAGCCGGAGCTAATAGATGAATCTGGCGTGCCTCTGCGCATCTAGAGACGAGAGACAGGGGAACAATCAAACTCGTGTCAGTCGCCCTCTGGTTGCTAAATCACCTGATGCCGGCCATTCAACACAAAAAAACATCATAACCTCACATATTCCAACATTATGCACAAATAGCCGGCCATGATGCTTTCCTCACCACAAGATGACAAAGCGGCGAATGAGGGAACCCTAGAATTCGGGAAAAAATCCCATTAATAATAATAATAATTCCTCTTTGTGTCCAGATCAAATAACGTCGTCTGTGCGCACAGTGGTTTCGTCACCGTCCTTCCTACACCGGGTGGAAAAGGCCCGGGTTCCAATATCGTCGATTACGCGAGGAACTTTAATGGGCTTTTTTTTCATTCCGTGGCTAAGTTAGTCGGTCTCAGGCGTATATAGCAAGGTTTTCATCCCAGAAAGTGGAGTTTTTGGTCCAGCAAAACAGACAAATCGACCATAGCACAGACACAATTAACAGACATAAGAAACACAGCACGGCAAATGAATTTAAAATATTCCGGTGGCCTAATATAATACTTTGGTTTTTGTCTAAAAAATTCTTACCTGAAATAGCCCAGATATATCCTAAAGATCCAGCATGATTCAGTCAAGGTTTATACATCACTTTCCTGATTATAGGCCATGGATCCATAAATCATACACTTGTTTCTTTGAACATCGTGGATGACCCTCGCTGTCTTTGCGGTAAAAACGAAGACTGGGATCACCTATTCTATGTTTACCCGCTATACGAGGACCTGCGAACATTGCTCATAACAAAAATACATGCCTTACCTCGAGGAAGTGAACATCTTCTGTTCAATGAGGAAGACCAGTACCACGCTTTCTCTGCCTTCACCCATGTTCTGTTCACCAGAAGAGGATCACTGGTACAGCGTCCTTGAACCAATGCACACTGATCGACACCCTTTTCTCAAATATTTAACATCTCCACCTCAGATTCTTCCAGATTCGACTGTCTTAACCCGACTGTGAACATCTTCACCTAGATTGTGATCACTTCCACCTACTGGACTTGACACTTAGGTCTCTTGAGTTGTTTCTCCCATGTCTCTCTTGATACGTGAAGGTGTTATCCACCCTCTTGAGGGCCCTCTTTTTCCACTTTCTGCCTAGTTGGGAGAAATCCCACCCAACCTGCGGAGGATGCCTTCCCTTACATCCTCCGTCACTTTCCTTTACTCTCTTCGGTACATCCTGTACTCCCTGTACTCTATTTCTTTTTTTTTTTTACTTGGCCTCTTTCCAGGAAGCTCAAGCGACCTGGAAGAGACTAGCCAGAGAATTATGGGCACATCGTAGCTGGTGTGTGCGGGCGATTTGGGGTCCCTCGAGGAGCCTGCGGCCAAAAGCCAGTACACCTTAGAGAACATGGGCGCTTCGCACATGGAGTACAAGTAGGCAAGCCCAGAAGCATAACACCTGATGTTGAGGAAAGGGTGTTAGAAAGAATACCAAATTATGCTATTAGGGTCCCCGGTAAATGATTACATCTACCCATATATTTATTTTGTCTGTAAATTGCATGTGTTCTCTGGTCGATTTGCCTGTGTGTTGGACGCAAAACCCCCGGTTTCAGTGGGAAAAACCTTGCTATCTACGCCTCAGATCAACTAACTCAGCCACGGAGTGAAAAAAGTCCACTAAAGTTCCTCGCGTCATCGACAGAATTCGAACTCGGGCCTTTTCCAGCCGGTGTGGGGAGGACGGTGACGATACCACTGTGCTACCGCGCAGACTGTTAAAAAGAATGAAAAAAAAAAAAGCAACGTTTCTCGTTGAATGTTTGGGCAGGACTACTAGGAGACCGTTTAATTGGACCACACTTTTTCTGCCAAATAGGCTAACAGGAGAGCTGTACCTTCAGTTCCTGCAGAATGTTCTTCCAGATCTCCTTGATGATGATAATGTTCCACTTCAGCAACGCCAGAACATGTGGTTTATGCACGATGGGCACCGACACATTTTAGTCGAGTTGTGACTCGGTATCTAACTAGAAAGTATGGTCAACTGTGGATAGGTAGAGGTAGTCCTGTAATATGGCCTCCCAGATCACCAGACTATCTATGGACTTTTTCTATCTGGGGTCATATAAAAATCTTGGCATACACTTCTGACATTAACAAAGTAGAGGAATTGCAGCGTCGGGTCGAAGGAGCCTTTCAGCAAATCAGAAATGACCCCGAAATGCCTGAGAGGATTCGCAACTCAATGCAGAGAAGACTACAAAGCTGGTATGGATGCAAGGACAGAATTTTGAACAATTTTTGTAACATCCTGTAACATGTAACATCTCTAAAATCCTGTGGTGTTGAACCAAAAAATTAAAAATGTATTATCTTATGTTTAATAAAACCACCCTTAGCAAAGGATTCACGCTTTTTGCTAAACTAGTGCTTCCATAGTCAGTGGCGTATCTTAACATAAAATGTGCATTATCTCAAAAACGGCTCATTTGCGGACCCATGTTCACTGGGACTTTTTTGATTATTTAATTTGTACTTGACTGTCTGCGCGGTTAGTACAGTGGTATGGTTATCGTACTCCCCACACCGGGTGGAGAAAGCCGGGTTCGAATCCCGTCGATGACGCGAGGAACTTTAATGGGCTTTTTTCACTCTGTGGCTGAGTTAATCGGTCTCAGGAGTAGATAGCAAGGTTTTTCCCCCAGATAACTGGGGTTTTTCGTCCGACAAATCGACAATAGAACATAGGCATAAGACCCAGCACGGCAGATGAATTTAATTATATCGGGTGTCGTAAATATAATAGTTTTTTTTTGTACTTGACCATCATTTTTGAAACACTCTGTATAACATAGATCATTCTGTTTAAATATTATATGGAATCCAGTTACATCAAATGTTCGACTCATAAACATACAAAAACAGCCTAACAAACTGAGTAACACATTTTACTTTAAGTAATATTAACACATCGAGGATATTTGCATTTTTAACACTCATCGTCCGCATATTATTCTAATGAAGGCTTTTCTGAAATCCAGGTTGAACACTGTATATATGAGTGGATTAAGAGCAGAATTCAAATATCCAAGCCATGTGAAAAAGTATGAAATCCTTGGGGATACGTTACAGTTTTCACAGAAAGGTAAAATGACATACATGAGGAAAAATGGGAGCCAACATAAAACAAATACACCCATCACTATCCCAAGTACCCGAGCTGCTCTTCTCTCTTTCATGAGACAGATCTTCTGCTTTTCGCGCATATAATGTCGTATAGTGGTCGTGAACCTTCCATCTCTGGTACCCCTCGAAACATAACGACTTTTAGGGACAGAACTGCTTTTGCTGGAAATTTTTTCTTCCTGAGTTTCGTCGCTGATTTCGTCTTCCTGTCTCGGACAAGTTGGTGTTGATGAAGACGTGGAATCTTCCGTTACAGCCGGTGTGCTCACTTCAGGTTGAATTGATTTTAGCAAAATATTTGATGACGTTTCGGTATTTGTTACACCGAGATTAGCAGTAGCGTTTGCTTTCACTCGAATACGGTTTTTCGCAACTTGGAATATCCGAATGTATACTGTTGTCATTATAACCAACGGAATGAAGAACGAGCCACTTGCAGAGTAAATGACGTACCCTTGCTGTTGTGTCAATTCACATGGGGTTGATTCCGAAAAGGATTTTGGCCAGTCGTTCCATCCTATCAGTGGTGGTACTGATATCAGCGTACTGATCGCCCACACAGATATGATCATCAGTAAAACACGGTTAAGTGTCCGCTTTCGTGCATAAGTTATAGGGTCATGGATTGCCCAATAGCGATCTAACGCTATAGCGCATAAATTCAGTATGGACGCAGTGCAGCAAAGAACATCACACGTCAGCCACATTTCACAGAGACGCAGACCAAATACCCACTGCCTCATGATGTAGTAGGCCACATTGAGAGGCATTACAAGAATTGCCACAGTGATATCTGCTGTTGCTAGGGAAACGAGAAACATGTTCTGAACATTCCGAAGAGGTCTATAATAAAAAATAGAAATGATAACTAAGATGTTTCCAAAGACAGTACCAATAATAACGATTCCAAGTGACATTGCAGTAATTACAACTTCCGGAATGGACATGGGAAGCTCTGTATTGGTAATATTTGACATATCTTCGGTGGACATCATCGTTCAGCAGTATCTATCTGAATCTTAATTTTTTCACTGCGTATTTAAGAGTACTTGAGTGTGCTTAAGAGTACTTTGCTTGAGCGTGGGCTCCAAGAAAAATAAACGAACTGCAAATGGAAAAATCTTTATTTGGAAATCTTCTGCATCGTCTTGCTATGAAAACTCAGTGTATAATCCTTGAAGCATTTGTAAATGGCCCATCTTCGGACTCACAACGTACTGGTTCGTGGAATGTCTCTGCAAATATACAAAAAATTATAGAACTGCACAAAATGCTTAATATTGAACATCAGAAGAAACAACAACTAAATAAAAAGTAAAAAAAAAAAACTTTTCAGCTGATCAGATATTTTACTATTTCATTAAGCTTGCTATCAACAAAATTAAATGTTGTTAAGAGTTCAGTTACTACTAAATCACATTTAAATTTTAGACCAAAATCCCAAGTAAATCCATTAAAAATTGATAAAAGGTTGACAGTATTACTTGAACAATAAAACAGCTCACCAAGCATTGTTCTATACTTGAATCACAATCTATATATTATTACAATGCAATATATTTTGCAGGTGCCTATTTGGCACCTTCAAAATTAAATTATAGTAATAGTAATATTATAATAATTGTAATAGCATTCGCCATATAGTACAAGAAAGCCACAGGCTTTCGCTGCACTGGAAAAAAAGTAGATAAGAAAACACAGAATATATGCTTCTCCACTCCCACAGGTAACTATCCAGTTGACCTTTGAATTTATCAAAACCGTCAGCCTCAACTAACTGTGAGGACAACTTGCTGCAACAATCAACGACTCACTGGCTAAATGAAAACTTCCTACAATCTAACCTAAATCTCAACCCCTGTAATTTGAATTTATGCCCCTAGTTCTGGAATTATTTATAACCGTGAGAATTCCACTTTCATTCATTTTACTATTCCCTATCAGAGCCTTGTAAACCTATGAGGTGCCTTGTTGCCAAGTTCTGTAGCCCACATAAATCGGAGTCTTTCCTCATACTGTCGTCCTTCTGCCGATCTCACCATTCCAGTTGCCTCTCTTTGTACCCTTTCAAGAAGCTCATTATCTTTTGTCAGATGAGATCTCCATACTTGAACACAGTATTCCAAATGTGGTCTTAAATTGCCTCATACAGTGCGATTACGACTTCCCTATCTCAACAGGATAATGTTCGATAATTCATTGATAGGACACTATGGACATTCCCGACTGCCTATTTACACAGTTCAGAAAACTTTGTATCTGCCCGTATTATAACTTACAGACCCTTTCCTCTTCCACTGATTTTAATTCAACTCCACCAAGTATATAATTTATTTGTGAGTTGCTGTTCCTCAAATGCACTTGAGGAACACCTTACACTTAGCAGCATTAAAACACAGCTGCCACTTCTCAGACCACCATATCTGTTCACGCCATCCTGGAGGAGCGCTGCTTGGCCCTCATCTCCTAAGCTTTACGTCATCAGCAAATTTTGACATCACCCTTCTATCCTTTCGTCGAAGTCATTTATGAAAATGAGAAACAGCAGTGGTCCAAGAACCGATCCTTTAGAGACCCCACTCTTCACTTACTCCAATCTGAAGAATATCCATTAACCGCGACTCTCTTTCTGCCTTCTGCACTGCAGCCACCCCTGCAATCCATCTTAGAATCTTAAGAGTAATTCCAACCTGTTCAATCATACACAGTAAACTCTCATGAGGGACCGAGCTTTGCTAAAATACAAATAAACTATGTCGAAATTGCTAAAAAATCCAACTCATGAATAAGCGTGTCAAAATAGAGTACATACTTAGTCAAACATGATCTACCCTTAATAAAAAGCTGTGTTTGTGTCCTTCAGAATGCTATATCTATCTAAATGTCCCTGGATTGCACTCTTAATCATTGCCTCTAAGAGTTTCCCTATCACTGAAGTCAGCTAAGCGGTCTGTACTTACCAACTTCAATGGACCCAACACTGAACCCTGGGGGACTCCACTAATAACATTAGTCCACGAAGAGCAGTGTCGATTGATTACCACTGTTATCCATCCCGTTATCGATAGGAGCAATTTACCTCCAATTTGTGCAGCAGTCTTCCATGTGAAACAGTATCAAAAGCCTTTCTAAGATTCAAATGTATGATAACAAAATTATTCTTTGCATCCAGTTCCTTTGTGACTACATCATAGTATCCAATCAAATTGGTCACAAAAGACTTCCCCTTAATAAACCCATACTGTGTCCGAGTTATAACGGAAGTCTTGTCTAAATGATCCTGCAATGCTTCTTTAACAAGTGCCTCCATTAATTTCCCTGGACCAGAAGTTAAACTAACATGTCTGTCTACCTGTGTCTCCCTTTGATCTTCCTTTGTGGATTGGGTCACATTTGCACATCTCCAGTCCATGGCTGTCTCCCCTAAGTCCAAGAAATCTCTCATAATTATGGCTAAGGGTTTGCTTACTTCCTTTGCTGCCTCCTTTAATATAACTGGATAGATTCCATCCACCCCAGGTGCCTTTCTTATGTTTGTCTTCAACAATTTCTCCTCCACTTTATTCTCAGTTATTATAAGATTATCTAGCTTACTGCCAGAGTTTAATACACCTCTGGCATTCCCTCTCCTGAATAACTCCTCATGTATGAATGTAGATGCAAAATTTAATTTTCATTTAGTTTGTTAGCTACCTCAGGAGGATTAAAAAAAAACAATTACTATATTAGGGTTACCCGTAAATGATTACATTAACTCGTATTCGTGTCTGTAAATTGCGTGTGTTCTCTGGTCGATTTGCCTGTTTTGCTGGACGAAAAAAACCCCAGTTTCTGAGGGGAAAAACCTTGCTATCTACGCCTGAGACCGACTAACTCATTCATGGAGTGGAAAAAGCCAATTACAGTTCCTCGCATCATTGACGGGATTCGAACCAGAGCCTTTTCCACGCGGTGTGTGGAAGACGGCGACGATATCACCGTGCTACCCGCGCAGACGCTGGATGTTACTGATGATGAAAAGGGCATACAGCACAGTCAGCACTCCTGCTCTTCAGGTTTTGGCTGGGGTCCTATCTTTGGACTTGGAGGTTATCCGCCGTGGATTACACTATCGCCTATCAAGAGGAATTCCGGCCACTATCCTTAACCACACGATGAATCTCACAAACGATATTTGTATGAAAAAGCGAACTCTCTTCTCTATACTGACTCAAACTTGGCAGCAGAGATGGACAGAAAGAAGCAAAGAACCAATCACGAAGAAATTTATTCCCCAGGTCGCTAGAGTTTTCCCAAAAGCTCCTTCTTGGTTCTCTCCTGGTCTCCAGTTACTTATTACTGGACATTATCTTATTATCGAACATGGATCTATCAAACAGGAGCTGACCCTGATGGGTATTGAGAATGACCCATACTGCTCCTGTGGCCAGGAAGAGGAGTGGGATCATATAGTTTATACCTGTCTTCACTACGAAGACTTAAGATGCAGTTTAATTTCCAAAATACATAATCTCCCACGAGACAGAAAATATCTGTACAGCACTGAGCAGGAATATTGCCTAGCTTTAACCAAGTTTGCCCAGGACCTGTTTGCCATAATAAGATCACGCCTTGTACAGGCAACTGCCTCAATTGATAGCTAGCTTTCTGACTTTCACCTTAACCTCCATCTCTAAAGAACACTCTCTTCCCTCTGTAAATGGTCAAAAACAGGACTGGATCGGTACTTCCCAACTGAAAACTTTCATGGACATGGCACCCGCTGTCTTGACACAACTCAACCAGACATGACTCCCTGCTAACCCACTTGTTGGGTAGGATTTGCTTACCCTTCTGTGGGGTTGGATTTGCTAAACCAGCCTTTTTGTTTATAATTTAATTTAATTTTATTTATCATTATTTTTTTTATGTGTTTATTTTTTCATCTATTTTTTATTTTTTTAAAACTTATTTTATTTATTTACTTGGTCTTGTCCTGGAAGCTCAGGCCACCCTGGCGGAGACCAGCCAGAGAATTATGGGCAGCTTGGCTACCTCCTAGTGGTGCGTGTGGGCAGCGTAAGGTCCCACCAAGGGCCTTGGGGCCAAATGCCAGGACACACAACAGAGCCCAAAAAATACTACACATCCAACACATAACACTTTCCTGGCATTTACAGTGTTCTGTATTTCTTCACAGCGTACATACGACGCAGATGTGGGGAACCACAGGTTGCGCCTGACCCTTACACTATGCACACTATGTCCAGCGAGGATGGCCCCAGGGGGCTATCTTTGGGACGTGACTGTTTAGTGAGCGATCCATTATGACTTGAATTTAAGAGATTGATTAATCGTTTTATTATTTTTTTTTGTTGTTTTTGTTTGCTAAACTATTTCGTTGCATAAGTTGCATATTGTTCTCGAGTTAGCCTCCCTACGTTTAATTCGTCTGGGCTGCTAAACGGACTTGACGGTACTGAGGATAGAGGAGTTGAAAGTTGATTTCTGCATTTCCGTGCTGTCGAGTTGCGAGTCAGCTCCTGGGTTGGTTGTTTTTTTTTTTTTTTTTTTTTTTTAGGAGCATTAGTAACTAAGGCCATATTGCTCCGGGATATGCGGTGATCATTCCCTGACCTTTCCGCATCTTCCGTATTTGGTAGTGACGGGCTACGCATTGCTGCTCCTTCCCACCTGGCTACGAAGGTGCCTCAGCTCCTGGGACCTTCTCTCGCTAGACTTGAGAGAGGGAGGTTTTTAAAGTTCTGTTTCTGAATAGCTTTTAGAGACAGTTTTTGTTTGTATTGTGAGTTGTATTATTGGTCTTAAATTAGTTCCTTGTTAGTCGGAGTAGTAAGATTGTTTGCCTCCACTGGTACTAACCTTGTAAATTTTGTAAATAGTTGAGTTTGACTTGTTTAGTGAACCTCTTTTAATTGTAAATATATTGTTTATAGAGTAAACCCTCGCTAATTCCGATTATGTGATAATCCGTATTAGTGGAGCCAAAGCCTTAAAATAACAAAAACTTAGAACCCAAATAAATGGAAAGTTTAATAAATAAAATATAGGTAGTGCTGATGAAAATAAATAACAAAAATAATACTGTAGTGCCTTTATTTAAAAGCTATAAAAAGACAATACATTTATCAGATGGCGCTGGCGTCGCACGCCAACGAACTTGATCGTTGCTCTGAATGCCACTTAAATCAAGTTCTTTCAGCAACAATTCTTTTGGCTTTGAATTCTGTGTACTTATCGTTCATTACAATGGCTCCGCAAGTGCATATTATTTGCCAATTGTGCAAAAAGAAATGCAAAGACTTCCTTCAATGCAATGCGGAATGCGGTCTTGCGTACTGCATCAAATGCATAGATATGTCAACTGCGAACTGGAAAAAGATGTCACAGACAGACACTCGTGGAAGGGCCCTTGTTGTATAAATCACAGGCAGACGAAGAAAAAACATACGAAAAATGAAAATAACTCAGGATCAACCCCAACGGATCTTTTTAGTCTTTCCGACGGTGAATCTCAGTGTTTCACCTCATCGTCAAATGGCACTCAACAGAATGGGCCATCCGAGGACATACCTCATGACGTGATATCAGAGCAGACAAATTGCTCCTTCTCTCACCTTCTTAATCACAAAGTCTCACAAGTTGAAAAGCCAAATGAGATGACCACGAAAATGATTTTTCAAATCCTGGATACTCAAAAATCCATGATGGCCTCTCTTCTTGACGAAACTAAAAAAATCAGGTCAGAAAACGCCTAACTTCGCGAAATAAATTATATCTTACTACAAAAAATTTTGGATTTAACAAATCTTATCCAAAACTCCAGTAGACATTCAAAACTCCAGTCCTACAAGAAACTTGGCGAAATCTATGGAAAATCCCACATTTCAACCGACTCCTATAGCAGAAGCCACTTATGCATCTATTGTAAAGGAACCTCCACATCCTCCAGTATATGGTCCAGTTACTAGTCAATCTCAGAAAGCGTGTAAATATGGCAATAGATCTGTCAATCCACTCCTAGAAGATGTCATTTTCTCCAGGAGGCAGGCAGATCACATCAGAGGACAACGGAATAAATCTGCCTATAATCAGGCAGGAAGACATCGACACACCCCTGCTGTTGTGGGAACAGCTACCAACTCTTCAATCAGAGCAGTCCCAAGAACTAAAAGTTCAACCAAGGGTATTTTCGTCTCGCGACTCGAACCCCAACTGTGCGGTACAGAAGTAGAGCAGCATATCAGAACTCAACTGCAGATAGAAGTAAACGTAATAAAAATGAATTCCAAACACGATTCGTACAGCTCTTTCTATATTCAGTGTCAACAAACGGATCTTGATCTATTACTAAAGGATCACTGCTGGCCTGAGGGAGCCATTATTCGGCCATTCTATGGACGCCCCCTCTTCCTCGTACTGGGTCATCAGCCAGTGACTTAGCAATCGAAACTAGTCAACGGGAATGACATATCGAGTATTTTTCCCATATTCTGGAATCTCAACTGGGAAGAACTTCTATAAATGATTCATCTATCTCCTCATCCTACCAGAATTTAAATGACTCTAACTCTTGTGAAAATACCTTTCTGCCATGTCACTTGCCAACAATTAAACCATATAACTTATGCCTTACTACAGCATCAAAAGATGCAATTACTATACTCTATATGAACGCACGCAGTCTTGTAAAACACAATGATGAAATCCTCGCTCAACTGACATCATGGAATCTCCATCCAGACCTGATGGTTTTTACTGAGACCTGGTTCTCCCCTGAAGTTTCAGTCCGATTTCAAGACTATGCTCTCTTTCACAGTTGCAGATGTGATTCTAAAGGGGGTGGAGTTGCTATTTACGTTCACAATCATCTGCGATGCTCTGCCTTTCCTATAACAAATCTGCCTGATCAAGCTTGTGAAATCACTTTTATCCGCATTGCTTCTCTGGTGATTGGGTGTCTATACCGACCTCCCTCAGGTTCAGTCAACAGTTTCCTTGTAACTCTTGACAATATTCTATCTCACTTCACAAGCAAATCCCTTAGTCTTCTGCTGATGGGAGACTTTAATATTAACATACTTCAAAGCTCTTCCTCTCAAGTGCAAGACCTCCTAGATGTCATTTCTTCCAATGGTTTTTCTCTTCTGACTGACGGAATTATCCCGACTAGAATGGGAAAGTCCCACAATTCCCTTCTTGACTTCGCAATTGGGGAATGCTCACTAACCATGCAGTACTGGATGCAACCATTTCTGATCATCGTCCCATCTTAATGGTAATTGAAAATGAAGAAATTGTGGAAGAGATCATGCACACTTACAGATCTGTGACTCCAGGCTCTCTCAATCAGCTCTGTTATGATCTCCAGCAGTCTCGTGGGATGGAGTGGCTGCAACAGATGATCCTGAAATTGCGACGAACTTCTTCTTTGAGCATATCCTAAATAGTTATGAAAAATGCGCGTCATACATCAGGATCCCAGGGAATAAAAAGACCACTAGGCCAAGATGGAAATTATGCCCATTTATGTCAAATAAAATTTGTAACATGCTAAAGAAAAGGGACAAACTTGCAAGAGTTGCTAGAGAAACAGGAAAGGAGGAGGATAAAAACAAATACACAACGTACAGAAACAAAGTCACCGACAGTATTAGGTCGGAGAAAAGGAAATATTATAGTTCCCAACTTAAAGGCGTCATTACAAGCAAGGAAAAGTGGACAGTCTTGGACAAGCTACTACCTGGAAGAAAAACGAAATCACAGAGCTACGTTGGAGATGTAGTTGAGAACGAGGTACTCATTTCGGATGACCAGGAAAAAGCCGCAGCATGCCGTAATCACTTTATCTCAAGCGTGAATAACCTTTTTAAAGACGAAGTTGACTCTAGAGATAATGCAACGAGAGAATCTGTCAAGCACTCAATGAGGAGCTCTTTTTTCCTCGCTCCGGTCTCAGATCAAGAGATTTTAGAAGCAGGACATCAATTAAAAGAAAAGGGAGCCCCTGGCTTTGATGAAATATCTCCTGCTCTGCTGAAAAAGGTTCTTAACTCAATTCTAACACCACTGAAGTATATTTAAAATCTTTCCGTTCAATCTGGTAAATTCCCGTCTCAATTCAAAAAAGCAGTCATTGTTCCTGTTCCTAAGGGGAAAAATTTTAACTCTATCAACAATTTTCGTCCAATAGCTCTACTCTCAGTTTTTGCAAAATTATTCGAAAAAATTCTTCACGGCAGACTCATGGGCTTCCTGGAAGTCAATCAGCTTATCCATCAACAACAGTACGCTTATCGTTCAAAAAGATCCACTGACCTGGCAATTGTTGACTTCTGCTCCAGGATCAGGATCACGGACTGTCTTGAAAAGGGTCACTATGCAATAGCACTGTTTCTAGACCTATCAAAAGCTTTTGACTGCATAAATCATAATATCCTACTCAACAAGCTCAACAATCTTGGTTTGAGAGGAAAAATTAACCTTCTCCTTGAAGACTATCTTACTGATAGGCCATTTGTCGTTAAAACAAACCAGTCTTTTTCAGACATTTCTTATTTCTCCAGGGGAGTACCTCAAGGCTCACTTCTCGGACCTATCCTATTTGTTCTTTACATTAATGAATTTCTCTCTCATCTTTCATCTTCCCATCTAGTAGCGTATGCCGATGACATTTCCATTCTAATCACTGATAAAGACCCTAACCAACTTCAATGCAAGATCTCTGCCCTGCTCTCTGAAATGCATAGTTGGCTTCAAAAGAATCAGCTGATACTAAACCCAGAAAAATCCAAATATATGGTGTTTAGGACGAAAAATAAACCATTAAATATTGATTTCGAAATAACATACAAAGGAAAACAACTGGAAAGGGTGAATGATACCAAGTTTCTAGGAATCTGGCTAGATGATAAGCTGAGTTGGGATAAACAAATGATCACCTTACGAAAGAAAACTTCGTCACTAGCAGGAATACCTCCTTCCCTTCTCAGACTAGTATTCCTTTCCTTAATACAGCCTCACTTCACATATGGAATCATCTCATGGGGTACGACCAGTCAATATAACCTTACGAGAATCAATTCAATTGTCAATCGATGTGTTCGTTCAATTTTGGGCCTTCCCTGGAATGCATCGGTGACTTCGAGATATAAGGAAGCGAGACTCTTAAGCATCATCTACCAACTGATACAAAAAACTGAGGCGGTCTTTGTCTACAATGCTTTGAAAACACCGAACTTTCCTCCTCTCTTCAGATCCTTTTTTATAACAATAGAAGAAGAAGGAATAAGATATAATTTAAGAAATGAAGCGAACCTGAAGGTTCCGCTTTTCAGAAAAGCCATAGGCCAGAAAAATATAAAATACAGAGGCGCGAAAACCTGGAATAATCTTCCTGAAAACATCAAAAATGCCATTTCACTAAACAAGTTCAAGAAACTCCTGACTGAACACATCACCAGGGAGGTCTGATCTAAATCACCTTCCACTCAACTCCTGAACTTTCCACAATGCATACCAGTTTGGAAATTGTGTAAACAAGTTGAAGGAATAGCTGTAAAAAAAGCTTGTAACACTCTACGCAATTATTTCATATTTTTTCTTTCATATTGTTATTGTAAAAGTACTCACAATGTAATTATAAGTACTGTTGTTAACCACGCGACATGTGTGGTTGGTTTACGTAGTCTCTGTAATGGAATGTAGAAACATGTCCGATTCATGATATATCTGCTTTATTGTTATCTTTTTCAAAGGGAACACCCCCTAAAAAGCCTCTGGCTTACGTGTTCTCCCTCCATTCTTGCTGTTATCTCCCAACAATTGTAACACAAAATAGGGATAAATAAATTATCAAATTATCAAAAATTATCCCATTCTAGTAGAGATAATTCTGTCAGTCATAAGAGAGAAACCATTGGCAGAAATAACATCTAAGAGGTCTTGCACTTGAGAGGAAGAGTTTTGAAGTATGTTAATATTGAAGTTTCCCGTAAGCAGAAGACTAAGAGATTTGCTTGTGAAGTGAGACAGAATATTGTCAAAAGTTACAAAGAAGCTGTTGACTGAAGCTGAGGGAGGTCGATATAGACACCCAATCACCAGAGAGCCTATGATATATCTATCATAGGCTTCCATGTCACCCATTAATTTATATGTATCCCCTGCATTTTTATTCTCTGCCACATGTCTCATTAGTTCATCTGACATTCATTTAGGCCTATACCTTGAACAATATTTCTTCGTTTGTATGTAAAGCTTAGTAGCTTCCAAGATTAATTTTTTGAATGCCTCCCATTTCTAATTTATTGTTGGTAACATCATCAGTAGGTACCACCGTATAGAATTTAAATACTGTCTCAGACCAACGTAGTCGCCTTTACGAAAGCAAAAACCCTTCCCTTTACCCCTGATTGTAGTTACCTCTTTGAGTAAATCCCACTTCAACACACTGTGGTCACTGCCACCTATTGGTTCCTTTAGTGGTTAACGGAGATCAGTATCAGGCGTTTATTATACAGTGTCCCGACCCGCTCACGCACCGTAGTTCACCTTCAGTTAATTCGATTTGCATAACGACTCGCTGGTCGTAATGCTTTGGCTTATCGATGTAGTTGTATCATGTATTGCGTACATGAGAGAGCATTCCCCAATTTTGAAGTCGAGATGGAAATTGTTGGACTCTCCCATGCTATTTGGGATTTCCATCAGTACGAAAAGAGAAACCATTAGAAGTAATGACGTTTAGGAGGTCTTGCACTTGAGAGGATGAGTTTTGAAGAATGTTAATATTAAAGTCTCCAATTAGTAGAAGGATTAGGGATTTGCTTGTGAAGTGAGATAGAGTATTGTCAAGAGTTACAAGGAAGCTGTTACCTGAAGCTGAGGGAGGTCAGTATAGACACCCGATCATCAAACAGGTAATGAGGATAAAAGTGAGTTCACAAGCTTGATCAGGCAAATTTGAGAGAGGAAAGGCAGAGCATCGCAGATGATTGTGACCATAAATAGCAATTCCACCACCCTCTGCACCTTTGAAAGAGAGAGTAGTCTGGAATTTGGAATGAAACCTCTGGAGAGAACTAGGTTTCAGTAAAAGCTATCAGGTCTAGATGCAGATTCCATGATGTCAGTTGAGCTAAGATTTCATCATCATGATGTTTTACAGGACTGTGCGCATTCACGTAGAATACAGTAATTTCATCTTTTGATGCTGCAGTAAGGCATAAATAGTTTGGTTTAATAGTTGGCAAGCGACAGGTTAGAAAGTTTTTTTCACAAGGGTCATTTAAATTCTGGTAGAATGAAGAGAAAGATGAATTATTTGTTGTCAAGATTCCTGAATATGTGAAAAAAGCACGGATTGTCATTCAGGCTCACTTGCATTGATAGCTAAGTCACTAGCTGGTAACCTAGGACCAGGAAGAAGGGGTAGTAAATAGAAAGGCCGAATGAATGCTCCCACAGGCCAACAGTGATCCTTTAGTAATTCATCAAAGTCTGTTTGGTGATAGTGAATGTAGAAAGAGCCGTAGGACTCGTATTTAGAATTCGTATTTATTACTTTTGCTTCTATCTGCAGTTCTGATATGCTGCTCTACTTCTGTATCGCAGAGTTAGGGTTCGCGTCTCGTGGCAAAAATACCCTTGGTCGAACTTTTGGTTCTGGGGACTGCTCTGATTGTAGCAGTTGGTGGCTGTTCTCACAACAGGAGGAGTATGTCGACGTCTGCCTGTCTGATTAGAGGCAGATAGATTCCGTTGTTTTCCGATGTGATCTGTCCGCCGCCTAGAGGAAATGACATCTTCTAGAAGTAGATTTGCAGTTCGATTGCCATCCATAGACGTTTTCTGAGGCTGAATGTCTGGCTATAGTAGCATATAGTAGAGGGTATGGAGGTTGCTTTACAATAGATGCGTAAGTGGCTTCTGCAACATGAGCGGGGGCTTTGTCCAATTGTATGTAGGACTTAACGATATACTGGAGTTTCGAATAATATCTGTCAAATCCGAAATTTTCTGTAGTAAAATATAATTACGCTCACGCAGTTGGGCGTTTTCCGACCTGATTTTTTTAGTTTCATCAAGAAGAGAGACCGTCATGGATTTGCCAGTGTCCAAGGTTTGAAAAATTAGTTTTGTGGTCAGCTCATTTAGCTTTTCAACTTGTGAAATTTCTTGCTTAAGGAGGTTAAAGAAGGAGCAATTTTTCTGCTCTGATGCCACGTCATGAGGTATGGCTTCGGATATTTAAAAAAATCGTCCATATTATAAGATTTATTTTAGTATGAGGAAAGTCTGTTTATCCTTGTTCGGTGAGGAAACAACCTGGGTACATAAATATACAATCTTAGGGAATAAGAGAAGATTGCGTCTCCTCAAGTACACTTTCAGGAGATGCAATGGGAGACGGATTGTCGAACTTTCGAACACGTTGCCTCCCAAGTGATGGAGGCAAAAATCTGACTAATTTTAAAGCAGAATTGGATGATTCTACTTTAAATTTAGTCAGAGTTTAAAGAGATACTATTAAGGAGATACTAAATTCATGCTATTCCGATTCTCAAATTGTGGGAATGGAGAGAATATGAAGAAGTAACATTTGAAGTATGAAGAAGTAACATTTGAAGGTAGTAGGAAGAAGTACCATTTGAATAACGTTACTTCATACTACACTTCAAACGTTATGAGTAACATTTGAAGTATAGTATGAAGTAACATTTGCAGAAATTAAGTGCATTCTGAAATCACAATTTAACGAATAAGACTTCTGTAATAAGTTTGAAGAACGTGGAATATTCGCAATATTAACAAGGATAGCTACTGGAGGTAAAGAACATCAATAAGTGGCAAAAGCATCCAAGCTATTAGAAGTGCATACGGTAAATAACCAAAAAAGTCAACAAGACAAGGTTCCTGAGAACTGCTTTGAGTCAATAGTATTATCAGAATCTTACAGGATATAAAGTTCAAACTGTTCATAACTCTGGTATTCCGTACGATTCGGGAAGACGCACCTCATCGACGAGCATGATTTTGTATGCACTGCTATAAGAAGAACATTGAAGCTATTGATTTCATGATGTAATCATGTGGAAAACGAATGGAAGTTCATATTGTATGGTCATTTGAATTGTGAAATAACTGTTTACTGGGCCAGCGACGAACCTCATCGCGCTCTAAGGAATAATGATAACCAGCCAGGAATGAATGGGCAAACTCGCCTCTCGTGGGATAATCGGACCTTACAAATTCAATGATATTGTTACTGGATGGAGTAATCTTTAGTCGTTAATAGATGATGCAGTTCTTGTACTTTTAACTGGATGGAACACCTCCACATTTTTACACTGGTGGCAGTGCCTTATCAAGCATATGCAGACGGCTTAGTCCTTACCCTTGTCCCTGATACTAGATTCCCAACTGGAATCCGCAGTAAATAGAGCACTCGCCACTTTACAGGACTGGGCCTGGAACAACCACCTAGAAATCTCACGAGTGAAGACAAATTCCATTTTGCTTAAAGGCTCTCTGAACGCAGCGAGGCCACCACCACATATCGAAATCCAAGGGAGAACTATCCGGTTTTCAACTGAGATGAGAAAACTTGGAGTGATCTTGGATAGGAACCTATCTTTCACACCACACCTGAAATATCTACATACCAAGATTCGAAAATATACTGCACTCGTGGCAAGAATTGCACTTCGGGACTGTGGATTGAAGCAACGCGCGCTCACCCTCTTCTGTAAGGCTATGTTCACCCCCATAATCACCTATGCATCTGGTAACTACTTTTCAAAGGTCACCACAGCAGTTAACACGAGGAAGCTTGACTCAATGCAGCGCGTCATCCTGCTCACCATCACCCGGGCCTGCTGCACGGTCAGCACACATGCCTTTGCAAGTGCTTGGCCGGCGTGCTACCTCTAGATCTAGAAATAGTCAAATGTGGTTTGCTTTATATGCTTTCCAAAGGTAAAGCCATTTCCTGTCTGGATTTTACCACCGACCCCTTAAATAACATCAAGGATGAGAAGAGGCGCCTCACTGCATACTTGCAGCAGGTCTGGCCGGACGCTCAACACAATTCTACGAATTCAACACAAAACACTTTTCTGGCATTTACAGTAGTTCTGTATTTCTTCACAGTGTTCATATGGCGCAGATGTGAAAAACCATAGGCTGTGCCTCACCCGAATACTATGCACACTATGCCTTTTTTGGACAGTGCATTTTCCGAATAATGGATACGTCTCAGGAAAAATGTTTTTCTATATCCCCCAACTCCCCCTAGACTTCTCTTCAAATGAGTACGTCAAAAATATATTGTATACACTCACAAATCACAACAGGAAGCAAACAAAATTAAAATGAGACGTGCACTAGATTGTGTTAGACTGTGAAAGCTATTACCTTCATGTATGCTTGTGGTGGTGATTATTTTTAATATCTGAAATAACTTCTATAATAAGATGCATCGATTGTACTTGAAATCCTCCTTGGTTTATGTTTATTCAATAAACGGTTCTCCGTGAGAGCTGGTGGACATGACACATCGCCGTCCGATTCGTATGAAGAGAGCTGGTTTCGAATCCATTGGCTAATAGTGAAATTTTTGAAGTACTCTTCAATCGAGGCTGTTGTTAGACGATCTCAGAGGGGATGGATTTCCAATGGATCCCGTAATTTATTCCGAGAGGTCCTCGCGAGTTATTCCGAGAGGTCCTCGCGAGTTATTCCGAGAGGTCCTCGCGAGTTATTCCGAGATTTTCAGCACACACAACATGAATATCTATGAATACAACACTGCCAACATGAATACACAACACTGCCAACATGAATACAAAACACTGGCAGCCATTGAACATACCGATAATAGCAGGAAATTGGGATGACATTAAAATAATAATTCCAAAGAATTTAAATTACTCAGTAAACTATCTGAGCTACTTCATATGAAAACGTTTACACATACTTTTGATTTACCCTTTAAATAGTATTTTTAATCCAGCGTAAGGAGAAGCTGCATGATTGTTTATCATGCTGAATTTAGAGCTCGATCCCAACAGGATATGAAAACTGCCCTTATAATTTTGCTAATAATGAAAATAATAGCATAAGACACTGTGATTCAAGGATTCATGTTATCTGCAATGAATGTTGCGATAAAAAATATCTCACAAAACGTCTTTTTTTTCCATTGGTTTTACGTCATATAATAGTACGGTATATAGTTTTATATTTAATATGTAGGCACAAAATACTACGTGTTCAGGCAATTCGAGGACCTCCTTTCTTTAATTTTAATCGTTTTATTTTTGAAATAGTTTTAATGTTTTAATAAACGACCCTTTAGGAATTTATTGTGGCTTTCATGTGCTAAATTCGTATACTGAGTCCAGGCATTTTTCAGTGTTAGAAATTCATTCATACCAGGTTAAAACATGTTGTTAACTTACCTGGTCGCTGCTCTCTATCCACCGTATCAATATTCCCATCATAGCAGGTGAAACTGAAGTTAGATAATTGGCAAATCTTTACGTTTCTCTTCCTTGTTACGTCAATCGCAACAGTAAACGATGTAAAACAAGTTAGTAGTAACCCAAGCATCCTGTCGTCTGACGTTCTCTGACGGAATGACGCTTATGCTTTCAGAAAGGCTTCAGAGAATGCGAAGAAAGGGCTTCAGAAAATGAGAAAACTTGGTATTCTGTGATTGGATAAAAATTTCTCCCGCCCACGATCCGTTTCTAATGAGGATACCGCTATTCTGTTGGGTATTACCTCAACAACCTGGTGGAACGTATATCTCCTCTCACATGTAATGCTTTTCTTTCTGACGCTTCCTTCGCTGTACCTGTTTTTCTGGACGCAGAACAACTTTGAACTGCATTGTTGAACCGAAGAGCAAGGAAATCAGAAATTAGAATTTATAGTGTAATTGCAAAATTTTTTCGCAGCAATTTAAGAAAAGTTAAATAGACAAATTTTCTACGTATTAATGCCAGGAGTATTGTAAATAAATTAAAGAAATTAAAACTTTTGATTACATCAACTAACGCAGATATAGCAATACATGGAGAAGTATACCCTATGTTTAAAGACAAACATCTATCCTACAACTATCTTTCCTCAATTTGAATTTATGCCCTCTCAGGTGATTATTCTCAGCAAGAGCAATCATATCAGCATTGAGCATGCACAAGCCATTCAAGACTTTATACACCTCGATCAGATCACCTCGCAGTTGCCTAGTTTCCAAACACAGTAATCTGCAAAATTTAAGCCTTTCTTCATAAGAGCAACCCTTTGTTCCATTCACTAATCTTGTTGCTCTGCACTCGTTCCAACAGCTTTACATCCTTCTTAAAATGAGGCCTCCAGACCTGTATACAGTACTCAAGGTGTGGCCTGACCATCGCCTTATACAAGGGGATAATCACCTCCTTATTCCTGCCAAAAAATTCCTGTTTATCATTGACAAGATACCATGAGCTACTCTTGAAGATAATAAATTAAATGAATTTAAATTTTTCAGTACGTCGACCAATGCTGATATACAGTAGTAGTTCTAATGGATACATTGTGCTATCCGCAGATAAAGAACTTCATAGAGGCATACGATACAAGAAAGCAAGCATCAGCCAAAAAAAAAAAAAAAAAAAAAAAAAAAAAAAAAAAAAAACGCTCCCATTTCGCCCCTCCGTTCGTTCCAAATACCTGTCCATCTCACCCTTAAATTTATTTAGGCTAGTAGGAGAGGGGTCACTTTGAACCAAACTGACCAGGGGGGGCGTTCTGTCAAGCCTCCCTTCGCTGAAAATTTAACCAATGAGATGCGTTCATGAACGTGAGTACGCGCCCGCGTGTACGTACGTACCGGAATCATCGTATATAATACTGTTGCTAAAAACAACTTATTAGTTAACGTGCTCCTTTTTACCTAATTTGTTAACACACATTTTGTTGGATTTGTGAACTGCAAAGATTTAGAACATATTTTTCTGATATAATTTTAAAACTTCATAAATGAACGTTCTGTTATGGTAATAGAAATAAGAAAATACAGATATATACACCTAAAAATTAACAGATTTTCTAATTTTCACAACCTATTTGTAGGTGTCAAATGTATATTTTAGCCGTTAGGGGATAGCACAGCTTGGAACTTCACAAAGTTTACGAAAGATAGCCTTTGTTTGTCCATAAGATCTTCACTGAAAATGGGAAAGTTTGAGAAAATCACATGTCATCTTTAGATATTTTGCGTGTCCAACCGAAAAATTTGTCCCGTTGTATTCTTTTCAATTGCTAGAATTTGTACGAAATCGAACTTTTTGTGGCAGTTTCGCTTTCGAGATAGAGAAATTGTCCTTAAACGATTTCGCCCACCTTTCAATCCAACCCTCAAGTTTTTTTATGCATCCCAAGTCAAAAAATTACGCAAAACGACTGTAAAACGGTCCGCAACCGACTCGTTGGAATTATTGAAATTATGAAAAATAAATATCGTAAAGATACATTGACTGGTAGTTTAAAATCAACACGTGTTGACAAGCTGATGGAGGGGAAAAAATAACATTCAATCTCAGCAACGGCGAATGGATCCAAAACAGTTAAAAGCTGAGATTTTTAATCAATTTTCAGTTATCCATCAACACTTTGTAACCTTTTCAAAACAAACGTGAAAAAATCAAGTTAAAATTTTTAATTTTAAGCATTTTCGTGTACTATAAGATAAATTTTAACCTGAACAGCTCATTCAACTAATAAAAAACATCCCCGAATAGCATAAAACTCAAACAAATACACCCAAACCTCGGAAAATCTAAGAAAAAATATGTAAAAAATCTTAATAAAATGTTTTTCAACATTTATTTAAGATTGAGACCCCCCCCTCACCCACACAAGAGGATTACGGTGTCCCAGCAGATTAAAGCCTCATGATTCAAAAATATATAGAGCGTCATCACCAACTCAAGGGGATTAATAATGATTATAACGTTCTTGGGTTTTTTTTCTCAGAATTCCAATAAGCTTACACATTAACATGAAAAAACAACGGAAACTGTGTAAAGTAATTAATGGACCCTTTAAAATTAGAGAAAATGATCAGAAAGAGAGAAAATAATCGGAATTTTCCCCCATATACCCAAGGAATGTGTTTGTGAGATTTTTAATTAAAATTTGCTTACATATCACAACATTTTTGTGGTGTCAAAACATGAAATTCATTCATCACAGTAAAAATCAGGGTGGAAACACGCAAAACACTGTCAAGAGACAGAAATATAAGAAAATTAAGTAAAAATATCTTAAATAATACAGCTCCAACATTTATTCAACCCTCAGACCCCAGCCACAACTTCAAAGGTTCTTAACAACCCCCCTCAAAACGATTATGGTGTTAAGACACGCCTAAGGTTAAAAAAGTATTAACCGTTATCATTGAAATAATCACATTTTAGATCTTTTGTGTTTCCAGGAATTCCATCATCCCTCAAAATTTCAGGAATTACACATTTGGAATCAAGGGAACATATTAGAATTAGTGAAAAATAATAGGTTTTTTTTCAAATAAAAAAGCGTTTTTTGCCTTATTTACAATCAAAAGTTGAAAATTTGCATGTGTGCGACATATAGACAAATAACTTTGCTGGTTTTTACCTAGCAAAACAGTAAAAAGATGATATTTATTTAAAGTGCATGTTACAATAAGAAAAACCAGCAGTGTGTTACAATAGGAAAACTCACCACAATTTTCCAGAAACATAAGTAATTTTGAATCTCAAACAAACAAGAATTCTGAAACCATGGTAATATTCCAGTAATAATCACCGCTGTTACAATCATTTCCTTATTGATGTATCAGCAGATATCATGTTTATTATATAATTCGTCATTTACCAATGTAACGCCTTACTTTATAGTTGAAAAAGAAAAAATTCGAAGCAAACACATGAAAAATTAAGATAATTTTAACTGGAAACGTGTACATTTGAAGCGTCACCACTTTTAATTTCAGTATTTCGACTGAAAAATAGCCGATGTCTGCAGAAATAGTACCACACACACACTGTGCATGCTAAAAACAAGGAAATAAACATTACATCCATTCACAATGCTTCTTTGCACGAAAACTTAAGAATTTTCATTTTAACAAACCAGGACCACAAAATAGCTCGTCGAGCTAATTTTATATTAATAAAATAGCTCCTTTGCGACGAGCTATTTTGTGGTCGACAGACCACCCGCTGTGAAATTCTGTTCAAAGTGTTTCGGTGACAGCGCCACCTAGTGGCGGGGTTGGGTCGACGGACCACCCGCTGACAAAATCTGTTCAAACTGTTTTGGGGTGGGGGAGGGAGGGGGAAGTCTCCAGACCACCCGCTGTGCAATTCTGTTCAAAGTGTTTCGGGGGTAGGGGAGGGAGGGGGAGGCAGACGGCGAGCTCGGAGAGGGGAGGGTTGGCGGGTGGGGGAAGGGAGGCTTGACAGACCGCTTCCCTGGTCAGTTTGGTTCAAAGTGACCCCTCTCCTACTTAGGCAATCAACCAATCAACCAGTCTGTTCAACCAATCAACTACCCGATGTTTAAAGACAAACATCTATCCTACAACTATCTTTCCTCAATTTGAATTTATGCCCTCTCAGGTGATTATTCTCAGCAAGAGCAATCATATCAGCATTGAGCATGCGCAAACCATTCAAGACTTTATACACCTCGATCAGATCACCTCGCAGTTGCCTAGTTTCCAAACACAGTAATCTGCAAAACTTAAGCCTTTCTTCATAAGAGCAACCCTTTGTTCCATTCACTAATCTTGTTGCTCTGCACTCGTTCCAACAGCTTTATATCCTTCTTAAAATGAGGCTTCCAGACCTGTATACAGTACTCAAGGTGTGGCCTGACCATCGCCTTATACAAGGGGATAATCACCTCCTTATTCCTGCCAAAAAAATCCTGTTTATCATTGACAAGATACCACGAGCTACTCTTGAAGGCCGTCGGGACTGCTCAGAAAACTGCATATCTGCCTGAACAATTACCCCCTGTTCCTTTTTATTCGCTACGACTGTCAGTGTAGTACAGCAGAGTTGATACGTTACTCTGGGATTATTGCTTCCCATATGTAGTACTTTACATTTGTCAATGTTAAACTTCATTTGCCACCTCTCAGCCTATCTGCTCAACTTTTCTATATCCCGTTGCAGCAGCGTACTGTCACTAGTGTAATTAAGAACCCTTCCAACCTTCGTTTCAGCTCCAAACGTGGATATTAAGCTTGATATACCATCATCAATATCATTTATATATACAGAAAACAACAATGGAACCAACACTGAACCCTGAGGGACTCCACTAATAACATTAGTGCACGATGAGCAGTGTCAATTGATTACCACTCTCTATCTTCTCCCACTCAACCATCCCTTTATCCCTAGCTAGCAGAAATTTGTCCCCAATGCCGCACTTGCTCCAATTTGTGCAGCAGTCTTCCATATGCAACAGTATCAGAAGCCTTTCTAAGATCCAAATATATGATATCAAAGTTATTTCCTGCCTCCAGTTGCTTTGTGACCACATCAAAGTATCCAATCAAATTGGTCAGACAAGACTTCCCCTTAAAAAACCCATGCTGTGTCCGAACTGAAGTCTTGTCTAGAGGATCCTGCAATGTTTCTCTAACCAGTGCCTCCATTAATTTCCCTGGAACAAAAATTAAACTAACAGCTCTGTAATTACCTGTGTCTCTCTTTGTTCCTCCTTTGTGGATTGGGGTCACATTTTCACATTTCCAGTCCACGGGTACCTCCCCTGAGTCCAAGGAAGCTCTCATGATTATGGTTAAGATTTGCATACTTCCTTTGCTGCCTCCTTTAATATAACTAGATAGATCCCATCCACCCCAGGTGCCTTTCATATGTTTATCTTCAACAATTTCTCCTCCACTTTCCTGTCAGTTATTACAAAATCATCTAGCTCACTGCCAAAGCTCACTAAATCTAGCTCACTGCCAAAAATCTAGCTCACTGCCACACATTCCCCTCCCTGAATAATTCCTCATGTGTGAATGTAGATGCAAAATTCTGATTTAGTTTGTTAGCCACCTGAGCAGGATCATCAACAGTTGAACCATCAATATCCAGTGGACCAATCTGATTCATCCTCCTCCTAGGGTTTACATACGTAAAGAACTTGGCTGTTTTTCTTTGCATCCTTTGCCAAATATTTCTCATAATCTGGCTTTGCCTGCCTAAACTCCGTTTGTGACTTGGTTACAGACCAGCTTATATCTATCGTAGGCTTCCATGTTACCTATTCATTTATATGTATCCCATGCATTTTTCTTCTCTGCCGATTTAGTCAGTTCATCTGTCTCACTAGTTCATCTGACATCCATTTAGGCCTAAACCTTGTACAATATTTCTTAGTTGGTATGTAAAACCTAGTAGCTTCCAAGATAATTGTTTGAATGCTTTCCATTTTGAATTTCCTTTTGATAACATCATCAATTGGTCCTACCGTATTGAATTTAAATACTGTCTCAGACCTCTGTAGTCGCCTTTACGAAAGCAAAAACCCTTCCCTTTACCCTTGATAGTAGTTACCTCTTTGAGTAAATTCCACTTCAGCACACTGTGATCACTGCCACCTAGTGGTTCCTTTTTCTGCAGATTCTTAATGCATGAAAAATCACTAATGATAATCAGATCAAGAGTATTACTACCTCTAGTTGCTTCCCGAACATGCTGATGTAGAAAACAATGATCCAATAAATCCACACAAGCCTTGATAACGTGTGAGTGATCAACCTACAAATTCCAGTCAATATTCGGGAAATTAAAATCCCCCATTTTACCTCTCCGATTCTCCGATTAACTCACCCACTCTATTTCCCTGGACAGTTTTTTTTATACTCATCGGAGTCATTAGGCCTATAACACACTCCTACTCTCATTTTGATTTCCCAGTGCTTATGTCACACCAAACTGACTCGACACTGCACTGTCCAGCGAGGTCGACTGGCTGCACTTCCTTGGATTTTATGTGTTTCTTAACTAATGGCATAACCCCTCCTCCCTTCCTATCCTATCTATCCTTCCTGTACACATTGTACTTCCCAAATTCCAGTTCTGCGTTCCTTATATCTGTGTGACACCACGTCTCTGATATCCCAACGATATCTGCATTTGATGTTTTGACCAACACCGTAAATTCATCAAATTTATTTACTAAAATCCTAGCATTGGTGTACACGCTAGCATGTATACATGCACCTGTTCCCATTCTTAGCTACCCTAACACAACTCATGTGTTTCCTTGTACCGCAAGTGACTCCCAGCAATCTCTGCCACCTCTTTCACCTCTGCCATCACGTTAATCTCCTAGTCCATATATCCCCACCAAACTAGCAGTTTTCCGACCCACTTAACACTGCTTCGATAGCATCAGCAAATATTCTTGCGAACGTAGCATTGTAATTCGTGGTTCAATGCCACGAACGTGGGTGACATAGGGAAGGTCGAAAAAGGCGATGGAGTCATGCTTCTTATTGAACGATTCCCCGAAACCAAACAGTCTATGAAGTTTCGATGGACATTGGTTTTATGTGATGTGAGCGGAAGTTTATGATCATTGGGATGCCCAAGAAATACGAAAAAACCCTTCGGCAACTTGAATGAAAAAACATGGGTGACTTCTTCATTATGAAATACTTCAACCTATCTGACTTGAAGTTGTGGACTTGCAGTATGAGACATGGAAACCATGACCATTTTAATAATTGTTAATCATTCATTTTCAGGAATAAGTGGATCTAATATCCTCGACGTCCTTCATATCGACGATCCAAATTGCATCCAAAATTTCTCTTATAAATGGGAGGGCTTCAATTTTCAAAGTATGACTATAGTGGATTAGAGTTTCTTGAACTCTGTTAACTGAGAGAAACAACTTTAAGCTGTTGGTACTCATCATATCAAATATTTAAAGTATATATTTTGAAAGCCACAAACACTTTTGTCTTTCGGTGGCCAGGTAAATAAAAATAAATAATTTTTCTATTTATAATCCAGGAAGACCAAATGGTCAGAGGGATTAACAGGATGACATCAAAATGGATGGCTAGAGAAATTAACGATTTAATTGAGCAGACAAAATCTGGTTCGATATATGGCTTGTAATGAGAATTAAGAATTGGGATAAGGTGTTTTATTTTCTATGTGTGTGTGTGTGTGTGTGTGTGTGTGTGTGTGTGTGTTGTTTAGTTATTTCTGGCCACTTAAATACCAGGAAGCAGTGATTACCAGGAAGGCTACTTCCCAGTACCCGTCCAGGCCACGAGGAGGTAGGCATGCCAGCAGTTCTATCCAGAAAGTCCAAATCTGGGTACAAGCAGGGGAAAATCCTGTCTCTAATAAACTTCAGACGAGCAAATTAGGCCCCCGACAGGGCTAGCATGGAAAAAACTGTTCCCAAAGGCACCAGCATAATTAATAATTTTAGAATAAAAATATTTAAATGGATAAAATCAAAATTAGTTTTAAAAGGAAAATAAAAAAATATTAAAATAATAATAATAATTATTATTAAAAAAAGCGAGAAGAATTAAAGAAAAATCGAGGAGAATTAAAAAAAAAGCGAGACTATGTATAAATATAGTGCAAACGCATCAGAAATACATAGCTATATTTGAATAAATCAGGATATTAGTAAAACGGCATCGTTTTAAGTTATATCTCAAATTGTGAATACCTTCACAACGAGTTGCCATGATATATCGCACTACTTCGAATAAGTAACGCTTCATCTAAGGAGAAGACTAATGTTACTTATTCTCAGATGTATATCACCACCACCCAGACAGCACCGTTTCAGGGCTATTTGGCCCTTCTTCGGTGGGTAGGTACCCGAGTAAAAGCATTACTTTTTTGTCTTAAATCTTTATAAACTGGGCAAAAGAATGAGACAAGACTCTAGTATTCAGTGGAGAAACAGGTATCTGACATAGCTATATTGAATTTAAAAAGACGAGTCTTCAAAGATCCATAACCAGTTAAAATGTATGACGTGAGCAGGCTTGAGTAGAACCAAAGCTGATTATTTTTTGAGATCGTGAATTTAATGTCAGGTACAAAACATTTGAACACTGTTCCTTTGGTTGGAATTCCATCTCATTTTCCATCGTGTATGTAGCTCAGTCCAACGTTTCGCTTTTTCATTCTTTGTATCGGCAGTGAGATCATAGGTCAAATCAAAAATTGTTAGAGGATATCCTTTACGAATATAGTAAGCAAAACCTTTGTATGTAGATCCATTGGTAATATGCGATAATAGAACCCTGCGATAGTCTATATATAAAATAATATTTTGGAAAATAGTGCTTTTTCACTTGCACCCTTTTTGCTATCCGCAAGGCGGAGCTAATTGCTCTTGCATCATGACAGGTCTGTCTTTTACGAACCCTTAATTTTTAGTCTTTAAATTTTTCTACATATAAAAGAATTTTTATATATATATATATATATATATAATTAAAGAATATTTATAAAGAATATTTTTAGTTTAGCGCTTTTAATTTTTGAATTCTACATGTCTCAAGGCAACGATTCAATTTTTTCAAAGATGTTGTTAATGGCAGCAATAGAAAAGAGAAAGATCATATCAGAAAGGCTGAGAAGAAACGATCTAGAGTATGAAGCAACACTTAAAAATCCAAATATCGAAGAAAATAAAGCGATTATTGAAAAATATGAAAATAATAAGTTAAAGGTTCCATTATTAAGAAAGGAAAGATACGAAGAACGAAAGACTACTTTAATATCACAAGACTATGTGTAGTGGAAATAAGGAAGAAATGTTTGGTTTGTGAACACGCCACAGGTGACGGAGCTGGATCGGAAGCATATATTCCACGGATTCATATGTATTCAAACGAAGGGGAATATAACTTCATTTTTCAACGAACACAGTTTCCTGTGAAATTAGATTTTAGTATGACAATAAACAAAAGTTAAGGTCAAACATTAACTAAGGTTGGTGTTGACGTAACATCATGTTTTATGGAAGCTAAAAATCTCTTTGTATTAATGCAAAGTGGGGGGTTCCCCCACTAAAAAAAAATAAAATATAAAAACGTATAATTCAGGTTCGTATGACACAAGTCAGAAGGAAGCGAAGCGACCTTCTTCTAACTTTTTTCTAAAAATGCAGTTGAAACTATTCTACAAGTTCTTATAGGAGCTAGCAAAAAAGGACCGTTAGACACTTTTTGGTTTGAAATGTAATAAGTTTGGTTCTGTGAAACGATATGTTGAATGCATATGCAACGATTGGAATAAAAACTGTGTAGTATAGAATTCGAAGAGTTCTCATTTTTAAACCAAAATCCTGCAGAGAGATTTTGAATAACAAACGGTGCGGCAGGCTCTGTTAACCGTATGGTGCATAGCTCTCTGGGTAGAATCCAATTTAAACCTATTTCACTGGATGGTGGCTGTTGGCAGAAGATGGTTGGCAGGCACTTGGCAGAAGATGGTTTTATATTTTACTGCAAGCGTTCTTCGGTTAAGGCCCCAGTCTGCCTACTGATTCTGATATTCACTGCCGTGTATTTCCCTATTTTGCCTGCAATATAAGCGAGATGCAAGTAGAACTTCAGTTTCATATCAAAGTTTATGCCTAAGAATTTCATTTCCGAGAACAGTTTGATGGTTGAGTCATTGCTTTTGATGCTTGGTGATCAGGTTAGTAAAAGCGAATCTTTCAGCAATAGAGACGGTTTTTTCACCAAAAATAAGGAGTTTTTGTGTGGTGGTTCAAATGTGGAGCGTTCACAGGGCATTGACTTCCAACTGGGCTCTAGTAACAACGAAGAGATTGTCACTAAAAGTTGTCTTCAAAGGCTACTGACACAAAACACCCGAGGACACAGACTTCTTTAGGAACTCGTTCAAAGATATGGATCAGAAGAAGGGTTCAAGGACTGAGTACTGACAGCAATCCTAAGTCACCAGCCTAGAGGCTTGCAGGTACTTGGCAGTGAGCATGATATTCAGCTGGTTGATGTACAATGAAAGGCTTTTGTAAAGATTATAGGAATTTTGGAGTGTCTGAATCTCCTGAGGATGCTTGGCCACCGCAGGCGGTCAAAACCACCAACAAAATCCACTGTGATGGACAGTATGATAGCTGTATATTTGGGAGCAATAAATAGTTTGTGTGTGTTGTTCTCGCAGGTCTCTTCCCAAATCTGACTGCATTGGGGACAACCTACTTAGAAAACCCTCCTTTCCCTGCTGACGTCATGTACTTCTATGGCGTGGGATATACTGACACCGGCTACAGCGGTGTGAGAATACACACAGAGAAGCACAGCCCTCAATGCGGTCGCCTCCCAAATAGGGCAACCTGGCCCTATGCTTTTAATCAACAGAATTTCTAACTATTGACCGAAGACTGGACGGATTAAAGCAACGGACTGTGATTGAACTCCCCAACCAAATAATTGACAACTTCTGGCCTTGGAGAAACTTCTACCCAGCTGGAAATTCTCGGCGAGGACTTGTCGTGACATTGGTTAACTGGCCAGGTTCAATAAGTTCAATAGTCAATAGGTTCAATAAGCATTGTGTCTCTTTATCCCGTTTACTTTCGATTTCTAACCGCATATCCCACTCGCCTGATGGAGTCCTCTCCATCCTCCTTTGGGGATGCTTTCCCTCTACATCCCCAGTACTTCTAATTTTATCCTCCCCACTTGACTTCTATTTCCCCACACTTAAATGTTTTTTTGACCTGGTCTCTGTCCAGGAAGCTTAGGTGACCTTGGCGGGGACCAGCCAGAGATTAGCCTATATACAGCGCTCGAAGCGTATACACACCGCTGGAGGACCTATACACACTACTAGAAGGTAGCCAAGCTGCCCAATTATGGGCAGCCTGGCTAGCTTCTAGCGGTGTGTGTATAAAGTAAAGTGTAAAGTGTATTTAGGGTCAGACGGCACCAGGGGTTTTCCCCATTTCCGCATAGTTTACATTGTGATGGGTGTGCCAGTTTGCTGGAAATGCCAGAGATTTAAAAGTGTATGGATATTGTAGATGTGTAATGTTGATATTATCATTTAGTGTGTTATTTATCATTTAGCATCAAAAGTGTAGTGTTCATGTTATCATTTAGCCGCTGGACCCCTACTGGGGGCCCAACGTTGTCCCATTTTCGTCGCCCTGTGGAGGCAGACCAGGTACACCAGTATTAGAATTATTTACTCTGGCAGGTCCTGCCACCTAATTTCCTGAGATTTCAGTGGTTAGAACCAAAAAAAAAAAAAAAAAAAAAAAAAAAAAAGTGAGAGAGTGCACATATACATACATACAAACATGCATATACATACACAAGGCGCTAGAATGTGAAGTCGAGAGTTTTGGGCGAAATTTATTTTGATGGTTAAATTTGGATTGTGTGGGACTTTCGCTTGCGTATAGTTAGAGTGAGACTGAAGACTGGGGGGATATAGTCAGAGATAAGGAGCCAATAGGGAAGGTAGCTCCAGCTTTCAGTGGGGCATGCCCATGCCCCACCAGAGAAAAGAGAAGGATGGCAGGGGTTGCAAGAGACGGCAAGCCACCCTCTCACTCCCCACCGGGAAAGGGAGAAATAGTGGGCCAGACAAGGGAGCTGACAGATCGCCAATAGGATGTGAACTCTGCGAAGTGGTCGTCTATCATAAGTGGCCTACGATCCAGGGCTAATGGAGTTCGTTCAGGCTTTCTGGTCAGGTCCCTACAACGACTGTGCAGGTTCTTCTTCAACTTTTGGTGGGAGTCGCTCATGGGACTGAGTCCCGTCCGTATGTCAGTTGGGAAGGATTTTCATCTGGGTTGAAAGTCCAATCATGTCCATTTAGTATCTGTGCAGCGGGACAGCTGCTTAGTCATTAGTCTTTATAGATTGGGCAACGCCCCAGATGTGGGTCAAAAGAGTCAGATCTTTACGATCACTGTTTGTGGGATGTGTTACCGTCATAGTGGCGTCTTTACATGTTCATTTCCGTGCTTTGGTCCCATTCTGGGTTGTGTAGAGTGATTTGCACGCATTATAGGTTGAACTTGTCTTTGGTAGTCGTGGTTTCTCCGTGGGCCCTATGGCTTGTCCGGGAGTGAAAGTCAAGATGTTTAGATTCAGTCACAATGGGGAGATAGGGATTCGTGACTCCTGTTTTTGTTGTGCTTGTTATGTCAGTACGGCTTGGTGTGGTCGTGCAAGCAGTGAGCTATGTTGGTTCTGGTTGCCCAGGGTTTGCTGGTGGCTGGATGGTTTGCCGTCTGGCGTAGAGGCTCTGTGGAAATTCAGAGAATAGCCTGCTGTAATTTGCTTCATTCTCCAGTAGATAATGCTGCTGGTTTTTTGGGGTTGAATTGTATCTGTGCGATCAGGTGTCCACGTAGATCTTCATAGTGCTCACATTCATGCATAATGTGGTCCCATGTCTCCAGGGAGCCACGCGTGCACATGGGATTATCTGTGATGCCAAGGAGTTTTAGTTTGTTACGGATCGCTCCGTGTCCTGTGAAGAGGTATTTGGTATGATGAGGGTCTAACGGTTCGTGGGATTTCTCCCATCTCCGCGTATGTTATCTGTATCGACCAAACCAGAGATTTAAATGTGTGTGGAATATGTACTATGTAGTATTCATTTTTTTTTTTTCATTTATTTACACACCCAAATATTATGTACAATTTCAAGAAACATAAACAATAATCTATATACAATTTTATGTACATTTTCATTCTCATATATATAATTACCCTAGCATATATATATTTTGTTCACAATACAGTTGAGGAAACACAGTACAAAACACGTGTGTGTGTGTCCTGGTATCAAGGGTGGCCCCTAGGCATAGCCCATCTCCACCTAGTGGATCTGTATTGAATGTAGGACCTCTGCAAAGGAGCAGCCACCACCTGTGCAGCTGCTGTCTGGTGCCTGTCCCCAGGCGCGAGTAGCCAGGCTTTTTTTTTTTTTTTTTAAACCTTTTACATGCCAAAGTGCACGAAATCCCGCACCCACTGGAGGTAGTGCAATACCAGTGGGTGCCCGCTATCCCGCTCACAGGCTGCCCAGGCCTAGAGCCCGCAAAAAAAAAAAAAAAAAAAAAAACAAGGCTGGAGCTCCAAAAACCCATTGAAGTCACACAGCCAAGACAAACATTTTTAAAGAACTGCAATTTTCAATAGCATTATATATCAATTATCAGGAGCATTATATATCAGTTATCCTATTAAGTTTAGCATGAACAAGGAAATAAACTGTTAACATTGATCACTATTTACATTACAGTGAGATTTACCAGTCTCTCTGTTTGACAGTTCTAGCAACAGAATTTGAGAATTATTTACAGTCGTTTTACAGCAATATTAGTTGTTACTTACCAATAGTTACATGTATTTCTGTTTTGTACAATTTTAAAGACAATCCAGTAGTCTAACTGTTCAGGAAATATATAGTCTCATTTAATTTCTTCCCCGGTAGGATCTGAGCTTGTAGAGTAGGGCTATAGAAGTTCCTCAAGGCGATTTCCATGTAGATAGTTCACAGAGTACTCCTGAGCTTTAGGCAGGAGAGGAAGTTCCCAGCATGCATGAAAGCACTCGGAGTAACACTAGCGTCCTTGCAGAAGGTTTTTCTATACGTGTAGCATTACATCAGTCAGAGAGCAGAAATTGGAGTTTTTTGTGTTCAATTGGCTTGATGGCATTTCAGATTATTGCAGGATTCATCCTATGGGGAGAAGATCTTATTTTATTTATTTTTCCCCCCCTTTTTAAATAAGATTTCATGAGAGAGAAGCGTGTTGGGGTGCACAGAAGTATGGGTATTCTTAACTGTACGTTAAGCAATTATTTACAATTCTTCGAGTTAGCTTCCTAATAATTTAGGCCCGTTTATACACAAAGCTTCTTGGAATCCCATCCAGCATCACTTAGAGGAGAAAGGGGTCTACCTGCTATTTCCTGTTGCGTTGATGGCTATCTTCCTATATGTTCTTCCCAAAAGTGAGTTAATCTGGATCATTATGACACCACAGTAGAGTTTCTAGCCGCAATTCTTTTCTTGAAAACTGCCGCAGAGAACTGTTGAAATGTAGCGAAGACATCAGAATTTTCGACGAGCAAATGTACATTATTTTCTGAGAGATTATTTATTTTACTCAGCAGTACCTGTCTTTCATTCGAATAATCATTACATTCAAAGAGAACGTGCTGCCATGTCTCAGATGCTCCGCAGTGACAGAAAGGATCAGGCTCAAGGCTCCTTTCGAAAAGTTTAGCCCTGAGCGATCCGTGGCCAGTCATTAGATATGATGTAGTCATGCTAGGCACAAACCATTTTGAGACTGTGGGTAATGATGCGAATTCAACATTTGAAATGTATCTTCGTGTAACCTCACCGTGTTCACTTTCAGCCCATCTTTGCTGCCAAACAGCGGTGAATTCCTTCCAGAGTCTTCGTTTTTCCTCTTTTATTCTGTTCGTAGGGTCTGTTACAATGTTAAAAATATTTACAGAAATTCCTTTTTTAAGATTGTAGATCATACCCCTGTAGGAGATATAAAGGTCCAGGGGCAGGGTTCCTGCTAGAACTTGTAGAGCATTATTCGACACCGTCCGAGGAGCTTGTAGAAGTGTGAGCAACACCGAACGCTGTAATGAAAGAAGTTTAGTCCTGGTCTTAGTTTTTGAGACCCTCCAGAACCAAACACCTGCTGCGTACGCAGCAATTGGTAGGAAGATAGTCTTATAGTATAAAGACAACGTCTTTTTGCTGAGGCCCCATTCTTTTCTGGAAATCCTTGCAATTCCAGCCGTGAAGTTTTTAATTTTCTCAGAAATTTTGGATACGTGAGTATGAAAGTTTAGTTTGGGGTTTTTTTTTACGTAGGGGATTTGTGAGCCATTTAGGATAACTCTGGGAGGTCTGCCATAATTGAATTGCTTTCGAAAAACCATGAAATTAGTTTTTGTAGGGGAAATTTTGAGCTTATTTAGATTGGCCCAGTTGGATAAATCATCCAATATTGTTTGGATCTTTTGTTCTAAGATTGTTCTCGACATTCCAGTAACGCCAACCGCCAAGTCGTCTGCATATGCAATTTTTTTGCAATCTCCATTTTTCTTTGTCAGCCATTGGTCTAAGACTGCATTCCAGAGGAGAGGCCCCAGGACTGAACCCTGCGGGCACCCTCTGGAAGCAGTCGTGCTGTAAGTCAGGTGTTTGGAACAAACCTTGATCTGTCTGTCTTGAAAGTATGATCTCATAATTTGGTAGATATGATTATCACACATGGCTGATCGTAGCGACCCGAGGGCGCTCTCCCACCAGAGGGAGTCGAATGCACCCTCGAAGTCCACGAACACCACCAAGACATACTTGCTGTGAGAATCCTGGATGTATTTCAGAAGAGAAATTATAGCATCTTCGGTCGAGTGACCCTTTTTGAATCCGTGTTGATGATCTGAGCACAATTGCTGGTCCGATAACATGCTTGCAATTCTGGGAGAAATTAGTCTCTCAAAAAGTTTCCCTAAGTTAGCCAGGAGGGATATTGGCCTGTACGCCCTTGGGTTTGTTTTGACTTTTCCAGGTTTATATAAAATTTTCAGTAGAGCTAGTTTCCAGGGTTTGGGAAAAAGTCCTTCGAGGAAGCATTTATTGTACATATTCAGTAGTATATTGGGAAACAGTTTAAAAAATTTCACAATTACCAAATTCTCTAGCAAGTCAATGCCAGGGCATTTTTTCTTATTGAGTTTAGCAGTAGCAGCTCCTAGTTCCACGAGAGTGAAAAGGCAAACATCGGTAGATCCAACATAATTCTGGTTTTTCCTCCTGATCTCTGCCTGTTCTGGAGTATCACAGTGAGGTAGATCCTTTGGAAACAAATTATCAACGATCGTTCCGACAGTAGAGTGCCAGTCTGTTGTTTCTAGGTTATTACTAATTACAGTCTGATAGATATCTCCACTTATCAGTTTATTCCTCATTATTTTATATATGATCCCCCAGGGGTTGGTATTCCCAACATCTTTGACCAAGTTTTGCCAGCAGGTCCTCTTACTTTCAGATATGGCTCGATGGAATAATTTTCTTTTCTCTCTATAACTGTTTTTCAGCCTTTCAACGTCCTCGTTAGAAAGATGTCTACTACGCTGATATAAGAGTCTGGCTTGTTGAGTTTGAAGCCTCAAATCAGAAAGCTGAGCGTTCCACCATGGCACTGAAGGCTTTCTTATATGTTTCCTTTTACTTGAGTTTGACATAGCTATATATAGATGTTGCTGAACAGTGTCTACATATTCTGAAGCCGATAGTTGGTTTAATGCTTCAGCATCCTCTCCATTAAATACTGTACGCAGATAATCCTCGAATTTTTTCCAGTTGACTTTATCCGTACGGTATCTTCTTAAGTCATGGACAGTCAAGTCATTGTGTTGGGAGTTCTTTGATATGTTGAACGTGATAGCCCTGTGATCGCTGTTCACCAAGGAGGGTTTCACGTCCCAGTTTCCAGTTTTGTCATCCATCCTTATGGAAGTAAGTGTGACGTCAATGTTTGATTCTCCGTTGGTAGTGGAGAAAGTAAATGGTTTATTTTGTACATTTTTAATACAAAGGCTGTGAGCCATAATTAAATTTTCAAATTGGGCTCCCCGAGGATCAGTGAAGCCACTGTTCCAGAACGTCAATTTGGCGTTCAGGTCCGCCGCCACCACCAAGTTATTATTTGCGAATTTATCACAGATCTTGTCCAGTAGGTGCAATGCTATATGCACATCTTCTGAGGGGGGACAGTATAGTGAAGTTAGGTAGAAAGAGATGGAACTAGAAGATACGAGGATACAGGTAGCATTCGCTGAGCATTCTCCTGTAATCGCAGTAATAACTAGTTCGTTATTAAACACAACAATTGCAGTTTTGGGTGGAGGATCACAAGTTGCTATGATTCTAGTGGAATTGGGGTAGCCCATGATTTTATGCGCTGTTCCACCTACTTGGGATGAATAATATGGTTCCTGTAGACAGACAATATCATAATTATGTTCTATGGCTACATTTCTGATCTCGTCAGCTGCGGCTCGAGAGCGCTGTGCGTTTATCTGTAAAATTCTAATTGTGTCTGTATTTTGAGAGTAGCCAAAGTTATTTCTGCTTGTAGTTGTATTATCCATCAACGATTCGCTTATTTGCTAGTTCCATCGCTTTTAAAAACTCGGGGCACTTTCCATCCCTGACTGAGTGATTGGAGTCCTTGTTCTTGCGTTTACAGTTTATGCATTTTGGTGATTCTTCTCTGTTGGGGCACTCTGCGAAGATGTGACCCCCATTGGCACAGTGACTACATGACACGGTTTTATGAGAGCAATTTTGTGCAGAGTGCCCGTAGGCCAGGCACCTGAAACATTTGTTAACTACGGTAAATTTTCTGAACTTATGCGATGTAAAGCCTAAATATATTCGATTGTTTTGAAGTAAACAGTGGAGAAGTTGAGGATTGAATCCAATCACCCAGTTAGTAATACTGTTTCCAGAACCTGAGCTGAACCTAAATGTTGTACCCTCGTTTACCTCCTGTTGTGAGAAGGAATAATCTTTTAAATTTTTATGATACAGGTCGTCCAAGATATCTGCCTTACTATAATCTTTTGGAACTCCATAGACTAGAATTGTTGGGTTTGACATTTTTGGCTTTTCTATTGAAAGTCCTGCATTCTTGAGTGCAGGCAAAGTACAGATTTTGGTGGCATCAGATGAGTTTGTAGTCTCTACTAACAAACCCTTGTTCCTGAGGAGTCTGATGTTCTTAACTTTCATTTCTTTATACTCGGTTTTGAGTGTGTTTGTCACCGCATTCTTAATGTCTTGACTGGACTGTATCACTGAGTTAGCAGTGGGTCTTAGGATTAGTATATTGCGTGGATCACCAGGTCGAGAGATCCAGGGGGTTTTGGCAGGCTCTGAATGGGCCACCTTCTGTGGTTCATTTGACATTTCTGTTGATAGTTGTCTAGGCTTTTCGCCCCGTCTTCCGGAATTAACTTTCTCCAATGGATGGGATCGCTCAGGATCAAGTCGGCCCCAATTTGATTTTGCAGCCTCTGCAAAAGTCGTTTTCATCAACGATTGATTTCCTCCATGGGAACCTCCTGGGGAGAGTATATGTTGATCAAAAATATCTGCCCGACATTCTGTGCTGGTCGTCTTGGCCTTCAGCCTCTCATTATCTATTATTAGAGACATTGTTAGTGCCTCCATGTCAGCCCAAAGGCTGTGAATGAAGTTTGATGCAATTTTCGTTACCATACTGGTATCTGCTGACATAAAATCTCCGAGCGCCTTCTTTATTTTTATAACTGTGGCGTGTACAATAGTTGGATCCAAAGAAGCTCCAAGATCCAAGGTATCGGTAAAAGACGTGCTTTGAACCCCTGTTGTCTGGGAGGGGCTAATATTTTCAGTATTTTCTGGATTTGTTGGTTCAGTTTTGTCACCAACTGTGCCAGTATCTTTCTGTACTGTATTTTTAGACTTTGAATCTTCCGGATTAGTGTGTACGTTTTGGTGTGAACTTCCATTTTCGTGGTCTGTTCGCTCTCCTTGAACAGAAACAGCTTCAGCGCGGCCGTGTTGATCAAGTTGGGTGAAATACACCTGGCTGTCACTGACGTGCCGCCTTCTACTATGCTGCAGTGGGCAGGGCGACGCCAGGTTGGAGTCGAGCAGCAATTTCGGGGGGAGGAATCCGGTACTGATTGGAAAGGGCTCCCTTGTCCATTCGTCGGCTTTTTCCGACAGCAGTAGCAACGAATTTCGCGCGGGCTGCGCTTGATAATTTTTTCAGGCTTATCTGGGACAGACCTGAGCAGCTTTGGCAAATTTGGCATTTGCACTTCGAACATTTGATGTAGACTCCTTTGCAGTCTTTATTAACCTCTTTTTTGCATAATTTGCAGTTGTCTGCATTTTTCGGTCGAGTCTCCCCTTCCATAGAGAACGGTATGAATGAGAGTGGGAACTACGTACAGTATATGGCGCGCGCACTCAACATAATCCCGTTAGTCACTGCTGCAAAAACGAGACTCTCCCCAAATGTGACAGGGACCTCCTGCTGTACAGTGATTGCCGCAGGCAGGGAGGTGACACGGAGAGGGCGAGAGCGAGGGAAAACACTGTTGGTCAGTTGTGCTGGTGTCCACTAACTGCCATCGTGCTATATAAGAAATGACAAGATATCGTCCATCTTGGAAAAATTCATTGTCGCAGGCCAAAAAGGGAAAATTATAAAATACTTATCTTTGGCTGGAGCAACGCAGCTGAAATTTCATGCACCAGTAGACAGGCACTCACTGATGACCTCTGTATCACTTGAACGGTCGAGCATTCACTGTAATTCACATAAATCACCTTTAATTAGGAGCACGAAATTCACAAGGTATATAACTAGACGCCACCTGGCGGACCACCACTATGTAGTATGTTGTGCCCATTGTTCATCCGGCCTGTTAGCCGCCGGGCCCCTAGTGGGGCCCCGACGTTACCAATACCAGCCACGGGGTGTGACCTTGGCCGGCCGTTACGACCGGACACGTTATTTCGCGCTCCTGAATTTGTGTGGAAATGAAGTGTTTAAAATGTTAAATCAGTCTAAAAAAGTGTTCCACCTGAAAGAGCTTATCTGGAGGATTCCGTAGGTGAGATTAGTTTTAATATCTATTGGGAATTTAGTAAATTACCAGCGTTTCTATCTGTGTCCTTTGTTGTCAGACTACAATGGTCACCATGTGGCTGGCAGAAGGGCCATAGAGAGGCACTGATGTAAAGCAGAAGCCACGTTGGTAGTTTACACTTGACTGGGGAGTTGCCCAAACTGTGTTTAAAACTGAGCTGAAGGACCGCTCCACCAAACTGTACCGTAAACCGCCGAATTTTGTAAAATCGTGTGCTTCGAACATGTACTTAGTGTAGAGAACTATTTTTTACTGCGCCGTGCTACACTGGGACGGCCTGCGACGACACACATTCTGCTTCACCCATTGTTCTTGAACTGGAGGGTGTGACTACAGTGATCTGCATTATTGAGTGGGGAGGGTGACCCCCATGTGTGTAAATGCTTAAGCCTCTATTAGCGAGAGCTCCTGGTTGCCATCTACAGCCTTCGGCAGTAGCTTCGTCATCGCCACAAAAAGCAGCGACCACCTGCTTTCACAGCATTAACTTTCCCACTATACTTGGGTGAAACCCCCCCCCCAATCATTGGTGGGGAATCAAAAGTTTAGATTGACCACTGCTAGGCCCGAAATTGTGCCACGGACTTACGATCGGCAACATTTGTAAACATTCCTAGCCGGTTCTTGAGTGTGTGGATCCTACCTCGATAATCCGGATTAGTCTCGATAAACCGTACCTGAGACAAAATGATTAGCCATAGTCACAAATTGACTGAACTTCAGCCAGAAGATGAACACCAACGAAGAAGGCAACAACCTATCCTAGAGCAAAATGATGATTTGCAAATTATAGAGAAGAATGACCACGGCGATGGAGCACAGCCACAACAAACTTCAAAAAAGAAATACAAGAAATATGTCGCCCCGAGTACGGGAATGGAGACAAGATCGCAAAGTGAATCGAAAGACCAGCAAAACAATGAGGACCCCCAACCAGAGAACAGCGAAGAATTAAGTAAGCAGCCCCAGCCTACCATAGACCCCAGATTGCCGGATGGAACGGTACTGGACCAGGTTTTGGCCCTCCGGGTGGAGCTTGAAAACAAACTGAAAGACTCCGCAAGTAGAATCTCAGCTGCCCTTAGGGCTGATATTGTAGGAATATGGACCAAGCTGGAGACGGTCTTCCACAAGGTTCGCAGTGAGGCAGAAAGAAATGCAGCCAAACTGGAGGCCTACCAGGAATGTAGGGTCACACAGCAAATGCAACAGCGCATACCTACCTATGCAAGTGCACTGAGTAATCCACCAACTGTGACACAGATGCCAAGAAACGAACAGCCAAAGAAAAAGACACTCCTCCCAACGCCAAACCTGGTAATACTAAGGCCCAAAAATGCCGAGGAAATAACAACAAGTGAAGAAATTAAGGCAAAACTAATAAGCACCATGAAGGAAGACCTCAAACAAACCCAAATCAGAGGAATACGCAAGATGAGGAGCATAGGACTGGTAATAGAAACCGAGACAAAGAAAGAGATGCTAGGAATAATACAAAACCCGAAAATAGCCACTTTGGGTCTAACAGCTGAACCACCCAAAAGAAAAGGGCCAGCCATAATAATATACGACGTAGATAAAGACATCACACCGAACCAATTAGCGTACGAACTCTACCATAGAAACCTACAGGGTAAAATCCCTAACAAAAATCCACAAGAGATAGCAATGCCCAAATACTCCATTAAAGCGAGGGATGGAATAAACAAAAACTGGGTAGTAGAACTAACCCCGGAAGCCTGGCAAACCCTGAAGAACCAAACAAGGGTGTTTATAGAATGGGGCTGCTACCGATATCACGAACGTGTGGTCGTTCCGAAGTGCTACCGCTGCTGCAAGTTCGGTCACACCACGCATACGTGTGCACAAACCACCCCAACATGCGGCCACTGCTCAGAAAAAGGCCATGAATATAATGCCTGTCCCCACAAAGGTGTGGGACCTACCTGCGTAAACTGTAAAAACTTAAAGCTAGAGTACAAGCATTCACTGAGAGACCCCATGTGTCCCACATACCAACGAGCCAAGAGTTTATACCAAAGTAGGATTAACTATGGGGACGAAAATTAAAGCTTACAACACAAATATACTAAAAATAATTCAAATAAATGCGCAGAGGGCTAGAGCAGTAGCCGACCAGATCCGAGTTAAAGCTGAAGAGGAAAACGTCGATGTCATCATATTACAGGAGCCATACTCGCATGGGAAACGGGTTGTAGGCTACCCGCTCACCTACAAAGTGATACACACAGTTGAAGACACCCCATGGGCTGCTGTCCTGGTAAGGAACAGCAATATCACAGTGACTAAAATCACGCAGTTCTGCACGGAGTGGGCCGCCTGTGCCCAGCTAAATACAGCTTTAGGGAACCTGTACGTTGTGGCACTCTATTGTAGACCAGGACAACAGATAGATTTTGCAATCGAATATCTTCAATGCCTGCAGGACATCCTACCAAACCAAAAAATCATCATAGGAGCTGACGTGAACTGTCGATCCCCGACATGGCACAGTACTACCCCTGGCAGGCGTGGAACCCAAAATGGTCAACTCCTTGAGGATTACTTGGCAGGATCACAACTGACAGTGCTAAATCAACCTCACCACTTGCCAACCTTTTGCAACACCCTCTGGGAGGCTACGATCGATGTATCCCTAGCTACTAGGAACTTGGAGGGATTTGTGACTGACTGGAAGGTGGAGGAGGCATGGACTACCTCAGACCACCGAGCAATCACCTTTAAAATAATCAGACAACTGACAACAGTAACACGAACAAACCAACAGAAAAACAGATATGCAGTTGCCAAAGCAGACTGGATGTCATTCAAAAACCTGCTCATCACAGCCATAGAAAGCAACCCAGCCAGTATAAACCCACAAAATGACCCGGATGACCTTCTGAGGGGGACTACAGACCTAATACAAACCATTAGCGATCGAACAATCAAAAGAAAAAACCCAAAACCTGGTGCTGTTCCTTGGTGGACCCCAGAAATAGCCGTGCTTCGACGCCAGATGCAAAAAGCTAGGAAAGATTTCCAGAGAGCCCGTAGGACTTGGCCTGCACATGAAGTGGAGGCTTTAAGACAGCGCTATCGAGAAGTCAGAAATCAGTATACGGACGCGATACAGAAAAGCAAGAAGCGTTCCTGGGAGCGTCTAGTATCCACGACAGGAAGAACTGACCCCTGGGGTGTAGTTTACAAGGTGACTACAAACAAACTGCCCAGGGGGGAGGTGATCAGCACCACCAGGACCTCGCAAGGAGACTATACAACCACTTGGGAGCAATCAATGGGTAATATACTCGACACAATTTTCAAGGAACCCGCCACCCTAACTCTCCAAGAACAACATAAGATTTGCGAAGAAAATGAAAAATATATCACCCCTGCGCTCGAGCCCCCCTTCACCCATGAGGAACTCGGCGCGGCTGCTACCAGGATCAAAAACCGCAAATGCCCGGGACTTGATATGATCGAACCGGAGATACTGAAAAAAATAGTAGAAATTGCTCCGCAAATCCTACTCACCCTCTACAACAGATGTTTGGAAACAGGGAAATTCCCTGCAGCATGGAAAACTGCAAACACCAAGCTAATTCTGAAAAATCCTACTAAGAACCCAGAATATCCATCATCATACAGACCCATCGCTCTGCTCTCAGTAGTCAGTAAATTGTACGAGAGGCTACTCCACATGCGGATACAGAACCACTACGAAAGGGCAGGCCTGGCAGCTAAAAATCAGTTTGGCTTTAAGCCAGGATCCTCTACGGTGGATGCCCTTGGAGATCTGCTTAGGAAAGCACAAGAGTGCAGGAAAAAATATCTATTGGTCATTTCAGTCGATTTTGCCGGGGCGTTCGACTCACTTTGGTGGCCGAGCGTCCTGAACAGACTGAGAGAAGCTGCAGTACCAATCAACTTATACAAAGCAATGGAAGACTACCTTTCAGGCAGAAGAGTGGAAATAAATACAAATTATCAAAAAATCACAAGAAACATACATAGGGGATGTCCGCAGGGGTCTGTCTTGGGTCCTCTCATTTGGAACATGGTCTTGGACGATTTCCTGTGCCAGGACTTGGGGCTGGCTGAGGCCCAGGCCTTTGCGGACGATCTCATTGTTACTATTGAGGCAGATTCCAGAGTCCAACTGGAAAACATCGGCAATCAGGCAATGCAGAAATTACAATACTGGGCCACAAAAAACCAGCTAAAAATTGCACCGACGAAAACCATATCCATCTTGCTGAAAGGAACTCTTCAGGTACAGCGTCCGCCCCAAATAAAAATAAATGGCCTGACCATCAAACTCACCAAGCAAATGAAGTACTTAGGAGTTATCTTAGATAATAACCTATCCTTCATACCTCACCTGAAACACATAAGAATGAAAATAAGAAGATACTCAGCCCTAGTGGCTAGGATTACGAGGAAGGATTGGGGACTGAAAAAACGAACCCTATTGCTATATTATAAGTCAACCTTCATCCCAGCAATAATCTACGCAGCTGCAGTATGGTACACCAAAACATCACTGGTAACCAACAAGAAAATCCTGGATATGACACATAGGACCATCCTATTGACAACCACACGAGCTTGCCGCACGGTAAGCACACCTGCACTGCAGGTGCTTGCTGGCGCGCTACCCCTGGATTTAGAAGCTGTGAAAGCAGGACTGCTCTACTTGCACTCAAAGGGAGTGGCCGCAAATCATCAGGACTTCACAATCAACCCAGCAAGCAGTCAAAAAACGGAAAGAGCCCGACTACAGACCTACCTCCTTCAGGAGTGGCAGCAAAGATGGACAGAGACGACAAAGGGCGAGATCACTCGTAAATTCTTTCCAGAACTGAACAAAATATACCCAAGGCAACCGGGTTGGTTCTTCCCGGGCTTGCACCTGACCTCGTTACTCACAGGACATGGACCCTTCAACCAGAAACTGTTCAGCTTCTGCCTCGTCGATGACCCAAATTGCACGTGCGGGGAGGTCGAAAGCTGGGACCACCTGCTTTACGACTGCCCACAATACGAAGACCTCAGATGCACCCTCATCACGAAAATCCATTACCTCCCCAAAGGACTTGAACATCACTTCATTGACACGGAAGAGGAGTACCGAGCGTTCTCCCAGTATGCACAGGACCTCTTCACAAGGAGAAGGGTGTTAATTGCCATACATCGAGACTGATAGTACAGTAACATAAATCGCATAAGACAGAGACAATTCCTGGAAAAGAAAACTGTGGAAGAAAAGAAAATGAATGGAAAAGAAAGGAATAAAGAAAAGAAGGAAAAAAAGAAGAAGAAAAGAGAATCAACGGAGGAGAAAAAAAAAAAAAAAAAAAAAAGGGGGACAGGGATTGCCTCATGAGTGTCCCAATCTGAATCAAGTGGACAAGAATAGAGACAACAAACAACAAACTGCAGCTTAGCTCCCAAAGCCTCACGGCAGCCTGAAGAGGGCACCCTAGCCCCCTTCACCTTTAAACCCTACTCCCCTGGGGAGACGATTCTCTCGTCGCCCCCCCCTCATTTCCACTCTGGTGGGGCATGGGCATGCCACACTAAACTTGGGGCTGTCTTCCCTATTGGCTCCATATTTCTGTCTTTCTCCCCCCAGTCTTCAGCCTTCCCCCCCTCTCTATCTTCACGCTAGCGAAGTCCCACACACCTAAATTTAAATACATCCAAAATATCTTCACCCACGTTCTGGCCCAACTCAAGCGACGTCAACCCCACGATTGACGTTGGTATGTGTATGCACGTTGTGTGTACATATGTGCATGTGTGTATATATGTACTTGTATGTACACATATATGCACCCAACTCAAGTGACGTCAACCCCACGATTAACGTTGGCACATGTATGCACGTTGTGTGTGCATATATGTGCTTGTATACATGCATATATGCATGCAATATAAATACATTTTTTTTTTTTTTTCTTATCATCTTATTTATTTATCCTTTTATTATTATTTTATTTCTTTATTTATTTTATTTATTTATTTATTTTTTTTTTTTTTATTTTTTTATTTTTTTTTTTTTTTATTATTTTATTTTATTTTATTTTATTTATTTATTTTTTTTTTTTTTTTTTTTTTTAGGTCCTAGCCACTGAAATCTCAGGAAATTAGGTGGCAGGACCTGCCAGAGTAACTTAAGTCTACTGGGTTCCTGGTCTGCCTCCACGGGGCAAAGGTGGGGCAACGTTGGGCCTCAGCAGGGGTCCAGCGGCTAAACGACCAGATGAACAACGGTACACGGCACTACACATATACAATATCCATACACTTTTAAATCTCTGGCATTTCCAGTGAACTGGTACACCCACAATGAAAACTACGCGGAGATGGGGGAAACCCCTGGTGCCGTCTGACACTAAATACACCTTACACCTTACACCTTAATACCAGCCACGGGGAGGCCAGCCGGGTGTTACCAGTGATTGAAACAGTACTCTGGCAGATCCTGCCACCTACCTTCTTGGGATTTCAGTGGCTAGGACCAAAATAAATAAAATAAAAATTAGAAAAATAAATAGTCGCGAGGATGTTTTATTGCGAATTTTGGTTTTTGCTTTAGGAGCACTGTTTGCGATTTTACGCTGAAGGTCTTGATAAAGCCTAATTGGGTCGGGCAAGAATTTCGGTGTGGCTTAGAATTTTGATGTAGGGCTAATCACTGTGTGAGATGACAGATTTGGGTAGGGAGACAAAAGGCTGGGGTGTGAAATAGGAAGCAGAGGGGTCGATAGGGAAGGTGACCCCCGTTTTTCAGTGGGGCATGCCCACTGAAAAACGGGGGATCACTTTCACCAGAGGGAAATAGGGATGGCAAGGGGGAAGGGAGCGTGTGTCTCCCCCCCCCCCCCGCCAGGGATTGGGATTTTAAAGAAATCTCTCAGGTGCGAGATTTGATAGCCAGATGGCACTCTTGTTCTAATGTCATTCTAGTTTTCATCATTTTCAGGAACTTCGTTGTGGCGCGTTTGTATCAAGTCAGAAATCAGAGATGGTTGGCCGCAGGATTCTTGCTTTGGTCTTTCCCAGGAGGAGTAGCCCTGCGCAGGTCTCTTGAGTTTAAAATGGAGTGTCTATTTCTTCATGCTCAGATTTTATTCTTTTGCTCTTGCTTTGACTCTTCTGTGTCTCTCCTTTATTTTTACTTCGTCCGACATTTGGTTTGTGATATATCTATTGGGTGTTATTGTCCTCCCGAGGATCAGGTTGCATTGAGATAATTGTTTTCCTTCTTGTGAATACTTATATTGCGAAGTTACCTGTGAAGAGGTAATTAAAAAATTACTGTATTAGGGTTACCCGTAAATGAAATTACATTAACCCGTATTCGTGTCTGTAAATTGCGTGTGTTCTCTGGTCGATTTGCCTGTTTTGCTGGACGAAAAAACCTCAGTTTCTGAGGGAAAAAACCTTGCTATCTACGCCTGAGACCGACTAACTCAGCCACGGAGTGAAAAAAGCCCACTAAAGTTTCTCCCGTCATCGACGGGATTCGAACCTGGGTCTTTTCCACCCGGTGTGGGGAGGACGGTGGCGGTACCACTGTGCTACCCACGCAGACCCTGTGAAGAGGTTAGTGGTGTACAGTCCGGGGATGAAGCATTGCGGATATTGTGGGTAGACCTGTTGGAGATTAGTTAGGTACTTTCGAGATACATCGCCTTTGGTTGAATCAGTTCAACATTGCTGCCAGATTGTTTATAGGTATGTTTCCAGACTTTTCTTCTCTGCCATACTGTTATTTATCTCATCTGTGGTACGGTCTAGATACGCTGTGGCTTTTCCACACCTGAGTTGCTGCTGCATTCCTGTGCGGATTACTTACAAGACGAGAGGCAGGGTTCCCGTGATAACTTGCAGTGCTCGGGTGATGGTTAGGAGAATCGGTCTGTGTATTATGTCCAATCGACATAATAACGCTGAAGGCATATGTAATTTCTGGGATGATGGCTGCCTTGTAGAGGAGCGCGAGGGTGCGCCTCTTCAGCTCCCCCCCCCCAGTCTCGGCGGGTGACCCTGGCAAGCATGGCCACGTCATTTTTAATCTTTGTCTGCATATAGTTGAGGTGGAGGGGATAAACGATCGGTTTCTGTCTAGTATAATTCCAAAGTTGGAGATTAGTTAGAAATTTTCGAGTTACATCGCCTTTGGTTTCGGGTTACATCGCCTTTGGTTAAGTTCAATGACAAGTTTAACAGTTCTATCTTTGATTCTAATTTGCGGCGGTCTGGTTGAGGTCAGAAAGCCTTTTAGGAGTATGGATTTCGTATTGGTTGAGGAGATGGTCATGTGATGTCCCTCCGCCCAGTCTCGGCGGGTGGTTAGTGCTTCGTTTGCGATGATTTCCATCTGAGCCCTAGAGTTGGTGGCCAGTACCAGGGAGAGAGATCATCAGAAAACGCCAGTGATTTGAGTTCCCTTGATCCTCGCAGAGGAACTTGTCTAGTACACAGTTCCATAGGAGTGGGTCCAGTACTGAGCCCTGCGGCCAGCTCCGACAGACCCGGCGCTCCACCGGGTCTGTCGGAGCATTTCGGGAGCATCTACTAGGGAGCATCTACTAAGATCCTTTTGTTGCTTAGGTAGCTCTGCATACAGCCATAGAGGAACTAGTGTAATGGCCGTCATTGAGTGTAGCCACGTGTTCTGGAGCTCCTGAATGTTGAGTTATTTTAATGTGTTTAAAGTGTTTTCTTCCACTAGAAAAGTGTACCAGCTAAAAGCACTTCGCAAGAGGATTACGTGGGTGAAAAAATTTGTTATTACGAGGGTTATCTGTACTCTCTCTCGTCATCTACCTAATCCCTTTAGGCTGAGCATTCTGCTAACGCTTTGCTGTAGTCACACACGCATTGTTGACAGTTAGGCTTAGTGGATATTGCTGGGAAAACGATACGTCCATAAAGTTTTGAATTGGAGCAAGTGCGTGCGCGTATAGTGTGTGGCAGCCTGCGAATGAGCTCCGATTAAAGTTAATAATTTGTGCGGTTATACTGTTTTGATTTTCGAGAAAGATGTTCAAAAAAATTCCTCTGGTGATGATCTGTCCAGTAATGATGCCAAATCGCCTGCATCTTCCTCAGGTAATGTTTTATAATATATGATTTCTTGGCTGATTTTATCAATACGATACAGTACTTCCAATTCCCGACTATAGAACAAAAGCAGTTGGCTATTCACAAGCAGTGTTCGACGACTGTGGGTGCTCCCACCTCTTGGTATCTAGCTCATTACCTCCGGCTGTTTTAAAGACTTTTTTTTCATTTTTTTCATTCATTCATTTATTAATTACACACAATATAGTCTCAACATTATGTACATAAAAGTATATACATGATTTATATACAAGATATATTTACATATAATTATATGCTCTGACAAACATTAAACTCTCGTGTGTGTGTGCAAGTGTGTTCTTATTCAGGGTAGCTCCCAGGCATAAGCCCAAATCTACCTTGAGAACTTGGGAATATATAGTCTTTACAAAGCAGTCCTTAAAACGTATGTTAAATTACCTGAGTCTGATTTTACTGTAGCGCTATTCGCACTTGAAATCCCGCACCCACTGGAGGTAGTGCAATACCAGTGAGTGCCAGCAATCCCGCGCCCCGGGTTGCCCATACCAGGGAGCCAGCAGGGAAAAAAAAAAAATAATAATAAAATATATATATATATATATATATATATATATATAATAAAACAACAATAATATTCAATAGTCTGGATGGCACAACTATAAACTTCAAAAATCACAGTTCAACTGAATATTTAATCAGCTGCTGTTTCACATGCACTGGAACCTCCAAAACCAATAACGGTACTATCCAGCAATCTCCAACTGTACGCCATGGATAATAGAACCTTTAGACCACCAGACCCGACGCAATGAATCTGATCCAGCACGGCAGAATCCAGAATGGAGTATTCATGATCGCAGCACAAAAGACAACCAACCAGAGCACCAGACCGAACACCATGAATCAGGTCCAGCACCCCAGCCGCCAACCAGATGTAGAAACAAATAGTGAAACTCCATGAAGACAATTAAGATTCTAGGTTTGCCTCTGAAGAAAGGCTCTGAGAACAGTTCTTCTTGCAAAAACAGCAGCTGAAAACACCTGAAATAAATTAAAACAGTCACGATTTGCAATAAGCAAATGCACTGTATCAAATGATAAGTCAGGTATATGCGCCATCAAAATCCGCCTTTGGTCTTCATACTCCCGACATAAAAAAATTACATGCATCCAAGTCTCCTGCTCGCCACATGTACAGAAAGGATCTGTCTCCAACCCTCTCTCATATAATTTGGCCCTAAGTGAGCCGTGTCCTGTTAACAAATAAGAAGTGTACATAGAAGGCGTAAACCAAAATGCCACGGTTTTTGCCAATGCATAGTTCACCTGGGGAATATATTTCCTCGTCACAGCTCCAACATCACCACTTTCCCATCTGGTCTGCCATAAATCCATTAATTTGTTCCATATTCGTTGTTTTTCTTCTTTAATATTATTCTCCAAATCAATTGTAATATCCAAAAACGTTACTGATGTACCCTTTTTCAATTTGTACAAAAACCCTCTGTAGACAATAAATAAATCCAATGGCATGGTACCAGCAATTACCTGTAGGGCGTTTGTAGACGCTGTTCTAGGTACTTTCAATAAAGTTAATAACATAGAGCGCTGAAGCGATAAAAGTTTCGATCGAATCCTAGTTTTAGTTACCACAGAAAACCAAACAGCCGCATATGCCACTATCTGGAGAAAAATAGTCTTATAATACAATGATAACACCCTCTTATTCAATCCCCACTCCTTACGAGAAATCCTAGCAATGGAGCCTGTAAAGTGTCTTACTTTTACATTTAGGTGTGAAACATGTGGGAAAAAGGAAAGTTTGTCATCTATGATTAATCCCAAATACTTAGTTTTAGCAATATAAGGAATTTGAACTCCACCTAAAAGAACTCTTGGAGGTCTGCCGTAATCAAATTGTTTCTTAAAAACCATAAAACAGGTCTTACTTGCAGAGGTCTTCAATTTGTTCAAATTGGCCCACTCCATTAAATCATCTAAAACTGACTGTATTTTTCTTTCCAATATAAGTCTGGAGCGCCCAGAAACTCCAATCACAAGGTCATCGGCATAAGCTATCTTAGCAAACTCTGTACTCTCCTTAACAAGCCACTGATCTAAAACTGCATTCCAAAAGAGAGGTCCCAAAACCGAACCTTGAGGACAGCCTCTCGAGACACTGGCACTATATGACAGATGACGTGCACGCACAGTAATAAATCTGTCCTGAAAGTATGACCTTATAGTGTTAAATATGTAACTATTACACTCTGCAAGCACTAGAGATCGAAGGGCACTTTCCCACCATACCGAATGAAATGCTCCTTCGAAGTCTATAAAGACCATAAGAACATATTTCTCAGAAGAATCCTTAATGTACTTTAAAAGAGATGTTATGGCGTCCTCTGTAGAGTGCCCCTTCTTAAATCCATGCTGATCAGCAGAACACAGATGCTTATCCTCTAACATCGCAGAAATTCTGGGAGCAAGTAACCTTTCATAAACCTTACCCATGTTCGCCAAGAGAGAAATTGGTCTGTATGCTCTCGGATCAGTCCTGGGCTTACCAGGCTTATGCAATATCTTTAGCAGTGCCATCTTCCACGGTCTTGGAAAAGTACCTTCAGTGAAACATTTATTAAACATATTTAACATAATTTGAGGAAAGTAATCATAAAACTTAATGATTACTTGATTTTCAATTAAGTCCAAACCTGGACATTTCTTAACGTTCAATTTAGCTACTGCTGCACCCAACTCCACCAAACTGAAGAGTTCAGCTTCAGCGTCACCTGCTCCTGTAAACTCAGAGTTCATCCGGCGTATCTCCGTTTGTTCAGGTGAATCATCTTGAGGAAGATCCTGAGGAAATAGTCTTCTAACAATCGTTTCCACAGTAGAAAACCAATCCGATGTCTCATCATTATTGTTCAATACAGTGTTGTATATTTCTCCACAAAGCAACTTATTATGAGAAATTTTATACACGAGACCCCAGGAATCTCTGTTACCAACTTCATTAACCAAATTTTGCCAACAAGTTCTCTTGCTCTCAGCAATAGCCTTATGAAAGGCCTTTCTTCTCTCTTTATAGGTGGTCTTGGCGCATTATAGCCTCCGTAGCTAATGCGCCAATAAAAACAAAACAAAACAAACAAAATCTCTTTATAGGCATTTTTAAATGATTCCACATCAACACTAGAGAGATGTCTATTTCTTTGGTATACTTTCCTAGCCTGGCATACCTGAGATCTCAGAGAAGACAAAGCAGGAGTCCACCACGGCACAGACAACTTTTTAGTCCTTTTTCTCCTCGTGGAGTGCACGCAAGCCTGGAAAATATGATACTGTACATAGTTTACATATTCATAAGCTGTCATATCATTTAAACTCTCTCCAGGTATCTCAGTATTATCACTATCGAAAACTGTAGTCAAATAATTTTTAAAATTGTTCCAGTTAACAGGGTCCATAGAAAATCTAGACAGATCACTCGTAGCGAAGCTCTTTTCCCTTACTTCGAAACAGAGATCAAATGAAATTGCACGGTGATCACTATTTACTAAACCAGAATTGACTTCCCAATTCAAAATAGAATCGCACATACGAAGAGATGTCACAGTTACGTCAATATTAGACTCTCTAATTACAGTTGAAAAGGTGAACGGCTTATTTGGAAGGTTTTGAACAACAAGATTATTAGATAATAAGAGGTCTTCAAATTGGTTCCCTCTCACATCAGTATATCCACTGTGCCAAAAATGTGATTTTGCATTAAAATCAGCAGTCACAATGAGATTATGGGATGCATATCTCAAACAAATATTTTCCAAATTATGAAGCGCTATCTGAATATTTTCCGATGGAGGACAATACAGTGACACTAGGCAGAAAGAAGAAACTTGTGAAGACACAATAATGCTTGTCATACACGCCGAGCACAAACCCGTGATTGACGTTACAACAAGGTCTTGATTAAAAATGACAATAGCGGATTTTGGAGGAACATCCACAGCTGCTACTATTCTAGTAGAAGAAGGAAAACCCATAATCTTATGGGCTGCCCCTCCCACTTGTGAGGAATAAAATGGCTCCTGTATACAAACAATATCTATACAATGCTCCAAGGCAATCGCCCTTATTTCATCAGCAACTGCCCGACAGCGCTGACCATTTATTTGCAAAAATTTTTAAATCTCTATGTCCTTGCAAAGCTCCAGAGGTAAAATCAGAGGAGTTATTATCCATGATTGATGCGCATGTTTGCTAATTCCACTGCTCTCATGTACTCAGGACACTTAATGTCCCTTACGGAGTGATTACAATCTCTGTTTCTTCTCTTACAATTAATACATTGTGGAGGATCCTCCTTGTGAGGGCACTCAGCGAAAACATGACCCCCATTAGCACAGTGACCACAAGAAACTTGACTTGTGTGAACATGACTGTGCACTGCGCCTGAAATAAACTAGGAAACTGTGCTACCACAAACATCTTGCTTAATCCCTTTATAGCAATTGTCAGAAAGAGGTCTGCTTCGCCGTCGGTTCCTCACTCTAGGGCCACGCTCGCCGTTAGCTGCTTCTTCCCCCCCCCCCACTTGTGTTCTGGGGGTGACTCAAGGATTTTCGAGGCGTTGACGTGTGGCTTCAGGTCATCACGCGGGCCTGGCACTGTCGTTCGGCGGCATTTTCAGTCCTCTTTGAAACGTAAAAAATTTCGGCCCCGTTAAACCTCCTTCTGTAGACCTTTCAAAAGAAGTCAAATTTACTCAGGAGCAACCCCTTACAATTGCTTTATTATAACTTTATTGGTCTTTCACCCCAACCATACAACCCTTAGACATGAGCTCAAGAGAGGCATCCTCATCGTCGGCTGACGACAATGCTGTAGCAGACGATTCAGACCAAGTTGGCCTTCAGCCTCCCAAAGTCAACAAGTCCAAGAAAAAGAAACAGAAAAGTAAGGGGAGAGCAAAAACCAGAACACCCCGGTCTCCTCAAACCATACTAGAATTTCTCAACAAAGTGCCTCTTGATGAATCTGACCCTGTGATCTCATCTAAGTTTCAATTTAACACCTCAATGCCAGTAGCAGATCGCCTAGCCCCTGTCGCTCCTACTCTGCAACCTTCACAGGCAAGCTCTCCCTACACTGGGAAATTACAAACCACTCTCTCTCCAACAGCTATAAGTGCTCCTGCCTCCCAGGCAGCTTTAGGGCCCTCCCCCAATCTAGCTGAGAGTCCTAGAACAGTATCTGCATCCAAACTATCAACTAATCTTCCTACCCCATCAGGTGTCCCTAAGACCTCCTCTGCCAAACAATCAGAGGGACCACGCACAGCATTGGATCAGCTGAGGCAGGTCTCCCCCGATCCAGAAAACTAACCGTCACAGCAACTACACCTTCTGCATACCCTACAACTCACAAACCTATAGATGAAGACTCTCCAACCCATCAAATAATATCTGCTTTACATAGGAATCTTGTGACCTTTCTTAATCAAGATAATAGTCGATTCACCAGACAAGTGGAAAGTTATGTCTAGGAACTCCGGGCCACCCTTGAATCTATTGCCACTGCCCTCCTCATTGACAGCGAGAAACTAAAAACCACTAACGAGGAACTTAAGACAAGAACCTTCATCCTTGATCAGAAGGTGCCAGACACTCTACCGAATCTTCCTACACCACAGTCTCCACAGCGTACTCCCACATATTCACAAGCGCTGAGGATTTTAAACAACAAAGAGTCAAACCCAAAGGCCCCGCAACCTAGAAAACAACCGCTGCTTCGAACACCAAACCTTGTGGTCCTCAGACCAGCAGAGAAAGAAGGAACACAAACAAGTGAGGATTTTAAAACCACCATAATGAAAAAACTGATGAATGATTTAAAGACAACAAAGATAAAAGCGATTAGAAAGACGAGAAATGTAGGGGTAATAATAGAAACAGAGTCAAGGGAGGATATCAAGAATATCGTGGAAAACCCCAATATAGCCACACTGGGTATCATTGCAGAGCCACCCAAGAGAAGAGGGCCATCAATCTTAATTTTCGATGTCAACAAAGATGTGACACCTGCCCAACTTGCAGAGGAAGTGCTAACTCGTAATCTACAAGGGATAAATAAAGACATGACAAATCTTGTGCAACCAAGATATTCAAAAAGTCGAAGTCCGGAGAAAACAACTGGATAGTGGAACTGGTTCCTGCCGCTTGGCAGATTCTAAAACACCAGACAAGACTATATTGAGTGGGGTAGCCACAGGTTCAGGGAGCATGTGCCCGTGCCTAAATGCTATAAATGCTGCAGGTATGGCCACACCTCCCATACATGCACTCAGATCACACCAACTTGCGGACACTGCTCTAGCAAAGGACATGAATACAATAGCTGTCCAAACAAGGAGCAAGAACCGGTTTGTATGAATTGTAAATCCTCAAAGCTCGAACACACCCATTCCTTCAGGGACCCAAAATGTCCGACGTACAACAAGATAAAGAGTTTATACCAAATGAGGACTGATTATGGCAATACAATTTACAAAGTTCAATACAACCAGGCTGTTAATACTACAACAAAACGCACACCATGCCAGAGCAGTACCTGAACAACTCAGCAAAATAGCGGACGAGGAAAATGCCGACATCCTCTTGTTGCAGGAACCCTACACCCACTCCAAAAAAGTAAGGGGCTATCCAATAGCATATAAAATCATAGAGGCTGAGAATGAGACCTCAAAAGCGGCCATAGTGATCCGCAATCCAGCCATTACTGCCACCCGTATCACACAACTCTGCACAGGCTGGGCTGCTTGTGCCCATATAATATCACCCCTGGGATCCTTCTACGCGATTGCCTTGTATTGTAGGCCGGGGGAAGAAATAACATTTGCCACGAGATACCTCCAGGTTGTGTTGGACACTTTCCCAGGCCAACGGATCTTGATAGGGGCGGATGTAAACTGCCGCTCCCCGGCTTGGCACAGCCAAACACCGGACAGAAGGGGCACCGGAAATGGGCAGCGTCTCGAGGAGTTCCTAGCGAATTCTCCCTTGACAGTCCTAAACAGGCCTCACCACCTACCTACGTTTTGTAACACTCTCTGGGAGGCAACAATTGACGTCACCCTTGCCACCAGAAACCTTGTAGGACACATCACTGGCTGGACAGTCCAAGACTCCTGGACCATGTCTGACCACAGAGAAACAATTCCAAAGGGCAAGACGTACCTGGCCGGAAGTGGAAGTAACAGCGCTCAGACAAAGATACGCAGCAGTGAGAAACAGATACACTGAGTTAATACGAAAAAGTAAGCAGAAGGCCTGGGAGCAATTAGTCAGCACGACTGGAAATGCCGACCCCTTGTACAAAGTCACTACGAATAAGCTCCCCAGGGGTGAGGTCATGACCTCCACTCGCACCCCGCAGGGAACATTGGCCACCACCTGGGAACAGTCTATGATCAATATCCTCAATGTGATTTTCCAAAAACCAGCACACCCGCAACTACCAGAACAACTGCAGATCTGCGATGGAAATGAAGCATATCACATAGACCAAATAGAACCACCTTTTGCCCTAGAAGAACTACAACAGGCAGCGCAACAAATAAGGAATAAAAAATGCCCAGGCCCAGATCTTCTGGAGCCGGAGATTATTAAAAAAGTAGTAGACATCTCTCCGCAGACTTTACTAAACCTCTTCAACTCATGCCTGAAGACTGGAGTCTTTCCAACCGACTGGAAAATGGACAACGTCAAATTAATTCTAAAAAATCCTATGAAGCCACCCGAACAACCCTAATCATACCGGCCAATTTCCCTGCTCCCAGTTGCTAGTAAACTCCTTGAAAAGATGCTTCACAAGCGACTCCTGCACCACTATGAAGCTGCAAATCTCGTGATGCCTACACAGTTTGGGTTCAAACCCGGAACCTCAACAGTGGATGCTCTCAACAGACTCCTAAGTTTGGCTGCTGCCTGTGATAGGAAGTACTTCTTGGTTATTTCGTTCGATTTTGCTGGGGCGTTCGACACCATCTGGTGGCCGAGCGTCCAGGCCAGACTGCGGAAGGCAAAAACAGCCATCAACCTTTACAAAATAATGAAGTCGTATTTATCCAAGAGAAAAATACAAGTAGTGACTCCGTACAAGAAACTGACCAGGCCTGTTTACAGGGGCTGCCCCCAGGGCCCGGTACTGGGACCACTCCTCTGGAGTATGGTATTGGATGAGTTTCTGTCCTTCAACCTGGGGGAAGTCCACTCACAGGCATTTGCAGATGACCTTATACTGACTATTGCCGCAGACAATCGGCTTCAATTGGAAACCCAGGCAAATCGAGCGATTCAAATTCTACAAGACTAGATGAAGGTCCATTTTCTTAAGATCTCACCGGGAAAAACCTACTCAATGCTACTGAAAGGAACATTAAATCTCAGTAGACCACCGCATAAAGTAGAAAATACAACTATCAAACTACTCAGTGAGATGAAATATCTAGGAATCATACTGGACAGGAACCAATCTTTCAACCCACACTTGAAACACATCCGAGAGAAAATCAGGAGATATTCTGCCCTCATCTCAAGAACAGCTAAAAGGGATTGGGGACTCAAGGGGCACACCTTGGGACTGTATTACAAAACGACATTTATACCAGCCATAACTTACGCGTCACCCATCTGGTTCCAGAAAGCAACTACTGCAGTTAACAGACGGACACTAGATTCAATCCAGCGGACAATACTCCTCTCTATTACACGGGCCTGCTGCACTGTGAGTACACATGCTCTGCAGGTTCTGGCGGGAGCACTCCCCCTTGACCTCGAGGTGGTACGTTGTGCCATGGTGCAGCATCCCGCAAAAGGGCTTCCCTGCACCTTCCTGGGCCACTCCATTGACCCTACAGGGAACCTGAAAAGAGAGAAAACAAAACTCGCCACCCACCTGCAGCAGGTCTGGCAGGTTAGGTGGTCAGATCCACAAAAGAGGAAATAACGAGGAAATTTCTGCCTGATGTCGGAAGATTATACCCAAAAGCACCATCATGGTTTCACCCTGGACTGTACACTACGTATCTTTTAACAGGTCATGGGGCCCTGAATGCCAAACTAAACAGTGTTAAATTAGTAAACGATCCCCGCTGTGTCGGCGGTGAAGTGGAGACATGGTCTCACATAATGTACAACTGTGAAAACTATGAGGATCTCCGCTGCCTCCTGATGACAAAGCTGACTTACGTTCCTCGCGACAGGGAATAAAACCTGTTGGACTCGCAAGAGGAGTATAAGGATTTGACAAAATTCGCCCAGGGACTGTTCACCCGAAGGAGGACACTTATTGCTATCTACAGGGATCAAGAACAGGCACCACGACTAAACTAACCATCCTTGGACTCAACGAAACTGACTCTCACACAGATACAAGACCTTCCTTTGGGACTCTATAGAATTTTTTAATTATTTATTTAATTTATTTATTTATTTATTATTTTTTTAATTTTATTTTATTTATTTATTTATTTATTTATTTAATTTTATTTATTTATTTTTTTTTTTTAAGCCACGCTCCCTTGCGTGGCGCTTTGCCTCCACTCCCCGGGCGGAAGGGGGGGTGACTTCTGGGCTCCTCCTCCCCTCACCGCCCCTCTCTTCCCTCTGGTGGGGCATGGGCCTGCTCCACTGATTTGGGGGGTCATCTTCCTCTATGGACCCCTTATTTCTGTATTTTCCTCCCAGCCTTCAGCCTCCCCACCCCTCTCTCTCTCTTTTAATTATAATTACTAGTGTCTGAACCATTGTTAAATTGCTACTTCTTTTTGGCTGACCCATAACTATAACGGGTTTTTTTATTATTATCTTTTTATTCTTTTTTTTATTTATTTTATTTTTTTATTTATTTATTTTTTTTTAAGGTCCTAGCAACTGAAATCTAAGGAAACTAGATGGCAGGACCTGCCAGAGTAAATAACTATAATAGTGGTATACCTGGTCTGCCTCCACAAGGCAGAGTGTGGACAACGGTGGGTCCCATTAGGGGCTCAGCGGCTAAATGACCAGAGGAACAACGGTACATGACACTACACATGTACAAAATCCATACACTTTTAAATCTCTGGCATTGACAGTGTTCTGTTTCATACCCACAATGTATAGCACGCGGAGATGGGGGAAACCCCTGGTGCCGTTTGACACTAAACACACTCTACACTCTACACTCTACAGCCATAGAGATTCATTGGTAATTGGGCTGCTCTGAGTCTTGCGAGAACGTTCGGCCACCATACGGCATCGAACGCCCTCGCAAAATCAATCCAGATGAGGAGGAAATATTTTAGGTCACAACTCTCTACTAAGTCCAGGATACGTTCCAGAGCGTCAAGGGTAGATCTTCCAGGTTTAAAGCCGAATTGGTTGTTTGCAGTTAAATATGCTTAGCATCGAAAGTATGGCTATTGGTCGATATGATTCTGGTATCTGTGGCTGTCTGGATGCTTTTTAAGTTTAATTTTCACGCTGGCCACCTTCCAGTCTGAGGGGAACCAGCCAGAGCTGAGGCAGTGGTTGTACAGGTCTAGGAGGTCTTTCTTTACTAAACTTTCTTTACTATTTCGGGCTCCCGCATGTCGGGAGTTCTTTTGCTTATTACTTTGCTTATGGCTGTTTGTAATTCATGGTGAGTGAAGGGCTCTTTCATTCGGGTCGTCTGGTAAGCTTCGTTGGCCAGACAAAGTAGTTTTTGTTCAGGTGTATCGTTTTCATTTAGTGGTTTTAAGGTGGTATTTAGGATGTTGTTGATTGAATCTTGCCAATTTTTTGTCATAGTGCCTTGCGGGTTGATTGTGGGGGATATCACCTCCCCTCTGGGCAGTTTGTTCGTGGTTATTCGATATATTATGCTCCACGGGCCCGAGTTGCCTACAGTAGACACCAGGTGCTCCCAGGACAGCTTCTTCCGCCGCCTGATCATTGCAGTATGTGTATTCCTGGCATCCCTGTACTGCTGCCTGATGAACTCCACCTCAGGTGGGGGCCAGGTCCGTCTAGCTCTCTGGAAGGCTCGTCTCTTTTGGTTCATTTCCCGTCTCAGTACTTCAAGTTCTCGTGATCACCACGGGACTGCTCCTGGCTGTGGGGTCCTTGTCCTGATCGTCTGGTTTGCAGCACTTGTTAAGGCATTTGTTATTTCACGTTGGTAGTGATCCAGTGTGCAGCTCAGTATTTGGTCGGTTTTTAGGTTGTTGGCTTTGCAGATGATAGCCTCTTTGAATTGTTCCCAATTCGCGTTATATACTGCATACCTGTTTAGTTTGAGACTAATGACTGGGGCTCGGTGGAGTGATCTTTGCATGTCAAATGTGATAGCTCGGTGGTCGGAAGTGGTCCAGTTCTCTTGAATCTTCCAGGCTGCAATGTGACTAGCAAGAGTTCTGGTAACTGTGGTGGCATCCAAGGTGGCTTCCCATAGGGTTGAACTGAAGGTGGGTAGATTATTGGGACGGTTTCCGTGGTCTCGCTGTGCCACAGAGGTAGGCGGAAATTCAAGTCAGCGGAGACAAGTATCCTAGCTCCATACAGCTCGGTGAGTACAGGTTGCAAGTACTGTGTTGCAGGGAGAATATCCTCGCCCGGACGACAGTACAAGGATATCACATACAATTCTCCCAGTGACGATATTATGTGTGCACAGGATGCCCACTCAGAACACATATGGGTGATCTTTGTCACTATTATATTAGGGTTTCTCACCACTACAACCGCCCAGGGGGTCACTCCATCCACCTGGACAATCTTGTAATTGAGCGAATGTCCCGGTAGAGCCCAGGCGCAGGTGTAAGTTTCTTGTAGGAGTATGATGTGAAGATTTTCTTCCTCTGCCTTTTGTGATCTCTGTTTTGTGATCTATCACGCAACGGCAATGGCCCGCTTCGCATTTAGCTGGAGAAATTTAATGCAGCTTGTTTTGTATCTTTCAGGAAGAGTCTCCATAGTGGATCTTTAGTTGTTGTGTGCCTTTTGCTTTTATGTAGACAGGGCATTTGCTGTCTCTGAATTAGCGCGTGTGAGGGACTTTCTGCCACTTACAATTAGCACAAACTAGATCGTTTTCTTTGTTCGGGCAGTTTGAGATTGTGTCCCTTTTCAGCACAATGTCCATATGTTGTTTCTTGTTGGGTGCATGTGTGCGCGGTGTGTCCGAATCGGCAAAATCGGACACATTTCGGGACCGCGATGTGCTCCTTGTTCCAGTGGGAGCTCTAATTAATGTATATTCTAGTCTGTTTTGTGATCTCTTGCCAGACCTCTGGGGCCCGTCCGAGTACACAGTTTGAGGAGCCTCCATTTCTGCTCTTAGTTTGGAATTTCGGAGTTATAAGGCTGGTAGGATCTCTGTCAGGTAGTACCTGTTGGAGATTGCACCTGTACACTTCTTCACATATGGAAGAAGGGCTGTGGTCGATGTCAATGCCAAAAATTACTATAGAGGGGCCTTTCTCTCTCGGCGGTTCAGCTGAGAGCCCGAGCTTGGGGATCATGGAGTTTCTCATAATGAGATTTGCATCGTTCTTTGTTTTAGTTTCAATGATGACCCCTGTATGCCGGGTCTTTCTAATAGATCTGATCTTGGCAGATCTGAAGTCTTGGGTCAGGGAGTCAATCACCGTTTTCTTTACTTCTTCGCTAGTTTTGTGAGTGTCATTTGTGATGGGTTTAAGAACTACTAGATGTGGCTTTGGAAGTAGTGTCTTCCTAGGAGTAAGCGTGGAAGAGGTGGTTATAGTTGTAGCTGTAGTTCTGATTTTGTTCCTCAGCGCCTCTGAATGCGCGCTGTGGCATTTCACTTGCCCCACCTTGAATGTATGCCTCTAATTTGGCAGTAACTTTCTCGTGTTCTATGTGTCTTATATAGAATGGTCTCCTGCTTGGTCCACAGGGAGACGATGTCAGTCCGGAGCCATGTGGTCACTCTGTTGTTCTGTTCTTTCAGGAGGTCTTCCAGTGCCTGTCTGAGGACGAGCATCTGGTCCGGCACAGGGCCGATCGGAAGGGTTAGATCAAAGCTGAACACTTCTTCGATAGTTTCAACCTGTTGACTTTGTTCTGGTTCTTTCTTGTTGGGGTCAGATTGGGACCTGGTTTCCATACCTGATTTAGAGCCTGGTAGCCTCTTATTGCGCTTTTTAGAGAACGGAGTTGGTTTCTTTTCGTCAGTGTCGTCTCTTGGGTCGTCGATCAGAGTAGTTTCGGGCGCTCCCCGATGTTTTCTTCCGTTTGGGTGAAATCTTCCGATGGCATATTGGTTGAGTTCGGAAAAATGGGGTTTCCGAATTATCTGGATTCTGTCAGTGGATCCTTGTAGGGGATAGGAAAAGAAGAATTTTGAAGGGTTACACAAGTCCGTGAGTTAATTAGGAGCTGCACAGCACTCTGTTGAAAATTTGAGCTTTCCCCACAATCACGTGAATGGGGGGGGAACGTTCAATTTAAAATTCGTCGCAGAAAGACGCAGCTACTTCCTCTCGGGGTTTTCGGGGGCGTGGAAAACAATGGTTAGGTTGGTTCTGCAGCTGAAGTTATAGGTTCGAAGAGAGATTCTGTCCATATAAAGTCAATTGCAGGTGAGGGGAGGAAATCACAAAATACATGATTTTATGTCAAAGTTCGTCTGTTACCAGTATAGTTTGGTGGAGCACTCTTTCAGCTCAGTTTGGCACTAATTTGGGGCACCTTCCCAGTTAAGTGTAGTCTACCGGCGTCGCAACCACTTTATATTGGTGCCTCTCCATGGCCCTGATGTCAGCCACATGGTGTCCATGCGGTCTGGCAACAAAGAACACAGATGAGTAACGTTGATAAACTGCAAAAATCCCAGAAGGTTAATTAAACTGTCTCACCTAAGGAATCCTCAGATGTTATTCTTTCGTTGTGGACACTTTCTTGCTGATATAGACACTTTAAACACATGTAGTTTGTTTCCCTCCCATTCTGTATTTAGGTGTCCAAATTCCTATTACGGTCGCAAGTGTGAATATGAATTCAAAACTAACCCAGGAATTACGTTTGATCGCAGTTGGATTTTAGGGGCAATTCCAGGTGTAATTGTAATAACTGCAGTTTTTATCTTAATTATTTGGAGGCGACAAAGGTTAGTATTTCAGAACTTTGTACTTACTAAATATTTTTTTTTTGTGTTATCTAAAATGTAGAGCATATTATAAATTAAATAAGTCCATTTCATATTTATTTATTACATAATCTGAAAGTATAGAAATCACCATAGAATTCAATTTAAAAAAAAAGTTGCTAGTTACAAGTTATTGGGCACTGTCTTGAAGTTCAGACTGGTTGAAGATGTTATGGTAGCTTATATACACAAATAGTAAACTGTATTATTCGTGTATATAATAGTAAACTGTATTTAGTTAATACATAAGAAATACCAATAGAAGAGGGAAAGATTAAAAATTGGTAAAATAAAATTAAGGCTTTCTCAGAGCGAATTGTAACAGGTTTAATAAATATACATAGAAACGTACAAAGCTTTTGGTTGGTTAGACAACCTTCTTCAGTTGAAACAAAACAAAATGACAGTTAGAATGGAGGCATGTACTGCCAATCTGGTACGTGAAGTGTGTAGCTAATTGTTTGAGGTTGAAGTCTGTGGCTGTGACGTATGTGGATGTGGCCAACGCTTGTCAATGGACAGGACTATTGCTTCGGTGATAGGGTGGACTTGACAACCACTGTTCCTGTTCATTGAGGTATTGGAGCATTTGATGTTTAACGATTCCAACAATATTAAAAATATTTAATGTTTAAAGGCACTGGCCTCCTGCTATTTATTTTATCAAAATTTAGTTTAAATGTATGACTGGATAGTTAGTATAGTATTTTCCTTCAGTAAAGAAACTAGATAGCCTGGAAAATAGAGAAGATACTTGTTGACATTTCACTTGAAATTTTGTAGATTGAAATGTTCAGGAAATACATAAGAAAAAAGTCTGTCCAAAGAACAGAACTAGAAAAGGAAAATTAAGTTAGTAAATTTGGAGGTGAATTATGAATGGATATTGAATGGCTGTGCAAGCTAGTAAACAAACATTCAAATTGTGTTTTATTGGAAAAAAAAAGAAACTGAAAATCTGTGTGATTGAGAGTAAGAGCAAAATCGTTAACTAATCTGGCCATTCTCTTTAGGATACAGTTAAGGAGTTTAAGAGGGATTGAGAGACCAACATTCCACTGTAGGGCATATTTCTACTTGGTGTGATGTGTTTGATGAGAGGTACTTGGTACAACAAATGAAAATAACTATGGCAGTCTCAAACTAACAAACTCTTATGGCAGTCTCAAACTAACAAACTCTTATGGCTTAAACATAAGCCAAAATATGGCACTTGAATGTTCAAAAGAATCAACAGGAAGTTGTTCTTGCCAGAACACGAATTAGTCTACATTCTACTGTAGGCAGTCAGAGTAGATGCGTTTTTAGTAGCTCCAGCAAAGGGGATTAACATCAGATGTCTGACAGCCATAATGCTTGTTTAAATTTTATTTACCAGTAGATAAAGTTTTGGTGTACAATTTTATTTCTGTAATACTTTGTTAATTTAAATTCTGTAATATATTGTAAATTTAAAGTTTGTAATCATTAAATTCAAATATTATCTATATAATGGTTGTTACCAGATCCATTTACAGTATGAAGTCCAAGGACATTGTGACTAGGGTGGAAATGCCTCCGGTCATTTGTAGGAGTCATGAGTTTGTCAATTGTATAGCTATGACATGTACTCTAGGGTTGGTATAGTAGACAAACAAAGCTCAACTGACATTTCTTTTCTTTGCACCCAATGTAAGTAGTATACCGATATCAATTTAAAACTTGGTGCATTACAAGAAGAATTTGAGTCACTGAACCCCAGGGGCTCCCATCTTGTGAGTATGGGCTTGGCACACCTGGGGTCCTGAGCTGGATATCATCATTCTTCTTTTTCATGGTGATTCCCTTCTTCTCTCTCTCTCTCTCTCTCTCTCTCTCTCTCTCTCTCTCTCTCTCTCTCTCTCTCTCAGGGTAACTTGGAATTTTTTTTTTTTTTGACTGGTGCAGCATAAGCCTCAGGCTTCCTTGCACCGTATGGCTAATAATAATAATAATAATTTAGCACACTTTCCAGGAGCGCGAAATAACGTGGCTACACTGAACAGCGGCCATATTGGCTCCAGGCGGTGTGTATAGTGGCATAGTATTTAGGTTCAGGCGCCACCTGTGGTTTCCTACATTTGCGCCATATGTACTCTGCGATGAAATGCAGAACTACTGCACGCCAAAAAAAGTGTAATGTCTGGTTCATGTAGTATTGTGCTTTGTTCTGTGGTTGTGTCTGGCTGCTTGGCCGCGGGGCTTATAGTTGGACCCAACGTTGCCCGCCACAACCACTGGGAGGTGTACCAGGCTGCCCAATACTCTGGCTGGCGTCTGCCAGGGTTACCTGAGCTTCGTGACAGAGGCCATAAAAAAAGAGAAAAAAAAAAAACAGTTGAGGGTATAAAAAAAAAATAAAAAGATCATTTTTTTTTTTTTTTTTCTGAAGAGAGAAAATGGGGAAGTAAGAGAAGAAGAGGTAAGAATGTGGGGAACAGTAGTTGGAGTGGACCAATAGGGAAGGCAGTCCACTCTAAGGTAGAGGATGGAGAAGGGAATTGAAAATCACAATTTTAAATTACCTGTGTGAATCCTGCACCCAGTGTGCTTGCATTATCCTACTCCAGTCGGGAATCGCAGGGGTGGCACGTTATTCTATTCTGCCCTGAGTTCCAGAAGTTTTGCTCATCTAGAATTGAAAACAGCCTGGGCGTAGCGTGTTAAGGCTAGGTATGTGGCCTCTTATTGAAGTAAAGTTGACTCCTGATTGCGGGAGTTTCCTTGAATCTCTGTGAGGAATTCAAGCCTGTCGTTGTAAGTGAGAAACTCGTACATAAGGTGTTCCCAGGACTGCTCTTTACCACAGTGGCAATATGGGTTATTTCCTATTCCCATGGCAGTTAATTTTTGCTGGAACGGTCCATGGCCTGTACGCAGGAAGGTAACTTGCAATCCAGGCGAGTACCAGGCAGGAGGCTTTGGGCAAATCCGACTTATTGAGGGATTAAACCTTTTGGTGATTGCTCCTTTCGGCGTTTTTAGCATTAGCATTAGCATTAGTAGAGGCATTTGAGGCAAGAAAGCAAGCTTATGCAGCATCAGCCAAAAAATACAATACATAAATAAAAATAAATAAATAAAAAATAACCACTTCAACTTCACCCCTCTATTCGTTCGAAATACCTGTCCAGCTGAGCCTTAAACTTATTTACGCTATCAACTTCCACGACAAGGGATAGAAGTCTGTTCCACTAAACAACCACCAGCTGGCTAAAGGCAAATTTCCGCACGTCTATCCTACATCTGTCTTTCCTCAATTTGAATTTATGCCCTCTCAGGTGATTACTCTGAGCAAGAGGAAGCAATCCCATTAGCATTGCGCATGCTCAAACCATTCAAGCCTCTAACACCTCTATCAGATCACCTCGCTGGTGCCTAGTCTCCAGACACTATAATTTGCAAAATTTAAGCCTTTATTCGTAAGCGAACCCCTTTGTTCCATTCACTAATCTTGTTGCCCTTCTCTGTATTTGTTCCAACAGCTCTACATCATTCTTGAAATGAGGCCTTCAGGTCTGTATACAGTACTCTAGGTGTGGCCTGACCATTGCCTTATACAAGGGAATAATCACCTCCTTATCCCTGCTAGAAAAATTCCTATATATCATTGACAATACACCATGAGCTACTCTTGCAGCCCGTCTACACTGCTAAGAGAACTTCATATCAGCCTGCACAAGCACCTCAAGGTCCCTTTCATTCTTTACCACTGTCAGTGTAGTACCACAGAGTTGATACGTTGCTATGGGGTTGCTGTTTCCCATATGTAGTACTTTATATTTGTCAATGTTAAACTTCATTTGCCACCTCTCAGCCCATCTGCTCAACCTTTCCAGATCCTGTTGCAGTAGCATAGTGTCAGTAATGTCCTTGAACCCTGCCAACCTTCGTATCGTCTGCAAACTTGGACATTAAGCTTGACATTTATAAATACAGAAAACAATAATGGACCCAATACTGAACCCTGAGGGACTCCACTAATAACATTAGTCGACGATGAGTAGTGTCCAGTGATTACCACTCTCTGTCTTCTCCAACTCAACCACCCCTTTATCCATAGCAGCAATTTGCCTCCAATACCACACTGCTCCAATTTGTGCAGCAGTCTTCCATGTGCAACAGTATCAAAAGCCTTACTAAGATCAAAGTATATAATATCAAAGTTATTACCTGCATCCAGTTCTTTTGTGACTGCATCATAGTATCCAATCAAATTGGTCAGGAAAGACTTCCCCTTAACAAAACCATGCTGTGTCCGAGCTATAACTGAATTCTTGCCTAGATGATGCTGTAGTGCTTCTTTAACCAGTGCCTCCATTAATTTTCCAGGAACAGAAGTTAAACCCACGGGACTATAATTACTTGTGTCAGCCTTTGATCCTCCTTTGTGAATTGGGGTCATATTTGCATGTCTCCAGTATATGGGTACCTCCCCTGAGTTCAAGGAAGCTCTCATAATTATGGCTAAGGGTTTACTTACTTCCTTTGCTGCCTCCTTTAAAAAAACTGGTGAGATCCCATCCACCCCAGGTGCCTTTCTTGTGTTTATCTTCAACAATTTCTCTTCCACTTTACTCTCAGTTATTACAAGATTCTCTAGCTTACTGCCGGAGTTGAATACACCTCTGGCATTCTCCTCGCTGAATAACTCCTCATGTGTCAATGTCGATGCAAAATATTCATTTAGTTTGTTAGCTACCTGAGCAGGATCATCAACAGTTGATCCATCGATATCAAGTGGACCAATCTGATTCATCCCCTTCCTTCTAGTTTACATAAGTAAAGAACTCTTTGCTGTTTTGCTTTGCAGCCCTTGCCAAAGATTTCTTGTAATCTGTTTTCGCCTGCCTAACCTCCTTTGCAACTTGGTTACAGATCAACTTGTATCTATCATAGGCTTCTGTGTCACGTGTTAATTTGTATGTATCCCATGCATTTTTCTTCTCTGCCATGTCTCATTAGTTCATCTGACATCCATTTAGGCCTAAACCTTGAACACTATTTCTTAGTTGGTATGTAAAGCCTAGTAGCTTCCAAGAAAAGTTCTTTGAATGCTTCCCATTTTGAATTTGCTGTTGGTAACATCATGAGTTGGTCCCACTGTATAAAATTTAAATACTGTCTCAGTCCATCGTAGTCGCCTTTCTGAAAGTAATAACCCTTCCCTTTATCCCTAATGGTAGTTACCTCATTGAGTAAATCCCACTTCAGCACACTGTGATCACTGCCACCTATTGGTTCATTTATCTGCAGATTCCTAATGGATGAAGAATCACTACTGATAATCAAATCAAGAGTATTGCTCCCTCTGTTTGCCTCCCGAATATGCTGATTTAGAAAACAATCATCGAATTTTAATTTCCCAGATATTGACTGGAATTTGTGGGTTGGTCACTAACACAGTGAGTTAGTGACCAACTGCTTGCTAGTGTGTTAGTGACCAACCCACAAATTCCAGTCAATATCTGGGAAATTAAAATCCCCCATTGTAAGACTCTCTGATTTACTGGCCCACTCTATTTCTCTGTACAGTTTCTTATTATACTCATCAGAGTCATTAGACCTATAGCACACTCCTACTCTCAATTTTGATCTCACAATGCTTATGTCACACCAAACGGACTCGACACTGCACTGTCCAGCGATGTCGACTGGTTTCACTTCCTTGGATTTTATGTATTTCTTAACTAACAACATAACTCCTTCTCCCTTCCTATCCTGTCTATCCTTTCTGTAGACATTGTATTCCCCAAATTCCAGTTCTGCATTCCTTATTATCTGTGTGACACCACGCTTCTGAAATCCCAACAATATCTGCCTTTGATGTTTTGAGCAATACCTGAAATTCATCAAATTTATTTACTAAACTCCTAGCATTGGTGTACACGCAAGTATACATGCACCTGTTCTTTTTCTTAGCTACCCTAACACAACCCATGTGTTTACTTGTACCCCAATGATTCCCAGCCGTTTCTGAAATATCCTGCATCTTATTTTCCAGGCTGCTGGTCATTCCAATAGAAGCCGTGCAAGAATCACTTTCACGTCTGCCAGTGGCTACTGTTAATCTATTAGTCCTTGTAATCCCCCCCCCAATCTAGCAGTTTTCCGACCCACCTAACACTGCGTCGATAGCATCAGCAAACATTCTTGCACCCTTTCTATTTATGTGTGTCCCATCCCTGTAGAAGCAGCGTCTCCTGTTAACAAGTATAGGCCAGGCTGAAAAAAATTCTACCCCTTGAGCCTAGCACAATCTTTCCAGGGCCGAATTGATCGACATTGCTTTCATGATATACTCCCTCCTATCGTGTCTGGTAGAATTGCAGACACTTTCAAATTCAACCCTAATTCACGGCTTTTTTTCAACAGTAACCTGTACTTTTTAAGTAATTTCACCGGTCTCCTACTCTTAATATCATTAGTGCCAACGTGTACAATTCATTATATCACTTAGTATCCTATGTTTCTTGCCAGAGGTTTTGTAGGTGGTCTGCAATTTTTCTTCATTCTTTCCTAGGATCATTTGCATGGTTCAACTGCAGATTCAACAATTGCGTTGAGAGTCCCTTTTTCAGGCGTTGGAAGAGACGCCTCTTGACAACTACCAGATAGAGAGGTAAGTATCTTGCAATGATTGTAATGCAGTGATGTGACAGTACAGTACGCCCTGGTAACCGATAGTAACATAAATCTTGAATGGAATCAAGCTTGCGCTTGTTCCTTTCCAGGATTGCCTTTTCACACCAGATGGAGGATCCATAGCACACAATTGGGACATATACTACCTTATATATTAATGAGAGAGAGCTTTATTCTTTAGGCCCCAATCGGCTCCACTAATCGGCCTTATCATTACAGTGTATTTTCGGATTTTAGCTGACAGGTATTTTAAGTGGGGGTGGAAGGATAAGTTGGCGTCTAAATACAGGCCCAGATACTTGATTTCTGTGTAGAGATGGATCGGCGTGTTGTTAATTTTCATCACTGTTGACTGTTCGATTTGGAGCTTTCCTTTTAGAAGAATTGACTTTGTTTTTTCACTGAAGATTGTTAATTTGTGCATGGCAGCCCAGTCTTGAAGTTTTCCCAGTGCAAAGGTGCAACGTTGGCTTGTACAGTACTTCCAATGTGGCTCTTGTACCAGAATGAACAACCAGTACGAGATCATCAGCAAAGGCCAGGGGCTTGACCTCGCCGATATCCATCCCTAGGAACTTGTCCAAGACAATGGACCAAAGAAATGGCTCAATGACAGAGCCCTGAGGACAGCCTCGCAGTATTTTACCGGTGACTGTTTGGTATTTGTTGGTTACCTGCACTGTTCTATTGCTGACGTACGACTTTATACTGTTATATAGACTGCTGGATGTCTTGGCCTGCCGAAGACTTTGAAGTATGCTGGACCACCATAGTCGATCGAAGGTCCCCCAAAAGTCCACCATTATGGCTAGAGAGTATATAGATTCCAGCGGTGTGTACAGAGGACGGTGACGATACCACTGTGCTAGCCGCGCAGACAACCTGGTTGAACAGAGTGACATAGTGGCATAGTGTTTGAGTAAGGCGTCATCTGTGGTTTCCCATATCTGCGCCATCAGTACTTTTGTGATGTATACAGAACTCTGTAATAGCCAGAAAAAGTGTAGTGTGTTGTACTTGAAGGGTTTTGTGTTGGGTTCTGTTGTAATGTTCTGGCTTCTTAGCCGCAGGGCCCCCTAGTGGGACTCCACATTGCCCGCCACCACCACTTCCAGGTGAGCCAGACTTCCACAGTACTGCGGCTGCTGTCCATCAGGGGCAGTCTGAGCTTCCTGATGGAGAAAAAAAAAAAAAAAGATTAAAAAAAATAAATAAAATAAATAAATAAAAGAAAATAAATAAATAAAAGAAAATAAATAAAATAAAACAAATAAATAAAATAAAATAAATAAAATAAAATAAATAAATAAATAAAATAAAATAAAATAAATAAATAAAATAAAATAATAACGATAATAAATAAATAAAAAAATAAAAATAAAAAAAATGGTGAGCTTGAGTGGGAAAGTAGTATGAGAAGTGAAAACAAGGAGGAGGATGAGGAAGGAAGGTATCCTCAAGCTGAGCAAAGAGGTGAGAAGGAGAAGTGGGAATCACTCCTGGAATTGGGAGCCCACCCATTGCCAGGGAAGAAAGCAGTTTGCAGAACAAAGGAGGGCTGCAAAGAAAAAAAAAAAGAAAAGTGCGAAGAGTTAGTGTCATCAGTTGGGTTATCCTGGAATTGGTAATGTGTGCCCCAAGTGGGTAGAACGCCTTCTCTGAAATACATCTTGAGCAAACTCAGTGAGAGCTATATAAAAGTTTTCTTCCTTGAGAAAAAGGTGCTCAGAATTTCGGGGATTTTTTTGTATCTTCATGAATAGTCTAGTCCGGTAGTCGTCATACTGCGGACAGAGGTACATGACATGTTCCAGTTTTTTTCATTGCCACAGACACAGAATGGGTTTTCTTCAATTCCAAGTGCGGTTAATTTATGTCTAAATGGGCTATGCCCTGTAAGCAGTAAGGTGACTTGGAGACCTGGAGCAAACCAGGGAGGAGGCTTTGGCTATGTCAGTGATACAGTTGGGTTAAATTTTTTGGTAACAGCACCTTTTGTTGTTGAATTCCAGTGATCTTACCATATTTCATGCAGTTTTTCTGCTGTCCTTTTCTTTTCGTGTTTTGGGTCATTTGTCATATCAAGCAGCGACTGTGCAAGGGATCCATTTTCTGAATTTATGATGTAGTCTGCTCTTGATGATTTCAAGGCGGAGGGGCAAACAGCCAGCCAGGACCTGGAGAGCGTGGTTGCTTATGGCGCAACAAGCTCTTGTGGTGGTTAAAAGCATAGAGCGTTGGATAGAATTCAGTTTACTGCGATTTCTCTCAAGGATAACTCTCTGACACCACACAGCTGCACCGTAACAAACTAAAGGAAGGAAGATAACTCTGTAGATTAGAGAGAGGGGCCCCTCCATTTAAGCCCCCAGTCTGCCCGGCTAATGCGTGTAATGATGGCTGTGTACTTCCTTATCTTAGAGGCTAGGTACTGCAAGTAGGCCTCTGTAGCCGAGTGGTCAGGGGCTGGAGTGCAGTAGCACACGCTCTTTGAGTAGACCAGCGTTCAATCCCCTGACTATTAAATACGGTCGATTTGCCAACCGGCACTGGACCAGCGTGGCAGATTATGGTCCATTTCCCTCACCATGAATTGCTGAGGAGGCTTCCATCCTGCAGTGGGTTGATAATGGCTGCAATTTACCTTTTTTTTTACTGCAAGTTGGGAAAAAATGTTAGCTTTGCGTCTATCAAGATTCCGAGGTATTTAATCTTAGAGTAGAGCCTGATTGGTCTGTTTGCGATCTTGATTGTTGGAGGTCTTGAAATCTGCAAGGTTCCCTTTAACAGGATTGACTTGATCTTTTTTCCGGAAATGGAGAGTTGATGAAAGGCAGCCCAGTCTAGGTGTACTCTAGGTACGCCTAGACTGTCAGCCCAGTCCTGTAGTTTTCTGATTGATTGGTTGGATTTGGATTCCAGCTGGGTCCTAGTTTCAGCATGGACTATTCGAATGAAGTCATCAGCAAATTCCGTAGAGGAGTCTTGATCAAGGTACATCCCCAGGAACTTGTCCAGGACAATGGACCAGAAGAATGGTCCCAGGACAGAGCCCTGAGTGCAGCCCTGTGAAATCTGCTTGGTGAAGCGCTGAAACTTTGCAGCAACAGTAATCTTTCTGTTGCTTAGGTACGATTATTTGATTTTATATAAGCTTGTTGGTATGTTGATCCTATGTTGATACGAAGCCTCCTAAGGATGCTGGGCCACCATATCTTGTCGAAAGCTCCCTCGAAGTCAACGGATATTGCCACAGAGTACTTGAAATCTGTGGTTGTAGCTGTAGAGATCAGGTGGTGAATTGCGTCTACTGTGCGTGTTCCTTGCTTGAATCCGAATTGGGTCGTTGAAGCTAGGTTCGCAGCTATGTAATGGCTGTTGAGTCTATAAAGTAGCAGTCTCTCCAATTATTTAGCTAACACGGGAGGAGCGCTGTCGGACGTGCCATAGTGGCATAGTGTTTTGTGGAAGGCGCCACCGGTGATTTTTCACATCTGCACCATGGTACTTTGTAAAGAATTACAGAATCTCTGTAAAAGCCAGAAAAAAGTGTAGTGTCTGGTTTGTGACAGAGTAGTACTATGTTCAACCACTGGGAGGTGAATCAGGCTGCCCATTATACTCTGGCTTACTTACTTACTTACTTACTATCAGTTTATTAACACAAGGTTAACCCCCTGTACAGCAAGTGTGCTAGGAGGGTGTACAGAAATTTTAAAATATACATTATACACTTTTGTACAAATTTTCAGATCTCTACAATATAATTATTGTATAATAATAACTATTAAACAGATATATACATTTGCTTAATTGTATTCACTTTTAAATAACATAGATCTTGATAATTGAAGAGTTAAATACATAGGTTGAGCAACTAACATTAGCATTAGCATTAGTAGAGGCATTTGATGCAAGAAAGCAAGCTTATGCAGCATCAGCCAAAAAAAAAAACCCACTTCCACTTCACCCCTCTGTTCGTTCAAAATACCTCTCCAGCTGAGCCTTAAACTTATTTAGGCTATCAACCTCCACCACAAGGGATGGAAGTCTGTTCCACCAACCAACCACCCGCTGACTAAAGGCAAATTTCCGCACGTCTATCCTACATCTGTCTTTCCTCAATTTGAATTTATGCCCTCTCAGGTGATTTTTCTGAGCTAGAGGAAGAATCCCATCAGCATTGAGCATGCTTAAACCATTCAAGGCTTTATACACCTCTATCAGATCACCTCGCTGGTGCGTAGTCTCCAGCCACTGTAATTTGCAAAACTTAAGCCTTTCTTCGTAAGAGCACCCCTTTGTTCCATTCACTAATCTTGTTGCCCTTCTCTGTACTCGTTCCAGCAGCTCTACATCCTTCTTGAAATGAGGCCTCCAGACCTGTATACAGTACTCTAGGTGTTGCCTGACCATTGCCTTATACAAGGGAATAATCACCTCCTTATCCCTGCTGGAAAAATTCCTGTATATCATTGACAATACTCCATGAGCTACTCTTGCAGCCCGTCTGCACTGCTCAGAGAACTTCATATCTGCCGGCACAACCATCCCCAAGTCCCTTTCATTCTCTACCACTGTCAGTGTAGTACCACAGAGTTGATACGATGCTCTGGGGTTGCTGTTTCCCATGTGTAGTACTTTACATTTGTCAATGTTAAACTTCATTTGCCACCTCTCAGCCCATCTGCTCAACCTTTCCAGATCCTGTTGCAGCAGCATAGTGTCAGTAGTGTCCTTGACAACCCTGCCAACCTTTGTATCGTCTGCAAACTTGGACATTAAGCCCGATATACCATCATCAATATCATTTATAAACACAGAAAACAATAATGGACCCAACACTGAGCCCTGAGGGACTCCACTAATAACCTCAGTCCACGATGAGCAGTGTCCATTGATTACCACTCTCTGTCTTCTCCCCCTCAACCACCCCTTCATCCATAGCAGCAACCTGCCTCCAATGTCACATTGCTCCAATTTGTGTAGCAGTCTTCCATGTGCAACAGTATCAAAAGCCTTTCTAAGATCCAAGTATATAATATCAAAGTTATTCCCTGCATCCAGTTCTTTTGTGACTGCATCATAGTATCCAATCAAGTTGGTCAGGCAAGACCTCCCCTTAACAAAACCATGCTGTGTCTGAGCTATAACTGAAGTCTTGTCTAAATGATCCTGCAGTGCTTCTTTAACCAGTGCCTCCATTAATTTTCCTGGAACAGAAGTTAAGCTCACAGGTCTATAATTACTTGTGTCAGCCTTTGATCCTCCTTTGTGAATTGGGGTCACATTTGCACATTTCCAGTCTATGGGTACCTCCCCTGAGTCCAAGGAAGCTCTCATAATTATGGCTAAGAGTTTGCTTACTTCCTTTGCTGCCTCCTTTAATATAACTGGATAGATCCCATCCACCCCGGGTGCCTTTCTTGTGTTTATCTTCAACAGTTTCTCCTCCACTTTACCCCCAGTTATTTCAAGATTCTGTAGCTTACTGCTAGAGTTGAATACACCTCTGGCATTCCCCTCGCTGAATAACTCCTCATGTGTGAATGTCGATGCAAAATATTCATTTAGTTTGTTAGCTACCTGAGCAGGATCATCAACACTTGACCCATCAATATCAAGTGGACCAATCTGATTCATCCCCTTCCTTCTAGAGTTTACATAAGTAAAGAACTCTTTGCTGTTTTTCTTTGCATCCCTTGCCAACGATTTCTCGTAATCTGCCTTCGCCTGCCTAACCTCCTTTGTAACTTGGTTGCATATCAACTTGTATCTATCATAGGCTTCTGTGTCATGTGTTAATTTGTATGTATCCCATGCATTTTTCTTCTCTGCCACATGCCTCATTAGTTCATCTGACATCCATTTTGGCCTAAACCTTGAACAATATTTCTTAGTTGGTATGTAAAGCCTAGTAGCTTCCAAGATAAGTTCTTTGAATGCTTCCCATTTTGAATTTGCTGTTGGTAACATCATCAGTTGGTCCCACTGTATAGAATTTAAATACTGTCTCAGTCCATCGTAGTCGCCTTTACGGAAGCAATAACCCTTCCCTTTACCCCTAATGGTAGTTACCTCTTTGAGTAAATCCCACTTCAGCACATTGTGATCACTGCCACCTAGTGGTTCATTTATCTGCAGATTCTTAATCCATGAAGAATCACTGCTGATAATCAAATCAAGAGTATTACTCCCTCTAGTTGCCTCCCGAATATGCTGATGTAGAAAACAATCATCCAATAAATCCACAAAAGCCCTGCTAGTGTGTGAGTAACCAGCCCCCAAATTCCAGTCAATATCTGGGAAATTAAAATCTCCCATTATAAGACACTCTGATTTACTGGCCCACTCTATTTCCCTGTACAGTTCCTTATTATACTCATCAGAGTCATTAGGCCTATAGCACACTCCTACTCTCAATTTTGATCTCCCAATGTTTATGTCACACCAAACTGACTCCACACTGCACTGTATAGCGATGTAGACTGGCTTCACTTCCTTGGTTTTTATGTGTTTCTTAACTAATAGCATAACCCCTCCTCCCTTCCTATCCTGTTTATCCTTTCTATATACGTTGTACTCCCCAAATTGCAGTTCTGCATCCCTTATATCTGTGTGACACCACGTCTCTGATATCCCAACAATATCTGCCTTCGATGTTTTGAGCAATACCTCAAATTCATCAAATTTATTTACTAAACTCCTAGCATTGGTGTACACGCAAGTATACCTGCACCTGTTTCTATTCTTAGCTACCCTAACACAACCCATGTGTTTACTTGTACCGCAATGGCTCCCAGCAGTCTCTGAAATACCATGCATCTTGTTTTTCAGGCTTCTGCTCATTCTAATAGAAGCAGTGCAAGAATCTCTTTCACCTCTGCCAGTGGCTACTGTCAATCTATTGGTGTTTGTCTCCTCCCAAGCTAGCAGTTTTCCGACCCACCTAACACTGCCTCGATAGCATCAGTAAATATTCTTGCACCCTTTCTATTTAAGTGTATCCCATCCCTGTAGAAGCAATCTCTCCTGTTAACAAGTACAGTCCAGGCTGAAAAAAATTCTACCCCTTGAGCTTTGCACAATCTTTCCAGGGCCGAATTGATCGACAAGGCTCTCATCATATACTCCCTCCTATCGTGTCTGGGCAGAATTGCAGACACTTTCAAATTCAACCCTACTTCACGGCTTTTTTTCAACAGTGACCTGTACTTGTTAAGTAATTCCGCTGGTCTCCTACTCTTAATATCATTAGTGCCAACGTGTACAACTATATCACCTTTTGTGCCCTTAAAAGATGATATCTGCTCTGCAACGTCATCAACCTTTGCCCCTGGCAGACATACCCTGGTCCTGTTCCACCTATCTTTTTTACAAAGCATGTTCCCCGTTTCCCTGACAATAGAGTCACCAACAACTACTAGTTCCTTCGGGACCAGCGCATTCTGCCTTAGGGGTTGTCTCTGTGTCACGCGATGCCCAAGTGCAAGCTCTGGCGTTGATGTGGGCAGCTGAGAGCTTGATGGGCCCCTCAATTTAGTTTCTTCGAGGGCATCCACCCTGTCCTTCAAGCTCTCATATAGGCGCAAAAAAAAAACGTCGAGTTGTTGCCTGATATCGATACACTCCTTGCATCGCGCACACACAAAGACATCCCCCTTGGCAGTATCATGTCCCGTACCCGATTGCTCTGCAAACATCAAGCAAACAGTGCATTTTATAAGGCTGTGAGTCAGAGGACAACTGCCCCCCTAAGTTCTGCTCTGAGCCACAGCACTTCCATTAGCTTGAGCCTTTTGCTTTGCTGCTCTGGTCTGAGTCATGATTCTATTAATTTATTAATTAATTATGTTATGTTATTAATTATATTACGTTTGTAATCTAAGTCGTTATATGTATTTATTTAAACGTACAATTTAACTGCTAACGAAGTTCAACTAACGCTATCTAGTACGGTATATAACCTACGGTATATCTAGTACGGTATTACAATGGCGGGAAAGTTACTAACGGTAACGGTAGTTACGAACACGTGGAAACCCTTACCGATACTTTTACAAGGCCGAGTAAAGAATAAATACACCAAGTTAATCAAAAAATCACAAAATAATGTTATACTACTAAATTTAAATCAAAAGTTTTAGAAAAACAATAATTTCAAATCAATAAATAAGAAAAATCCACTTAGCGGCTTTGAACACGACCGTCACTAGTAGCCTCGTTTGTACATTATGCATGGCATAATGGGTGTGTTCTGGCCTATGCGCAAAGATTGCGAGTGCTACATCATTGTAGATGCACTTCTCGAGGAATTTCAGGAAGGGAGAGGCAATTGATATTGGTCTGAAGTCAGCCGGTCTTTTCGCATGAGGCTTTTTCGGAACTGCCACGACTCTGTATGATAACCAGCTTGAAGGCACCTGTGCAAATTTGAGTAGTAGTAGTGGTACATGATGCAAGAAAGCAAGTGTAGGAGCTTATGCAGCATCAGCCAAAAAAAAAAAAAAAAAAAATCACACCATTCCCTCCAAATGCCTGTCCAGTTCCTCCTTAAATTTATTTAACCTATCAACTTCCACAACGACAGATGGAAGTTTGTTCCAGTAATTAACCACCCGCTGGCTAAAGGCAAATTTCCGCACATCTATTCTACATCTATCCTTTCTTAATTTGAACTTATGTCCCCGTAGGTTCGTAATCTGAACAAGTGGAAGGATCCCATCAGAATTCAGCGTGCTCAACCCATTCAAGGCCTTATAGACCTCAATCAGATCACCGCGCAGGTGCCTAGTCTCCAGCCACTGCAATTTGCAGAACTTAAGCCTCTCTTCGTAAGAGAATCTCTTCATTCCCCTCACCAATCGTGTTGCTCTTCTCTGTACACGCTCAAGCAAATCTACATCCTTCCTAAAATGAGGCCTCCAGACCTGTACGCAGTACTCAAGGCGTGGCCTGACCATTGCCTCATACAGAGGGACAATCACCTCCTTTTCCCTGCTAGCAAAATTCCTATATATCATTGACAAAACCCCATGACCTGCCCTAGCAGCCTGTCTGCATTGCTCAGAAAACTTCATATCTGACTGCACAATTACTCCCAGGTCTTTTTCATTTTCTACCACCTTAAGTGTGGTACCACACAGTTGGTACGTTTCTCTGGGGTTACTTCTACCCATATGCAGTACTTTGCATTTGTCAAGGTTGAACTTCAGTTGCCACTTCTTAGCCCATCTGCCCAAATTATCTAGATCCTGTTGCAGTAGCACACTGCCATTACTGTCATTAACAACCCTGCCAACCTTTGTGTCATCTGCAAACTTCGACATTAAGCCTGATATACCTTCTTCAATATCATTGATAAATACACAAAACAACTGTGGACCCAACACCGAACCCTGTGGGACTCCACTAATAACATTAGTCCACGAAGAGCAGCACCCATTGATTACCACCCTCTGTCTTCTCCCACTTAACCATCCTTTTATCCATTGTAGCAACTTACCCTTAATACCATACTGCTCCAATTTGTACAGTAGTCTTCCATGCGCAACAGTGTCAAAAGCTTTCCTGAAATCCAAGTATATGATATCAAAATTATTTTTTGCATCCAGTTCCTTTGTGACCACATCATAATACCCAATCAAATTTGTCAGACAAGACTTTCCCTTAACAAACCCATGCTGTGTTTGAATTATTGCTGCAGTCTTGTCTAGATGATCCTGCAATGCATCTTTAACCAGCGACTCCATTATTTTGTTGTAGAGTTGAGTGAGCTCTTTGCTGATGAAATGAGAAGCAATTTTTAGACTAAACAGAGGTATTGCGTCAATTCCTATGGTGGACTTGTCAGGTAGTGAATTTATTATTTTTATTAGTTGTTCTTCGGAAATTTCTGTATTACTAGTAGGTGAAGAAATGTTAATCGCTTCGTTCGAAGGATAAGCTTCGGACACACGGTGATCTCGCTTAAAACGCAGCACATGCTCACACCATTCCAGGACATCTAAAGATAGAGGGGCGCAAGTATGGCTAGTGGACCACACACGTTTTCCCCTGGATAGCCGGCCGTCCATGAAATTGTCAATAGAAAATTGTTTCCTCTTCTGGAAATCCATCCTTGCCTTGGAAAATCTGGCATATGACTCTTGTGAAGGCAACTTCTTGTAAGAGGCATGGGCTGCCTGTTTTTCCCTAAAGGCCTTGGTCAGGAGGTCATTCCACCATGGCTTTGGGTGGGGACTAAGGATGCAAGTTTTGGACATTGCAGACCTTGCAATGAATTCCATCCATCTCGAAAGCCAGTAGGCAGCCTCATCTATGTTAAGCTCAGCCAGTATATTCCATGGGTAAAGTTGGAAAAGGGTAGTAACTTTTCCAATGTTGATGTATTTTGGATTGTATACTCTCCTAACAGTGTTCGTAGTTTGTACATGTGTACGTTCATCCTTAGGTGCCTGCAGAGATATCATCGCAGCAATCGGAACATGATCGGATGGGAGGAAGTTCTCAGTTATGGTCAGGGTTTCCTCTACTAAACAGTTTGAGAAGATGCGCTGCAGGGTGGCATCGCCGTGTGAGAGAGGAACATGAATAAGACCAATGCCCATTTCCGACATGTTCAATGACAGAGTATCTAGGATCTTCTTTATGGCTGGCAGTGGAAGGTTAAAGTCTCCGAGGATGATGAGCTTTTGCCGATTATTGATTGTGGATGACAGCCATGCTGTCAGATTAAGTACAGAATCCTCAGAAACTGGTGGAGGTAAATAAACAGCACACACAGAGATCGACAAACCAGCAATTCGGTAGATTCCAAGAACAGCTTCTATGTCATCTCCTGGATAAGTGGATGCCTTAATCAGGGGTAGTGAACTCCTTTGACAGATTGCTTCCCCGCCACCTCGTCTCCCTATTCTATTAGCAGCCAGCGTGTGATAGCCAAGATTTGAGGTGAAGGCAGCAATTTCCATTTCATCTCTGAGCCATGTTTCAATCAGAATGACGAAGTCGTACTCTGAGCAGGAAAGCAAATCAAGTAGACCATCTAGCTTGTTTTTGACACTCCTGATGTTTTGTAGGAAACATCGAATATTTACTTCGACAGAAGGTTGTACTATGGTGAGATTACTCTTGGAACAGTATTTGCTTTTCACATAATGATCTCAAATCTCGTCCCGGGATCGATGTCGCGTTCGATGTGCTCTCATTCTGGATATTCTAACTGGAATGCGATCAGTCCGATGTTCGCTCGTCATCTCCACGTTAGACATCCATAAGTTGCACTCGCTCTCGGATATAATTTGGGAGACTCCGCTAGAGAGGACAGGTAGCTATGCTGGTGTAGTTATACATTGTTGTGGAATGGGGTTCGGGCTTGATAAATTCTTGTTCTTTGGTGTCCCATAGTATGGCATTACCAACAGACCTCTGGGCCAGTATTCTGCATTGAGGTATTGTTGGTAATTAGGCTCATCAATCTGAATCCTAAAGGAAGCATAAGACGGATGCTTGGTATTTATTTTGAAAGGCTTACCGGGTATGCCTAGTTCCATCAATAGTGCCTGAATTTCTTCAACTCTTGTCAACGGATCCAGCCCACTAATGAAGATATTTGCATGAGTATTGCTGGTGGCTTGGCGATCTCGTATTCTGAGGCTAGTGTTAACTACTCTCGTGCCAATCAAGGTGGTTTTGCTGTTTCTGGAATACCGTTGGCGTGGGGATGCTTGCTTCGGTTGAGGTCCGGGCATCTGGCCTTGCTGTGCTCCATTCATGCCTGCAATGTCAGAGTTCCGTTTTGTTGATATTAGCATGGCGCTATAGGCGCTGTCTTTAGAGAGTGTAAATGTATCCGTTTCGGGTAGTAGCGATGACTCAGGTGTGGGAGATGGGCGTTCCAGTGGGCAAGGGAGTCTAGTGTTCACGGGCAAGAGACCTTGTAGTTCGCTCAAGGACTTTCGTTGCCAATCTTCAAGCTGGCTCAGACGTTGCTATTTTCTGAATACAGTTTTCTTAGAATGCCTTCAGTAGTTTCAAGTTTCTCAGTGTTACACCCGCAAAAAGCGCAGCTGACTTGAGCCTGTGATTCCGTTTGAGAATAATTATCAGTAACCCCAGGCAAAAACTTGCTCTTCGTAGCCGGTTCACTGAGTGTGGTGACGTCATTAACAACATTCGGCATTCTAGAGGGAGAAACTGTGGGGGGGGAGGCAGATGCACTAAGGGAGCAGCCAATATGTCAGCTGTATCTGACGAATCCCTATTTTGCTTGCGGCAGGGTACACATCTCCATTTTGATTTCCTAAGTTGTGCTGTCCGTTTTAGATCTTTAATGCCACTACAAAAATTGCAAAAAAGAAGCTGACATGATAATGAAGAACATTTTATTAGGCAGTCGGAAAGTTTACCGCAGCCCGAGCAGGGTTGCATATTTTTCGACGGCATTGTACCCAAAAATCGCTAAACACTACAGGGAGAGATATGGCAAGGTTGCTGACAAAGTAAAAACAGAGTACTTACTGAACCAGGAATGTTCCTTCAGGCTAGGATTAAGTAGGGTGGTGAAGAGCTGACCGCTTACTTTTCACAGTATGTGGGCTCGAACGGGTAAATGAAAACACACTGTACTCACAATGGCGAACAATAAGGTCCGATTCAACTTTAGCAATTCTTCCAGGAAATCCAAAATTACTGGACGAAATAGTAACTAAAGCACTTTGATTTTCACTCTTCACGAGCTCTGAATATAGATCTAAGACATTAGATGAAAATTAAGATGGTTACACTAGTTTAAGAAACTAAAACAATGAAGTAAGCGGAGCATGTAAATAACCCGACCGGAACAATCACGCGCACGCGCAGCTATGGCTATGCTACAATGATATGATGACGCAGACATGCAATAGGAAAAAGATTTTTGGTTAGTTTACTGTATAATATTCTGATGTTATCAATTGTTGTTTTGTCGCTGCATATTGTTGCTATTCTGATGCATTGTGCTAGGATAACATTAGCATGTACCTGTTTGGAAATATTGGAATTCCATTGTGTAAAGTTTACTATGCTAAAGTTGAATGCTTCACGTTTGTTGTACAAATTGATGGAGGCTATACCATTTTTTAAATTAATGTCTAGATCCAAAAAATGGGCTGCTGTAACGGAATTATTTGTTCTTTCTAGTACAAGTTCGTTAGGGTATAAATGTCCATAATCCTGGATGAAATTCGGGCAGTTGATTACTATGAGGTCGTCTATATATCAGAATAGGATTAGGTCCTGTGGAAATGAGGTTTCTGACCAGTATAAATATAGGTTGGCTATTATGCATGAGGCTGGGCTGCCCATAGGTGTTCCATTGGTTTGTTGATATACTGTGTTACCATCATATATGAAGTTATTGGAAATACATAAGTTCAGTATGTTGTTCCAGTAATATGTGTTGCAGGAAATAAAGTCCTTATGTTTATCATAGATATATTTTAGTACCGATTTGAGATTGATTTGATTGATACTGGTAAATAGGCTATGGAAATCAAAGGTTTGAATATTCATCATCATCATCAGCCATTTTCAATCCACTGCAGGATGAAGGCCTCTCCAGCAACTTTCCAGTTCCTTCTGTTTTGAGCACTGGCCATCCATTTACTACCCCCAAACTCATGAATTTCATCTATCCATCTCCGCCTTTGTCTTCCAGGTTTTCTTCTAGCTCCTCTTGGGTACCATTCTGTTATTTTCTTAGTCCATCTGTCATCATGTCTTCTAGCTATGTGTCCTGCCCAAGACCATTTTAGTTCTTTAGTTTTGATAAGAATGTCCTTTACTTGAGTTTGCTGCCTAATCCATGTGTTTCTCTTCTTATCTAACAGTCTTATTCCCAATATGATTCGTTCCATTCTTCGCTGTGTGGTTCTCAGCTTCTCTTCCATTCTTTTGGTGAGTGCCAAAGTTTCACTTCCATAAGTCATGGTGGGGAGTATACATTGATTCATTATTTTACGTTTCAGACAAACTGGGATATTGCTCTTCAGTATGTGACTATATTTCCTGAATGCTACCCATCCAAAATTTATTCTTCTCTTGACTTCCAGCCATTTATCATTATTACAGCTAATAACTTGTCCCAGATAAGTATATGACTCCACCTTTTCAATTACTGCTCCTTCAATCATTATTTCCCTTTCCGTGGCATACTTGTTCATCATTACTTTTGTTTTAGCCATATTCATCTTTAGTCCAAAATCCTTACTAACTGTGCATAACTGATTAAGATTTTCCTCTAATTCTTTGGGATCGTGGCTTATGACCACAATGTCATCTGCAAATCGTAAATGGTTTAGGTACTCTCCGTTCACATTGACTCCTTTCTGCGACCAGTCTAATCTTCTGAAAGCTTCCTCAAGGGCAGCAGTAAACAGCTTCGGAGATATTGTGTCTCCTTGTCGAACTCCTTTCTCGATTTTAAATTTGCTACTGTCTTTGTCTAGTCTAATAAAGGATGTAGCACTCTCATATATTTTCTTCAAAATCATAATATATGGAGTATCTATGCCTTGTTTTTCCAGTGCCCCAAACATTGCCTTATGCTGTATGGAGTCAAATGCCTTTTCATAATCCACAAATGCCCGGCATAATGGTGTTTTATATTCATTTGCTTTCTCCATTAGCTGTGATATTACGTGAAGGTGATCCATAGTTGAGAATCCTGTCCTAAAGCCAGCTTGCTCTTTCGGTTGATTCTCATCAAGTATTCTTTCTAATCTGTTAGTAATGACCCTTGTGAACAACTTGTAGATATGGGATAACAAGCTAATTGGTCTATAATTTCCAATTTCTGATTTATCTCCTTTCTTATGCAGCAAAACTATGATTGCATTATTCCACTGCTTAGGCATCACACCTTTTCTAATGCACTTTGTGAAGAGCCTTGCCAGTTTTTGTGTTATGTCTCTTCCTCCCAAATTTAACAACTCTACAGTAACTTCATCTTCCCCCGGGGCTTTCCGATTCTTCATTTTCTTCAATGCATGTTCTACCTCATCAGGAAGAATATCGGGTATGTCGTATGTGTTGCTACTTTGCAATCCATCTTCCCCACTGCTGGTATCATTCCCTCGCTCCTTGTATAATTCTCTATAGTAGTCTTCTGCTATTTGAATTATGCCTTCTCTGCTGTTTATAAGTACACCATCGCTATTCTTCAGTTTCAGTATCATTTGTCTTTCTGTATTACTGCTCATGGCTGCTGATTTCAATCCTTTGTTTTCCCTTAATGCTTGTTCTACTTTTCTTGTGTTAAATCTTCTTATGTCCTTTCTGAGTCTCTTTCTAATGGCTTTGCATAACTCAGTATACTCAATTTTCTCCCTGTCAGTGTTTTTCTTGCTCTTCATTTGTCGTCTTTGATTCATCATGACAAGTGTTTCTTGACTAATTTTTTCTTCTTTGGATTTCTGTTTCCCTATAGGTTTCTTGGGCTTTATCACTTTCAGAAAGTTGTAATATTCCTCGTCGATATCTTGGTCCTGAGCAGTCTGCAGAAGCTCAAACTTGTTCTTAAGTTCCAGTGCATACTGCTTTTTCTCCTCCTCTGTTATCTCAAAGACTTTTGTATTATTTACTCGAGTCAGTTTTTTCCTTTCCTTTCTTACATCTATATCAAGTGTACATCTTACCATTCTGTGATCACTTCCAACATTTACCTTATTCAGGACGGTAACATCATTCACAATATATCTTCTGTTAGTGAGGATGAAGTCGATTTCATTAGTTGTTAATCCATTTGGACTCTTCCATGTCCACTTTCTGTTCACCCTTTTCTTGAAAAAAGTGTTCATTACTGACATTCCTTGAGATTCTGCAAATTCCACAAGTCTTTCACCTCTTTTATTTCTTTCACCAATTCTAAAATTTCCTATAGTTCCTCTTTCTGCGCTGTTTTGCTTTTTTCCAACCTTAGCATTGAAGTTCCCCATAATAATAGTGTAGTGGGTTTTCTGCTCATCTAGAAGACTCAATTTCAGTGTACATTTCTTCAACCTCTTCATCATCATGGCCCGATGTTGGTGCATAAATCATTATAATCTTTAGCTTGTACCTCTTAGAAATCTTGAGTATTAGTCTTGACACCCTTGGTGATGTACTTTTGAATTCCAAAATGTTGTTTTTAAAATCTTTATGGACCAGAAACCCAACTCCACCTTCACTCCTTTCACTGTTTCCATTGGTGTACAGCAGATTTCCACTTGATAAACTTATAAGTGATTCATTTCTTCTTCTTGTTTCAGCCAAACCGATGATATTCCAATTCACATTTTCTAATTCCTTTTCCAGCCCTAATATCCTGTCTTCACCGATCAGTGATCGTACGTTATAACAGGCCAAGTTCAATTTCCGTGCATGGCAGCCTGGTCGTACCCAGAGATTCTTAGCACCCTCTGCTTGCATTCTGATCCTCTCGCTGCCGTAAGAGGGAGAGTGAAAGCTGTTGGGGACTGAGGGCCATTTGTAGTGCTTTTGTTGTGCTCTCATTGCTGGAGGGTTTGAATATTATTGACTTTATTACTTTGCAAAAATTTTAATACGGGTTGGTTGTTGCCTATGATTTTGCTGTTATGTATGTTATGCATCAGTGGTTGCAGTAGTTGTTCAAGTGTCTTTCCAGATTTGTGTACATAACTATTTTTACATGAGGTTATGAATCTGAAGCCTATTGGTTTTTTATGAAATTTAGGAATCAAGTAGATATAAGGTAAGCTGTAATTGCTTAAGTTGAGCTTTAGTTTTTTATTGAAGGCCATTAGTTTTTTTGTAATGATATTACATGTACTGGATATCGGCTTATAAGTATTGCTTGAGTTAAGTTCATTAGTTAAAGTATGTGTATAAAAATATTTGCAAATGAATGCAAAATTATTGGCTGCTTTATCTACCGGTGTGATTACAAAGTCTTTGTGTATTTCTAGCAGTTTTTGTTTTAATTTAGTCAAGTTGTAGTATTTACCTTGATAATATACATTTGAACTGTGCAATGCATATTTATGCTTGAATAAGGCGAATGTATGGCTAATCCACATATGGTATGCTTCTATAGGTGTGTTGTTTTTGTAGGCTAATTGGAAGCAGTAGTTTAACAGGTCTTGATATATCTGCTTATTGAAGTTGGTTACATTTATTTTGGTACGCGGCCTGAATTTGAATCCTTGTGATAGTACATATCTGAGCATTGGGTCCGTAACTATGTTTAGATTTCCTGTAATGATATGTCCATAGTCTGGATCAATATATTGCTGCATGTTGCTTTGTTGACAAATGCAGTTGTTGTTGTCTGTAATATGTGATATTAAACTGGTAGCTATAGATTTGTAGTTACAAGCTAATCCAAATTGTTTATTATACTTATATCTTACTTTAATATAACTAGGACTAGTATTAGGAAGTAGATGATTATGCTGATTTATAAGTTTATTGATATTTATGTTGTCCATGATATGGTTGTTGAAGTTCAAGATAATGATTGATTCTTTATCACATGTTGTAGAGCTTTTGTTTTTTAGATTGAATTTACAAATATCATTTATTATATGAAAGAGATGTTTGGACTCGAAATTGAAAGTGCGTATGAACTTGTATAGTGCTCTCAGTATACTGTGTTTAGTACTAAAAGTAAATTATGTATATCTTGTACATTTATAATATTTTTATCCCAGTTCTTAAGGGTGACTTCAAAATCACCTAAAATAGTACTGTGCTTGTTGCTGGTATTTGTAGATTTATTAGTACGTTTCCGTGGGTTCTTATGGAACTTGATTATATTGAATTTGTCATATATACAACTGTCTGTTAAGTTATTAGTAATAATTTTATGGTTGAATTTATTATTTAGACCATATGGGTATAATGTTTTTAATTTTAACATAAATATTTCTTCTTGTATAGTTCTAATATTAGCGTTATTAATCTGTGCTAATATGGATATGTATATATTGTTGAAGTTGTGCGATTGAAAATGCATATATTCTATTTCATGTTCTATATTATTATTATTTCTATTTAAGTAGTTATTGATGTCAGATCTATGCTGATTAATTCTTAGGTGCAGCTTATTGCTAGTTTGTCCAACGTATTTTATATTACATGTTTTGCAAGTTATGAGGTATATAACATTACTAGTTTTACAAAAAGTAGGTTTTGATGCATCATTTGTTATATGCTGCGGGTGTATACAGGGACAGGTTAAACAAAGTTTATTCTTGCAGGTGTTGAATTTAAGGTCATGGATCCCATATTTATCTAAGTTAGAAGCGTTACATGCTATTGTGCTCTGTCTTGTGTGTGTTAAATGCGTATGTTTAGAGTTACATCCGTGTTGCGGAGTACAGTACAGAGCATGTGTACCCGGGGTCAAATTTATTCTACTCTGCCCATGTAGTATGTTATCAAAGTTATCTGGTTCCATACATATAAGTTGCATAAAGTTACAATTAAAATTAAAGTTACAATAACAATTAAAATGACATCAAAATAAAGTGTAGGCGCAACCAAGAGTAAGCTGTACTTTCAAGATAGGGATAGGATGGTAAATATATAAAAAAAAAAAAAAAAAAAAAATTGAGTAGAAATAGAAATAGCAAGTATATATAAGCTGTTCTAGGCGGAGTGAGCTCAACCTGGATAAAGCTTAGGATAATAATTACGAATAATAAAAATTAAAAATAAATAGGATAGGATGGTGAATATATAAATATCGGGTAGAAAAAAGAAATAGCAAGTGTATATAAGCTGTTCTAGGCGGCGGGAGCTCAACCTGGATAAAGCTTAGGATAATAATTATTACGAATAATAAAAATTAAAAATAAACAGAGAAGTCGGATTTGAAGTGCGATAATATGGATTATGGATCAGGGACACTGCAAGAGTGTCCTCACTCTTTTATATTTTTTTCCACCCTTTGTTCAACGCATATATCGCTACCAGGATACACGGTATTTTCATTATTAGCACTAGTTAAATTCTATATTTAAATTCTATACTTATATATATGCCTACTACATTCTACACCTAACAATAAAAATAATTTTATATATACTGTATATATATATATAATTAAATATAAAAAAAATAATAATAAAAAAAATAAAAATCAATAAAAAAATAAATAAATAAAGTAATAGATTAAAAAAAAAAGAGAGAGTGGCATAGAAGAAGAGAGGATTGAAGAGTGGGGATGAATTTGGGGGGATTGATAGGGTAGTATAAATCCACCTTAGTTTAGGCGAAGTATAGGAAAGGGTGTGGGTTTAAAAGTCACCGGGGACAGGCGCCACTGTGTAATTTCCAATGGCATAGTGCCTGTAGATGCCGCACTGCGGTCAGTGCCAGCAATACCGCACCTAGATCGGTGCAAGCAGCGATATCCTACCCATTTCGGGTTTGCAAAGACTTTTAAATCCCGCACTCCGAGGAGTGCGAGCATCCCGCACATTGGATGGTGCCAGCAATAAATCCTACCCTATTAGGGTTAGCATGATCATGTCTGTGTTGTTCTGAGGGGATGAAGAGTTATCCCACGCCGGTCCTGAGTAGTTCTTGGGCTCTGAGTTCTGTAATCTTAGCTCGCCTAAGTGCAAATGTTTCCTGCGCATAGGTGGTTAATGCCTTATAGGTATCTTCCTCGAGCAGCAGAGTGAATTCTTGTGGTGAGGAATTTAAGCCTAGTTGTCGTATCTGGGGCACTCATACATGAGGTGCCCCCAGGACTCCTCTTCGCCGCAGTGGCAACGTGCATCATTCTCGATTACCATGGCGGTCAGTTTTTTTTTTGGAAGGGTCCATGGCCGGTGATGATAAAAGTCACATGGAAGCCAGGCGAAAACCAGGGTGGAGGTTCTGGGTGAGTTGAACTTATAGATGGAAGAATCGTTTTGTGATGGCCCCTTTTGTTGTAGTGTCCCAGTCATGTTGCCATATCTCTTGTAGATGTTGGGTTATCCGTTGTCTTTCCTGCCTGGTGCCGTTTGTGGTGTCAAGTTGAAAATTAAGCAGTTGTGTTGGAATTCCTTTCCTTAAATGATAAAAAAGCCCTCTGTTAACCACTTCTAAGTATAGTGGCGAACATCCAGTTAATACCTGCAGAGCAGGGGTGCTGATGGTGCGGCACGCCCTGCAAATTGAAAGGAGCATGAAACTCTGGATTGGATCCATCTTACGTTTGTTTCTTGCTAAGATGGCTTTTCGGTACCAGATGGAGGCACCATCACACACGATTGACACGTATACCGCTTGGTATATGTTTGGTTTCAGCCCCCAGTCTGCCCTGCTGACCCACCTTATCAAAGCACCGTACCTTTGAATTTTGTTGGCTAGATACTTTAGGTGGTGGTGGAAGGTAAGCCTCGAGTCTAAGAAGATACCTAGGAGCTTGACTTCAGTTTGCAGTAGTATGGGTAAAGTTTAATTTTACTGTAGGTGGTTTTGTGATTTGTAGCCTGCCTTTAAGGAGTATGGATTTTGTTTTCTCTCCTGAAATTGTAAGGTTGTTCAGGGCTGGCCAGTTCTTGAGTTTTACCAGTGCTGCATTTGTCATTTTCTCAGGGTCGCCCTGGTATTAGCACGTACCAAAAGGACAAGGTCTTCCGCGAAGGCCAAAGGCTCAACACCTCCCAGGTCCATGCCCAGGAACTCATCCAGGACAATAGACCAGAGGAACGGGCCAAGCACGGAGCTCTGTGGACAGCCTCGATCGATGTACCTAATCATTCTCTGGAATATGTTCGTAACTTGAACTTTTCTACCAGTGAAATATGACCTTAAACTGTTGTATAGGTTGTTGGAAACATTTGATTGCCGAAGCCTCCGAAGAACACTGGGCCACCATAGTCGATCAAAGGCCCCAGCCCAACTCGTCACAGATGTAATGATTGAGGAACTTCAGTTAGACTTAAAGATTCAGAGATTGAACACTCGAAGCACAGCTTATGCTTCTTTTCGCATCTATTGTGATAGAAGTTTAGTTTGAAATAATTGGAACGTGCACCAAATGGCCTCTCGGCACTATCATTAGGCCATTTTACGAAGCACGAAGTAGAAAAGAAGTGATATCCAAAAACGCTCCTGAGATGTGTCCACAACAGTCCAGACTGACTAGACAATGTATCTCTATTCTCCACTAACAACCCAACTGCTGTACATGGGAATAGTCGTAGGAAAACGTGTGAGCGGACGCGCTTCGTCAGGGCTCCTCAGTTAAGTGGATTAGATTACTGTTGATTAGTGATTTTAAATATTGATTTATTTTGATATTGTTGGATTATTTTGTTATAGGTTTTCCTGTAACAATTTGATTTTTATAATATTAGAGATATGATTTTTTAAAGTTAATTTTCATTGATATTTAGCTAATTTTATAATGGTAGTTACGAGATCTGCCTTAAACACGTCACAGGGTATCGTGACTTACACGGAAATAGCCGGTGGCGATTTACGGGTGAGTCATGATTTAATCGGTTGCGGAACCTGTAGAATGTTTTCGAAGGTCGACCTGGTGACTAATCATAGCTCACCTGGGGATTCTTTTCTTTGTGATCGATGTAAGGAGTGCACCGATCTTAAATTACAATTTGGTGCACTGATGGAACAATTTGAGTCACTGCAAAAGCGGGTGCTTGCCCTCGAGAATAATGCATCTAGGAGCTCGTCAGGGACTCAAAACTCCAGCAATCTACCAAGTGATGCACACCAGATTCGGGCGTCAAAACAGAAAAACCAAGTGCAAACTACTCTGGTTAAAAATGACATTGATTTATTAGGAGACTCCATTGTCAGGGAAACGGGGAATATTTTTTGTAATAAGGATAGGTGGAGTAGAACCAGGGTATGTCTGCCGGGAGCAACTATTAATGATGTCACCAACAGACTGTCAGATTTTAAGGGGGGTAAATAGAATATTATTATTCATGTGGGGACTAATGACATTAAACGTACACGATCTGACGATTTGTTGGAAAAATACAGGACCATGCTGAGGAAATGCCACGAGCTAGGCCACAATGTCTATGTGTCTGCAATTCTGCCCAGACACGATAGGAGGGATTATATGTTAAAAGCTTTGTGGATTAATTCAAGACTTGAAGGACTCTGCAAGGCTTTAGGGGGGAAATTTCTATCAGCGTGGCCCACACTTGTAGGTAGAAGGAATTTGTTTTGTAGAGACAGGATACACTTAAACAAAGGTGTTGCAAAAGTTTTTGCCAGTATTATTGAGGATACCTTAAAGGTTCAGGGAAACTTCTAGTTAGGGGGATGTGGGTAATACTGACACTCGTTTATCTGATAATATTGGTCAAAGTAACTCTTGCACATACCTCAAGAGTTCTTATCTGTTACCCCAACTGGACATATCTAGATGTTTTGGGGGCAGAAACGTTTCAAGTGAGCGGGTAGCTAATGCCAAGGAAGAGAGCCAAAAAAACATAAAGGGTTGTGTTAGGGTAGTTAAATATTTACATTTTATACTTTTAAGCCATGTACATCAAAATAAGGCTTTTGCACTTTAATTTGCTTTAATTTAATTTAATTAGATACACTGCGTTGGGGCTACCTTACTGTTTTTGGAGGTTTTATCTTTTACTCCCCCCTTTGTTGTTATATTTTAATCTCAGGAAATTCATCAGTCCCCTGTGATATACCTGATCTATGTACCAATTTTATTTAGTTTGCATCAAAAGGTTTTTTTTTTCACTATTTACCTCTCCTACGACCGTCATTTTGATGCTCTCTATTATTTAACATTGATTAATTTCTTCTTTCCCTTTCAGTTCATGATTGGCTTGTTAATTCAACCTTTAATTCTGTATAATTTTGTTTTTTAGTTTCTTAATATTCTTTTTCTTTTAATTTTTCATTCTACTTTCTTTTCCCCTATTAGCGTTTGTGGGGTGATGGAAATCACCCCCCAAACATCATTGAAAAGATCGATATGACGGTCTAGGTGTTTTCGTCTGGGGAGGCGTTATCTTGGATGGAAGTACACAACTTCAGATACTGGAAGGCGGTACTGTAACCGATGCACGCTACTATACTGAGGTAATCCTTCTCCATGTGCGTCTGTTCCGAGGTGCCATTGACCCCTTGGCTCCGAGTTCGTGTTTATGGATGATAACGCCACACTCCATCGCACTGCAGCTGTAGATATGATTTTGGAAAGTGAGAATATTGTTCGTATGGATTGGCCTGCCTGTTTCCATCGAACTAAATCCCATCGAACACATATGGGATGCTCTGGGGAAACGCCTACTGGCACGTCCACACCCTCCAGAAAATGTTCACTAGCTGAAGCTGGAGCTGACAGAGGAATGGACAATGTTACCGCAAGAACTTATCAACAACATTGTTCTAAGAATGAACAGACGGCGCAAAGCCTGCATCGACATTAGGGGTGGCCATATCTCCTACTGATGACCACCTCTTCCCTTTTTTCCATCTTTGGCAGTGATGCATCTGTATCATGGCAGCCAGTGCTATGTTGCCATTTTTGAATAAAGTCCCTCTGTACCGTTTTGTATCCGTTGTTGTGTCGGTGTGGTTTCCTTGATCATTTCTGTACCTCACGAGATTCCTTTGGTATGCTTTTCCCATATCCAGGCAACTTCTACGAGAAGCTACAGGTGAAAACCTGACTGGTCCTTAAATTTTGCACACAAGTATATAATAACCTTCACAGTTATGAAAGATGGAAGTGCGAATCGCACATTATGCCCCAAGGAAAAGGACAGAAAAATTAAAGTAAGCAAATCGCTGGAGGTGTAGCCACCAGACTATCTATCGATAAGAAACGGAAGTGACTGTGATTTAAAGAATAGCATCGCGCAAAGCAGCAGATAGCTAAAACTTAAATAGATATAGTATATAATACCAATGAATTAAAACTGTAGAAATAGTGGGAGAATAAAATAAACTGGACATGTCAACCAAAGCGCTGAAAGCAGCAGCAAAGGATGCAAATTTACGCGAATATATTATTATTATTATTATCTTATATTATTTCTCCCTGATTGGGGGATTCTACGCCGTGACGGGTACTGCTACCAAGTACACAGGGTGGTTGTAACGTCTGGTGTTACTGTCGGTCGAGAAAATCTCTGACTGTCCTACAGGTGTTCAGGATTACGACTTTCTGTAGTTCCTTGTAGGTTCTCTGGGAGACCTATTGCTGCTAGGCTGCTATATCTTTGGTACGATACCGGTGGTTGACACGATGATTGGGATGGTTGATACTTTCATATGCTACATTTCCTTGATCTCATGTCTCAGGTTCGTGTACTTCCTAATTTTTTCCTCATGGGTTTTCTGGATATTGCTAGTGTTGGGCACCGCTGTGTCAATCAGGTAGTTAGCCTTTTCCATCTTGTCCACAAGGGTTATGTCTGGTCTGTTGTGTGGGATGGTCTTATCCGTTATTATGGCGCGGTTCCAGTACAGCTTGTGGGTTCGGTTCTCTAGTACTGCCTGGGGTTCGTACTTGTAGTATGGTACACTTTCTTTGGTCAACTGGTATTTCCTCGCTAGCTTCTGATGTATTAACCTGGCTACCTGGTCGTGTCTAAGCGTGTATTCAGTTTGTTGTTGTTTGTTATTTGGTTTTTAGGAGCATTAGCAACTAAGGCCATATTGCTCCAAGTTTACTCAGTCTGGGTGATCATCTTGCACCCCGCGGTGATGTCTTGGATCATTTCTGAGGCCAGGTGGCATCGTCGACATATGTCATCTGATATATCACTGCTGACTTCAAGTGTTGTTGGCGACTCTTGGTCATCATTATCCTTTTTTTTGGCATGATATCTTCTAGCTGGGTGCTAGTCTAATCTATGATCCCGAATGTGTATGTTAGTACTGGAGCTGCATAGGTGTTTATGTCTTTAACTGTGTTCCCTCCGTTCAATTTTGCTTTCATCAGGCTTCTGAGTCTCTGATGATATTTTTCGGTCAGGCACTTCTTGATTTCCTTGTGTTCTAACTGCTCAGCCTGCATCATCCCTAGGTATTTGTAGGTCTTTCCTTCTGTCATAGCTTTGATCTCTTTACCAGTCAGCAGCTGGTAGTTTCGGCCAACTAATTTTCCCTGGTGCTGTGTGGATCTTGCATTTTTCTAGACCAAATTCCATCCTGATGTCCTTGTTGAATTCTTCGGTGATGCGGAGTAGTTGCTGGAGTTGCTTCTCGGTTGCCGCGTACACGAATGACATCATGATGTACATGATGTCATTCATGTACGTCAGGTGGGTGAGGGTGTACAGGTTATTTCTTCCTTCTTTGAGGTTATATCCATACTTGCTGCCGTTGATCATGGTGGATAGAGGGTTGAGTGTAGACAGAACCATAGTGGGCACAGAGCATCTCCCTGAAAGATTCCTATTTTAATGGGATTGGCCTGGTTGTAATGTTCTCGACCTTAATAGTGGTAATCTATTTCGCCATTGTTGCTCTTAGGAAGTTTGTCACTATCGGATTGACCTTGTAGATCTTCAGGGTCTCTATTAGCTAGCTATGAAGTACGGAGTAGAAGGCCTTGCAGTAATCGATGTAGGCTGTGTATAGGTTGCGGTGCTTCTTGAGGGCTTGCTCCATAACTGCGGCATCTATGGTTAGTTGCTCCTTGCATCCTTTTCTCCTCCGCTTGCATCCTTTCTGCTGTTCGGCCATTATGTTCTGACTCTCTAAGTGGTTTGATATCTTCTTAGTTAATCAGCTGGTCAGGATCTTGTTCATTGTTGGGAGGCATCTGTTTGGCCTGTATTTCGCCGGGTTCCTTGTATCTTCATCTTTCGGCTTCAGATATGTGACTCCTTCAGTGAGAAACTTTGAGATTGTCTCCGGGTGCCTTATCATTCGAGTGAACTTCTCTGCTACGTGCTTGTGTGTGCAGGTGAACTTCTTGTATCAGTAGTTGTGGATGTTATCAATTCCCGGGGTTCGCCAGTTCTGGGTGTTCCTGATCGACTGTTTTTCTTCTTCTTCTTCTTCTTCTTATTATTATTATTAGTTTATTAACATAAGGTTCATCCCCTGTATAGCTAGTAGGCTAGGAGGGTGTACAGAAATTTTGAAATATACATTATTCACTTTTATACAAATTTTCAGATCTGTACAATATAATTATTGTATAGTAATAATTATAAAATAGATATATACATTTACTTAATTGTATTCACTTTGGAATAATATAAATCTTAAAAATTGAAGAGTTAAATACACAGGTTGACTTCTATATCAGCAACTAACATAACAGATTTATTTATTTTCATTATATTATTGCATTTAATTGTTATATCATACAAATTTCTGATAAAAACTGCTCAATTTTCACAGCAATCCTGGTGATTTAGTCCAGATTTTGTCTATAATTTGGCTTCTGTATGTTTTATTGACTTCAAACTTTACCGGATCAATGGAGAAGGTGTTGAAGTGTTCAATGGTATTACATGGGAACATTCCTTTTAGGGAGTCCAAGTTTGATAGCTTCATCCTAAGTGGGTGTTGGCTTCTATTTCTTCCTCTTGTTAGTGCAATGATATCTTCTATTGATGGGGCATCAGTCTGGCGAGTTATTTATATTGCTATATTGTATTAAATATGAGTTACATGTTACACGACAGCCAAAAAGCAAAGATAGCCGAAATATGAATAAACGAAATAATTAAAAAATGGTGCCTGTAAAATAAAAGAGATTACATGAAAATAAAAGTAATGGTAGCTGGCATCAGATAAGGGTGGTCAAATTTGGATATGGTTCAAAAAGGAGAAATAAAGCAAAAATGCATTGCAATTAAATCTGATGTCAGCAAAGGTAAAATTGATACATGATCAGGTATTTCATCAGAGGACTACACCTGACTATGTATCAAAAGTCTGCGTTTCTATACTTGCCCAAAACTCAGTAAGAGATGAAAATTTTGAAAATAAAGCACATAAGATCGAAAAGCAATATATCTCTTACAAAGTATGGACAAGATAGTCCCTACGCACTGTTTATAAAGAAAGTTACGGTAAAATTAACTGGATACAAAATAATTTTAAGTACAATAAGTACAACAAGAATAGAAGCAAACGATTAAAGGTTAACGCCAACATCAAATGCCGACGTAATGAAAGTTAACAAAAGGAGATCTAATATCGAAAATCAAATAAACTTAAAATTAAATTAAACACTGCTTGGGACTACCTTGTCTATACTTTGTATGAGATATATTGCTTTTCGATCATATGTGCTTTATTTTCAAAATTTTCTTCTCTTACTCAGTTTTGGGAAAATATAGAGATGCAGTCTTTTGATAAATGATCAGGTGTAGTCCACTGATGAAATACCTGATCATGTATTTTACCTTTGCTGACATCGGATTTAATTGCATTTTTGCTTTATTTCCCCTCTTTGAACCATATCCAAATTTGCCCTCCCTTATCTGATGGCAGCAACCATCACCTTTATTTTCATGTAATCTATTTTATGGTCATCATTTTTTAATTATTTCTTTTATTCATATTTCGGCTATCCATGCTTTTGGCTGTCGTGTCGCGTGTAACTCATATTCATTACAATATAGAAATGTATATACATTGGCATCCTTTGCTGCTGCTTTGCGCGCTTTGGTGCATTTGACATATCCAGTTTATTTTATCCTCCCACTATTTTTACAGTTTTAATTCATTGGTATATATATATATATATAAACTAAATTAAAATAGGATTTTTGCCAGTAGTATGGAAAACCAGTAGAGTGAAAATTAACTGAACCAAATAAAAAATAAAAAATAACAATAATAGAAAAATATATAGGGGGGGTAAAAAAAGGAGAGGTAGTGTTGCGGGATCATTAGCAACTAAGGCCATATTGCTCGGGGATATGCGGTGGTCATTCCCTGACCTTTCCGTATTTGGTGGTGATGGGTTCGAACCCCGGTCTAATCAAGAAGCATGTGATATGCACTACTACTCCTTCCCACCTGGCCTACGGAAGCGCCCGTAGTGTTGAGGCAACGTTCCTAGATTAATTTAGAAAATTAAGCCAATTAAAAGAAATTTAGGGGCGCCCCCTCGTAGGCACCCGTTTCCGAATTATGCGAAATCTCACTAAGGTGGAAACGTAAACTAACAACATTACATGACAAAATAATTTCTGCTATTTCTTCTTATTTATTTTTAATATATATTTTTAATTTTTGGATTAATTGGATTATATATATACCGATGAGCCAAAACATTATGACCACCTACCTAATATGATATTGGTCCTCTACGTGCAGCCAAAACAGCTCTATCCGGGGAGGCCTGCATGCTACAAGATTTCTAAATGTGGGGAATTCGGAGGCTAGGGCAATACCTGGAAGTCTTCCTCAGTCTCGAACAATCCTGGCGGTGTGGCATGGCGCATTATCCTACTGAAAGATGGCACCGCCAGAGGGGAAGACCGTTGCCATGAAGGGATGTACCTGGTCAGCAATAATATTTAGCTGTGGACATGTGGACATGTGTTTTTGTAAAGGGTGGCACTTGAACGTCAGTTCATCTCCGCTTCGTATCCCTGTGTGGGCCAAATATGTGAATGACGTAGGATTGTGTGTATTATGTGTGTTGTGTCTGGCTACTTGGCTACCCAGCAACATCAGTCACCTGGACAGATGATTCTGGGTACTTGTCCACACCACAGAAAGGTAGGCCATTCCCAATAGTGCTCGTGCTATCTCAATTGGAGACTCGACCCACCTGATGTTTCCAAAAGCTGGGCCAGATTCATCCCCACTCCAGAGGAGAAAAAAATGGAGAGAGAGAGAGAGAGAGAGAGAGAGAGAGAGAGAGAGAGAGAGAGAGAGAGAGGGAGAGAGATTCTCTCTCTCTCTCTCTCTCCGCCACGTATTAAAAAAAAATAGAGAGAGAGAAAGAGGGGTTCCCGTGGTGTATTAAGAAAAAAAATGTTGCGATTTCCTCATATACAGCAAACATACAGCAAAATCTGTTGTTCTATAAACTGGTGAGAAGAGAGCCAGACAGTTCGTCGTAAACATCAAATTGCAGGTCAAGTTGGGTTCGGGCCAGAGGCGTGAAAAACTGCTGAGACTGTACAAGTTTTCTCATAAAGGCTTCTTTTGCAAAAGACTTCAGTGCTCGGTAATTATTAGCATCCTGCACCAACACTGACTATTGACCAGTGGAAAGATTAGGTAATGCTTCACTAAGCCTGGCCCAAGAATCCGTATAGTTTGGGAATGAATACAGTACATGTTGCCAGTCTTCAACCTCTCCGCAATGACATAGATCTGTTGTTCACAACCTAAATTTATATAATTCCATGTTCACCAGTCAGCAAGTATGAAGTAACCATATCCATACTGAACCAGACATTCATCTTCTTATTCATCAATGTGTAGGCTTCGGGGAAGAATTTTCTCGTAACACAGACAACTGATGTAGTGTCCCATCTAGCTTACCAAAGAGTTATTAATTCGTTCCAAATTCTTTTACGTTCGTGTTTGACATACGAGTCTAAATTAATTGCGATTCCAAGAGTTCTGAGGGTATTTTACGTTTTAGTCTGTAGGTCAATCCTCTGTAGATCACTTGTAAGTCGAGAGGCAGAAAACCCGCCAGGAGCTGAAGTGCGGGCGTTGAGACTGTGCAGCAGGCTTTCAGAACACTTAGTAACATTATTCTCTGAAAGTGTCATCAATTTAGCTTCGAACATTATAATTTTTACTCTATGGAACCATACACATACACTTACAGCATAGGCCACCACAGGGACAAACACAGCTGTATTGTAGAGCCTCAAGGATCGTCTGGAGAGGTCCCACTCATTTCGAGAAACTCTAACTACAGCATAGGCAACGCGTTTAAATTTTGCACCAAGGCTTGACAAATGCGCCTCAAAATTCAATTTATAGTCAATAAAAACTCCCAGAAATTTAGTTTCCGTGACTATAACGACTTGAGCATTGCCAATTTTACATGTATATGGACGCCGGATGTCAAGTTTTACCACCAAGTACCATGATCTTGGTCTTTGAAGGACTAATCTTCAATTTATTTTCGTGGATCCAATTCTGTAGGTCTTTTAGGACTATTCTAGCTGATGCTTCCAAGGCAGATCTTGAGATGCCACTAAGAAGTACTTTTAGATCGTCGGCGTAAGCCATCTTGGTATTTTCCAATGTTCACTTTATCCAGTCATGTAACACCACGTTCCAGAATAACGGTCCTGATGATCCATGAGGACACCCTCTAGAAATTTGACGTAGAATCTGGTTATGCTTGGATGTGACTGTGACGATTCGGTTTGTAAAGTAGCTCTTGACAAGAAGAAGATATAACTGTTGAGGGCATTCTTCAGAACATAGATGTTCGGGGGCGCTATCCCACCAAAGGGAATCAAAGGAACCCTCGAAATCTACGAAAATAGCCAATGCGTATTTGAACGGAGAGTTTCCAACATGCCAAATAAAATTTACAAGGGCGTCCTCATAAGATCGGCCTGGAGAAAAACCATACTGGTTGGATGCAAGAAGATCTTTTTCAAGGAAAAGAGCGTTCAGGCTTAGGGCAACTAGGCGTTCCAACAATTTCCTCAAATTGGCCAGCAGGGCAATTGGCCGATAAGATCTAGGCTCGTCTGGGGGATTTTTAGGCTTTTTAATCAATCTCAGAAGAGAAGTTTTCCAGAGCTCAGGAAAGTGTCCCTCCAAGCATTTGTTAAATAGCTGTAATAGAATTTTAGGTTTACGTTTTGCAGTCTCCACAATAAATATATTCTCCATCATATCCATACCCGATATGTTCTTATATTGATCTGTTTTATAACTGTCTCTAATTCCGCAACAGTAATTGGATCCGAATACGAAATTCATATGTACAAGGCGTTTGCAGAGCGAATACCCCTATGAATTTCAATATCACAACCAGGGTCATCAATCGGAAACAAGTTGTCAAGTGACCTGAGTCAAAACTAAAAAGTGACTCAGGTCACTTTTTAGTTTTGACACCATTATGTACAATAGTTCCAAAGACGTCTTTAGTTTTAAATTTGTTTCTCTAATTTTTTATAATAGCCCCCACAGGTTAGCGTTCCCAGAGTTTGGAACAAATTCGGACCAAGTTTCCTTTTTCCTAGCGGGAATTGCCCTAATCTATTTCCTCTTAAAATTAATACACCGACTAGGGAGTACCTGAACAGCCTCACGAGACAAGTGCCTATGTCTCTGGTAAGTCCTATGCACTTGTTGAACTTATATCCTATGGGCAGACAAGTCCGAAGCCCACCAAGAGCAAGATTTCACATTAATACACTTCTTCCTAGCCGATTTATACGACGCTATTATCAGGGATTTCTGAACATAAGATGCAGAATCAGCAGCAGACACGGTATCAAGGCGAGGAGAAGCAGAAGCAGGAAAGTCAGTGTCTATGGAGAATTTAAAGTTAGGTAGTAGACATCAGATTTCCTGGCACATGGATGACAGGAGCCAGGGTATCCCAGGAGAACATCGCCCAAAGCATAATACCGCCGCCACCGGCTTCTATTCATCCCACGGTGCATCCAGGCGCCATCACCTCGCCAGGTAAACGACGTACCCGGCCGTCCACATGGTGCAACAGGAAACGTGATTCATCGGACCAGACGACCTTCTTTAAATCAGTCAAGTTCCAGTTTAGATGCCCGCGTGCCCATTGTAGGCGCTGTTGGCGGTGAACCGTGGTTAGCATTCCAATTACCGGAGAATTGCGCCACAGTCGCCCTTCTGTTGCTACGTTCCATCCACGACAGCCTTCGCTCACTTCGAGCATCGATGAGCCGTGGTCCTCCAACACCCTCATCGTGGGTTTTCCTTCCTCGGATCACTTTCAGTAGGTACTAATCACGGCTGACCGTGAGCATCCCGCCAGCCGTGTCGTTTCGGATATGCTCAGACCCAGTCATCTAGCCATTACAATTTGGCCTTTGCCAAACTCGCTTAAGTGTGCTGCCTTTCCCATCTGAAGAACAAGAGTAACACTGATTAACGGATCTCAGTATCAGGTGTTTTTTATATCGTGTCCCAACCCACGCACGGCCCATAGTTCACTTGCAGTTGCTTCGATTTGCATAAAGACTTGCTGGTCAAAATGTTTTGGCTCATCGGTGCATATAGTATATACACCGAGTGATCACTGAATTATGACCACCCAGTAGCGTAGTTACCCTTTTTCGAGCCCGGAGGCAAGGAACATGTTCGGCTCCCTACTTAATTAATTGAAATTGGAAAAACAGGAGACACTAAAGACGCCGGGCCTCTAACGGACCCCGGCCCGGAGGCAATTACCTTGCCTGCCTACATGGTAGCTATGCCACTGTGACCACCCCTATGAAAACTGAATACGTCCCGTTAACCATGTGAGGTACAAGAGTGCGGAGTTAGTCGAGCTACGTAGCATAGATAAGGTGTCAGTGGTTCAGAAAGTAGTAAAATTCTGAGCATGTTGGGAAAAAGGAACGATTTATCGGACTTTGATAAAGGACAGATTGTGGGTGCTCGACGAGGTAGTGCCCCGAATTGGTGGGATGTTCGAGAGCCGCCGTAGTTAAAGCGTAGCAGGATGTCGTCAAAATGGTCAAACAACGACCCGACGGCAAAACTGCAAAGGTTAGCGAAAGGTTGACGTTAGAGGTAAACACCGGATCCGACAACTCGTACAGGCGAACAGGCGCAGCACTGCTGAAGAGTTGACAACCCAATACAACATGGGCCAACCCGGAACAATATCTAGCATGACCGTGCGTCGTACGCTCGCACGTATGGGCTATACAAGCAGACGACCCCTACGGCATTCTCTCCTAACCAAGGTTCATCGACGTAAAAGAATCGCCTGGTGCAAAGAGCATTCAACTACAACGTTAGAAGACTGGAACAAGGTGTGCTGGTCGGGTGTCACGTTATTTATTTCACAACGTGTATGGTCGTGTACGGAATTGGCGTCAACAACATGAGGCTATTCATCCATCATGCATGGTGTCAAAAGTGCATACCGCAGGAGGCGGTTGTATGGTGTGGGGGCATGTTTAACTGGCAGCAAGTTGGACCACTGGTGCATGTCGAACAATGTATCAGTGGTCTCCGCTATCGTGAACTGCTTTGCTGACTGTGTACACCCCGCTATGTTACACTTTTTGCTGAATGGCGATGGTGTCTTCCAAGTTGACAATACGCCGAGCCATCTGGCACTTGTGCAGGAATGGTTTGAGGAACACAGTTACGACTTCCAGCATAAACTGGGTAAAGTGTAAAGTGTGTTTAGGGTCAAACGGCACCAGGGGTTCCCCCCATCTCCGCGTAGTTTATATTGTGGGTGAACCAGTTGACTGGAAAAGCCAGAGATTTAAAAGTGTATGAACTTTGTATATGTGTGATGCCTTGTACCGTTGTTCATCTGGTCATTTAGCCGCTGGGCCCCTACTGAGGCCCAACGTTGCCCCACTTACGCCCCGTGGAGGCAGACCAGGAACCCAGTAGTCTGTTTTACTCTGGCAGGTCCTGCCACTTAATTTCCTGAGATTTCGGCGGCTAGGACCTAAAAAAAAAAAAAAAAAAAAAAGAAAAGAAAAGAAAGAAACGCGTCGATGTAGGGGTAGATTCGCTTAGTTTTGCTAGGCCAGCCAAGTTACGGGCGTAAGGAAATTTAGACATGTTTTTGGTATGTAGGGCTTTCGCTGGCGTATAGATAGAGAGGGGGGAAGGCAGAAGGCTGGGGGGGAGAAAGACAGAAATATGGGGCCAATAGAGTAGATAGCCTCAGTTTTCAGTGGGACATGCTCATGTCCCACCAGAGTAGAAGATATAGGGTGGAGAGGAGGGGAGGACGAAAATGTTCTCTCCCCCCAAGGAAGTAGGTATAAAGGTGAAGGGGGCTAGAGTGCCCTCTTCAGATCGCCATATGGCTATTGGCAACTAATGCTGCATTTCTGTTTTCAAGTTTCTTTACTCATGGGGCAAGCTCCGTCCTTGTGCTTGTGTCCCTCATCTTTAGTTTCAGCCTTTACATTGTGCTGGCTGGTGTATCAATAGTGGTACTTGATGTCAGTCATTGTAGATGGTGATTAATTTCCTTCTCCTGACGAAGAGGTCTTGTGCGAACTGGGATAATGCTCTATATTCTTCCTCAGTATCTATGAAATGGGATTCCAATCCTTTTGGTAGGTATCTTATTTTTGTTATAAGTACCCCTCTGAGGTCTTCATATTGTGGGCACTCGTACACTCTGTGATTCCAGCGTTCTGTCTCCCCGCACGTACAGTTGGGGTCCTCAGTGAGTCCGAATCCGCGCAGCTTCTCATTGTAGGGTCCGTGTCCTGTTATTAGAGATGTCAAATGGTACCCTGGGAAGTACCAGTCGGCTGTTTTGGGTAGATTTTCTTGAGGTCTGGTAGATATCTTCTGGTTATCTCGCCCTTGGTGGTCTCCGTCCATCTCTGCCATAATTTTAGCAGGTGGTTCTGTAATCTAGTTTTTTCCGTTTTTAGGTTGTTCGCTGGGTCAGTTGTGTAGTCCAGATGTGTGTCCGCCACTCTCCTGGATAGCAAGTATAGCAGACCTGTGCGTACGACCTCCAGGTCCAAAGGAAGCGCTTCAGTGAGTACCTGTAGTGCTGGATTCCTCACTGTACTACACGCACGCGTCGTAGTTAAGAGTATGGTCCTTTGGATCATGTCCAGAATTCTTCTATTCACTGCCAATGCAGTTTTTGGGAACCAAATTGCTGAGGCGTAAGTAGTTGCTGGGAGAAACGTTGTCTTGTAATATATTCAGGGTTCTTTTTTGAATCCTCCATCTTTCCTGGTAACTCTGGCTACCAGTGCACAATAGCTCCTGATTTTTTTTCTTATGTACTTTACGTCCAGCTGGAACGAGAGGTTGTTGTCCAGTACCACGCCTAGGTACTTAAGTTGGTTTACAAACTTAATGGTGACATTGTCAGTTTTTATTTCCGGCGGTCGTCGCAATTGCAGGGTTTCTTTAAGCAGGATTGAAGAGGTCTTTATGGGTGAAATTGTGAGCTGGTGTTTTGCGGCCCATTACAGTCAATCACGGGACCACCAGAGGGCTGCCTTACTAGTCGGACGTGCTGATCAACGCTAAAGAAAAATGTGCTTAAATATGCGTTTTAATTATAGTTATTGCCATAAAAAGTGTTCTCAACTAAAGAAGTCAACTAGTGGACTCTCACGGTAAGAAATTTTTTAAATTTCAACTGGGAATTTAGCAGGCTATTTGCGTTTTCATCTATATCCTTTGTTTGCGAGACCGCAGTGGTCACCATGTGGCTGGCAGCAAGGATATAGAGAGGCGCCATTATAAAGCGGCGGCCACGTAAATACCCTGCATTTGACTGGGGAGGTGCCCCAACTTGTGCTAAACCCGAGCTGCAAGAGCGTTCCATCATCTGTGCTGAATTACCGTTACTGTGCTAGTGAAACATGTATTTTTTGTCTTCCTCCCCCCCCTCTGCAATAGACATACCGTGAACAGAATGGATCTTAGCAAATATACGTGTAGTGCAAAAACTGATGTCACCACTGTTATCGGCGACAAGAAAAACCCCCAGAGAAATTAACCCCGTTTTCCTAGGGCCACTTATATACTAGGCTGTTCCCCCCCCCCCTATACTGCCAGTGGGGGAGAGCCCGAATCTTCGCCTGCAGATCACACGGCAACAAATATACCCACGGACTAGTGGTTTATATCCTCCAACAGCTCTCAGAGCCCTCAAACAAAATAACGCGTCTAGACCTCACTAATCCGGATAACTTCGAAAATCCGAAATGGATACAAACATGATGGGAGAACCACACGAAAAAGATTATGACTCTGACTGTGAACAAGTTAACCCTGAACACCAATTCCATACTGAAGAAGTTAAACCGACACCTTTGGCTAAAAGAAAAAATAAAAATCAAATAGTCTCTAATTCGGACAGAGCAACTAGAAGCCAGAGCCAACCAAAGGACGCTCATGATGATCCTGGCTCCCTACAACCAGGAAAACAAGTTGAAACCAAGCCGAAGGATAAGGATTCCCCCCTGGACTCTGCACTCCCAGAGGGATCCCCCTTGGATCAAGCACGCACTCTCAAGACAGCCCTAGAAGACCTATTTAGGGACCAGAGCAACAGAATCTCAGCAGGTCTCAGAGGCCAAATTGCTACTTTATGGAATAAAATGGAGTCCGTTTTATTCCAAACATACTTAGAATCTGAAATAGCCACAGCTAAATTGCAGGCTTATAAGGAAGGAGAAGCAAAAAATATGCCACAGCGCACTCCCTCCTATGCAGATGCGCTGAGGATACCGGCTCAGTGTGATCACACAGCCACCCAACCAATACAAGCCAAGGAGAAATCCACCACTCGGCGACCTAACATTGTAGTGTTGAGACCCCTTAATAAAGTGGACAAACATTCTAGTGAAGGCATTAAGCAGGCAATAATTAATAAACTCTCCGATGACCTAAGGACCACGAAAATAAAATCGGTACGAAAGACAAGGAATCCAGGTGTAGTCATCGAAACAGAGACCACAGAGGAAATAAACGAAATAATAGCCAACCCCAAGATAGCAACCCTGGGACTCAGAGCGGAACCCCCAAGAAGGAAGGGGCCCTCCATCCTTATATACGACCTTGATAAGGATATCAAACCCGAGGAGGTCGCAAGAGAATTGTTTGATAGAAATCTGTCCAAACATTTGCCAGATCAAAATCTAAATGATCATGTGATACCCAAGCACACCATCAAGACCAAGTCCTCGAGCACAGTCAACTGGTCGGTAGAACTGAGCCCGCTGGCTTGGCAAATACTTATAAATCAGACTAGAGTTTATATATATTGGAGCGGCCACCGATTCCGCGAACATGTGGCTATCATCAAATGCTACAACTGCTGCAAGTTCGGACACACATCGCACACATGCTCCCAGGCTGTGCGAACCTGCGGCCACTGCGCTGGCAAGGGCCACAACTTCACCGACTGCCCAAATAAGAGCACAGACGCCGTTTGTGCAAACTGCAAAAGTCAGAAAATGGATGCCTCCCATTCCCTCAGAGACAGCATGTGTCCCATATACCAAAAATACAAGAGCTTGACCCAATCCAGAACAGATTATGGCACCACACCATAAACAATTCAACACTAAAGTAATCAAATTCTTCCAGCTAAACGCTCATAGAACCAGGGCAGTGGCCGACCAGGTCAGGATGAAAGCCGACGACGAAAATATAGATATCATCATACTCCAAGAACCATACGTAGCCGCCAATCAAGTAAGGGGATACCCCCTACAATACAAGATCATACAACCTGAAAATGAAATCCCCTCGGCCGCTATTGTGGTCAGAAACCCAGATATAACAGCTACCAGGATCACTCACCTCTGCACGGCCTGGGCAGTCTGTGCGCATCTTATCTCAGCACTGGGAGCCTTCTACGTCGTAGCCCTTTATTGCCGCCCTGGAGAGGACATAACGATGGCTACAAGGTACCTAGAACATGTAACAAATATCCTCCCTGACCAGAAACTAATAATAGGAGCGGACGTGAACTGCAGGTCACCAGCTTGGTACAGCCATACCCCGGACAGGCAGGGGACAAGGAATGGGCAGCGCCTGGAGGAATTCCTAGCAACATCAACGATAACAGTGCTAAACCAACCTAATCAACTACCGACTTACTGCAACCTACGATGGGAATCAACCATCGATGTCTCCCTAGCCACTAGAAACATTGCTGGCAATATAACAGACTGGACGGTTCAGGATGCCTGGACAACGTCCGACCACAGGGTCCTGACCTTCCAACTCAACAGAGAGACCATCAGAGACAATATCCTGAGAGAAAAATGCTGCAGAGATATGCGGTGAACACTGCAAACTGGAACCAATTCAGAGACACCCTAATGGCAGAAAAAGATACACAGCAAGCTGCAATTCAAACAATCCAAGACCCTGACCAACTCCAAAAAATAGTCACAGCGATCATTACTAAAGCAGCGAATGCTGCCATAAAACGAAGAAAACCTGCCTCAGGTGCTGTACCATGGTGGAGCCCGGAGCTCCAGAGGCTCCGAAGAGAAGTCCAGGACAAACGAAAAGCATTCCAGAGAGCCAGACGCTCCTGGCCTGCCCCTGAAGTGGATGCACTACGGGAAATCTACAAAGAGGCCAGAAACCAGTACACCTCGCTCATACGCAGAAGTAAACAACTCTCGTGGGAAAATCTGGTCGCAACCACTGGCAACACTGACCCCTGGGGGGTGGTCTACAAAGTAACCACTAATAAACTTCCCAGGGGAGAGGTAATTTCAACCACCATAACACCACAGGGAGATGCTACCAATTCTTGGGAGGCATCTGTTAACAATATTTTGGATGCAACCTTCCACCCTCATGTAGACCCACAGACACCCCAACAAATCAAGATGTGCACAGAGAATGACGACTACCGAACAGAAGACAGGGAACCGGATTTCGCAATAGAGGAACTACAAGCGGCTGCGCACCTTATTAAAAGTAAGAAATGTCCGGGTCCGGACCTCTTGGAGCCCGAAATCATCAGGAAGGTGGTGGAGATAGCCCCTGACATGCTACTGAACCTCTTCAATCTGTGTCTCCAAACTGGAACCTATCCGAAGGACTGGAAAAAAGCAAATATTAAACTCATAATTAAAAACCCGACAAAACCACCAGACCAACCAACTTCCTACAGACCAATAGCCCTACTAACAGTCTGCAGTAAACTCTTGGAACGACTCCTGTTAACCAGAATACAGGCTCACTACCTACAGGCAAACCTAATGTCTCCAAACCAGTACGGCTTTAGACCGGGAACGTCGACTGTAGATGCCCTGAAGAACGTCCTTGCACGTGCAGCTGCCACAGAAAACAAACATTTCCTGGCTATCTCTATCGACTTTGCTGGTGCGTTCGACACTCTTTGGTGGCCGAGCATCCTGGCCCGGCTCCGGGGGAGTGGGATGCCAGGCAACCTCTATCGAGTAATCCAAAGCTACCTCTCCAGTAGACTCATCATGGTGAATGCTCCATATAAAATACTCACCAGAAAAATCAACAGAGGCTGTCCACAAGGCTCCGTTTTAGGACCTACGTTATGGAACATCGTTTTGGATGAATTCCTAAATACCGATATTGGAGAGGCGTCTTCACAAGCCTTTGCAGACGACCTCATCCTGATGATAGAGGGAAACAGCAGAATCCAGCTGGAAAGAAAGGCAAATCATGCCCTTAAAATCCTACAAGAATGGACCAATATCCACTTCCTTAGGATCTCAGCAACCAAAACTGACTCCATTCTCCTCAAGGGTGCCCTAGATTACAGGAGACCCCCACAGATTAAGATTGATGGTATCACATTACGACTGTCCAAGGAACTTAGATACCTGGGAGTAATACTGGACCCCACTCTCTGCTTCCAGGCACACTTGAAATACATCCGTAAGAAGATACGGGGCTATACAGCCCTTGTTACCAGAGTCGCAAAAAGGGATTGGGGATTGAAAAAGAAGACCCTCAAGCTGTTTTACAAAGCCGCCTTCCTGCCGATAGCTACCTATGCTTCCGGAGCTTGGTACCCCAAAGTCACCATGGCTGTAAATCGCAGAATCCTCGACTCTATCCATAGAGCCATGCTGCTCGCTATAACCCGGGCCTGCAGAACAGTCAGCACCCACGCGCTGCAGGTGCTGGCAGGAACCCTACCTTTAGACCTCGAAGTAGCTAAATGTGGAGTATTATATGAACTCTCCAAGGGAAGAGCCTGCACCTTCGCCGGCTTCGACGCAGATCCTACCACAAATCGTTTGACTGAGAAAAAGAGACTTGCAAATCATCTCATGCAAACCTGGCAAACCAGATGGGAGAATTCCCCAAAGGGAGAAGTCACCAAACGATTCTTCCCCAACGTTGGAAAACTCTATCCAATGGCTCCAGCATGGTTCACGCCGGGACTCCACGCGACCTTCCTGCTAACAGGACATGGTGCCTTTAAGGCTAAACTTACAGCCCTGGGCATTACAGATGACCCTACTTGCTGCTGTGGAGAGCTGGAGAGCTGGTACCACCTCATGCATGAATGCCAGCTTTATGATGACCTCCGCTGCCAACTCATCACTCGGATCACTTTTTTGCCCAGAGATAGAGAACAACACCTCCTGGATGGGAGACAGGAATATATTGCCTTCTCAAAGTTCGCTGAAGCCCTGTACAGAAGAAGACGGGACCTGAATGCACATTAGCCACATAATGGCTAGAAGCCAAAATGTGCATAACACCAAAGATGGACTACTAAGCAACCATGAAGATAGACAAAAAATCTGAATGGACGAATAGCAGCTGTTCTGGCGGCCTGAGCCAAGCACTAGCCTGGCTCTCCTTTAATATCCCTTCCTGGCAGGAGGACGAGATGACCAGTCGCCTCGCCCCCTGCTACCCCACCTTTCCTTCTGGTGAGGCATGGGCATGCCTCACTGACCACCTGGGGGAATCTCTTCTGTGTCCCCCATACTTCTGCCTTTTCCCCCCAACCTTCTTCTTCCCCTCCCCCAATCTATCTATACACAACGCGAGCGCCCTACACACTAAATTTAATCTAGCAAAAAAATAATCTTCGCCCAGTCTCGGCCTAATTATCCTACGCAATGCCCTACTCTTGCCATATGAATGCATGCACACGTGCTGTATGCAAACATCCAAAGTAATTACGATTGCATGGATGCGTATATATTATGTGTATATGTGCATATATGTCTATGTGTACATAAGTTTTTTTTTTTTTTTTTTTTTAGGTCCTAGCTGCCGAAATCTCAGGAAATTAAGCGGCAGGACCTGCCAGAGTAAATCTTAGTCTACTGGTGTTTCCTGGTCTGCCTCCACGGGGCGAAGGTGGGGCAACGCTGGGCTCCAGCAGGGGTCCAGCGGCTAAATGACCAGATGAACAACGGTACACGACATTACACAGGTACAATACCCACACACTTTTAAACCTCTGGCATTCCCAGGAAACTGGTACACCCACAAAGAAAGCAACGCGGAGATGGGGGAAACCCCTGGGGCCGCATGACAACAATATACCTTACACCTTACACCTTACAGTCAATCACGGGGAGGCAATATGGCCGCCGTTGTGTTCGGACGTACGATATATCGCTCCGTGATTTTTGTGTAAAAAATGTGTTTAAACTACAGTTTATGTTCTACAGTGTGTTCTCTCAAGAAGATATACAGTACAGGAGTCCCTTGGAGAGAAACTTTTTGCATTCTACAGGGTATTAAGTTAGATCCCAGCGCAATTTATCTGTTTCCTTTGTTGCCAGACCGCACTGGTCACCATGTGGCTGACGGCAGGGAAATAGAGAGCCGACCAATATAACGTGGCTGGCACGCTGGTATCTGGCCGTTGACTGGGGAGGTTGCCCTCATAGTGATTGCCGCCTGCGTTAACTTGTACAGAAACAACGTTCCAATATTTCTGGACTGTGTTTAAAGCTATATTATGGAGAAAATCGTGACTTTTGTGCTTCCCCCCCTCCAATAAACTTTCCATGGTGACGCGTGAACTTCTTACTCGTGCGACACATTGAAATCGTGATGTCATCATCGTCTTCGGCTTTCCCCGAAAACACCACAGGGAACTAATCCCATAGCTCTGGGTGCACTTTAGCACTTGGCTATTCCCTCCCCCCCCACCACGTGACCAAGGGGAGAATTTAAATTTGCTATTAACAGTTGTAAGACACGTAATAAACCTACGGACTTGTAGTTAGGGTCCATCGACAGCTGTTGGAGCCCTACTTTCAACAAGCACACCGAAAACCCGATAATCCGGAAAACCTCTTAAATCCGGTATACCAACAAAATGGAGAGAAAATCGTACAGAACTACCGTCGCTGCGGAACAAGATCAAAATAATGACTCGATATTGACAGAAAACCAAGAAGAGACGGAGAACCCCGGCTCAGGAGCCCCCCGACCAAAGGAAAAAATTGGAAAATGACTGCTCCGAAATCAGAAAGGAAAACACGCTCGCAATCCGAGCAAAAGGAGACAAATGAAGTAGCTGCCACACAGAATGACATTACAGAGGACAAACGGGATGCCAATGACGCACCAAAAAATGCGGAATCTCCCCCCATGGACCCTACGCTTCCCGAAGGTTCTGTTCTGGACCAGATGCTGGTCCTCCGGGTGCAGCTCGAAAACAAGTTGAAGGAATCCTCTAGCAGAATAACCACTGCCCTCAGAGGAGAAAATTGTTACCATCTGGACCAAGCTGGAAACAGTTCTACAGAAGGTCCACATAGAAGCAATAACAAATAAGGCCAAATTGGAGGCCTACATGGAATGTGGGGCAAAACAAATGCCACAGCGGGCACACACTTCCGCAGAAACGCTGAGGAAACCTACAAATGTACAGACCAAAAGTTAATCGGTCAAAAGAAAAACCCTTCTGCCCACACCCAACATAGTGGTTGTACGACCAGTAGGGAATGAAAAATCCACCAGTGAGGAAATAAAGAAGAAAGTCAGAGAGAACTTGAAAGAGGACTTCGGCGCTACTAGAATCAAAGCTATCCGAAAAACCAGGAACCCCGGAATAGTTATTGAAACGGCAACCAAAGAAGAAGCACAGCAGATAATAACAAACCCCAACATCTTCACCCTAGGCCTTACCGCGGAGGCCCCAAAAGAAAAGGGCCATCTGTAATCATTTTTGATATTGACCAGGATATGACATCTGGAAGTGTAAGGGAAGAGATATATAGGAAAAATCTCCTAAACCAATTACCTGACAAGGATGAAAAACAGCTGATTATACAAACAAATAACAAATTTGTACATAACAAATTCTAGAAATAGTGGAAACTGCAACTGGGTGGTAGAGCTGGCCCCCCGAAGCATGGCAGATCCTACGAATGCAAAACACCATATACATAGAGTGGAGCAGTCATAGATTTAGAGAACATGTGGATGTACCAAGGTGCTTCCGATGCTGCAAGTACGGCCACACAACACACACCTGACCAAAAAAGAAGCAACATGTGGCCACTGCTCTGAAATGGGCCACAATTGCAGCAGCTGCCCGAAGTAAGAAAAAGATCCCATCTGCACCAACTGCAAATCCCTGAGGTTAGATCATGCCCATTCCACACGCGACACAAACTGCCCAACCTACCAGAAAGCTAAGAGTTCATACCAGTCACGAATCAATTATGGGGATACACCATAAGAAATTTAATAACGGAATCCTTGTGGTGCACCAAATAAACGCGCAGCGGGCCAGAGCAGTGGCCGACCAAGTACGGCAAAGCGCTGATGAGGCTAACGCAGATGTTATCCTGATACAGGAGCCCTACACTCACACAGGGCAAGTCAGGGGCTATCCGCTCCGATATAAAATTGTACAATGCAACGAAGACACTCCAAGGGCGGCGGTGGTAATACGGAACCCGGAGATAACCATGACAAAAATACCACAACTCTGCACGCCATGGGCAGCATGTGCCCATATTATTAGCTCTGTTGGCAGCCTGTATATGATTTCGCTGTACTGCAGACCCGGAATAGAAATAGATTTCGCTATAACTTACCTACAAACAGTGCAAGAAACCCTAGCAGGACAAAGAGTCGTAATCGGCGCTGATGTAAACTGCCGCTCCCCTGTCTGGCACAGTACTACACCGGACTGACGAGGTACCAGGAATGGACAGAGGCTTGAGGAGTTCCTAGCAAATTCTATCTTCACTGTAAAGAATCAACCCTTCAATCTACCGACATACTGCAACACCCTATGGGAATCAACCATAGACATCACGCTAACCACAAGAAACATAGAAGCTCATGTGACCGATTGGACTGTGCAAAACGCCTGGACCACATCGGATCACCGCACAATCACCTTCAATATCAAGAGAACGATGCCAAGACCAACAAATGGCAAATACATGGCGAGCAGGTTCGCCATCAAAAAGGCAAACTGGGAGCTCTTTCGAGAACAATTGATCCGCAAAGCACAAGAGGAATTGACCGGATGGGAGAGTGACAGCATTGAAAACGTAGACAGGATGAAGGAGAAAGTCACCCACATTATAACCACTGCAGCGGAAATGGCAATGAAAAGGAAGACACCCTCCGTAGGAGCCATGCCGTGGTTGACCCCTGAGTTACAAAAACTTCGAAAGCAAGTTCAAATAAAGAGAAAAGAATACCAGAAGGCGCGGAGAACTTGGCCACCAGCAGAGGTAGCCTATCTAAGGCATCAATACCAACAGCTACGTAATGCCTACACTGAAAAAATAAAGAAAAATAAGAAAGCCTCCTGGGAGCGACTAGTCTCTGCGACATGAAATGAGGACCCCTGGGGGGTTGTATACAAAATAACCACAAATAAGCTCCCCAGGGGGGAAATACCGACGGCAACAAAAACGCCCCAAGGATCCCTCACTAAAACATGGGATGATTCAATTAATAACATTCTTAATACAATCATTCTAGAACCCCCAGACAATCTCAGTGACAAGCAAGAAGAAATCTCCCAAGCGAACGAGGCATACACATCGCAACAAATGGAGCCGCCCTTCACCATGGAGGAGCTACAAAATGCCGCGTCAAAGATGCGAAATAGGAAATGCCCGGGACCAGACCTCCTGGAGCCGGAGCTGATCAAAAAGGCTGTGGAACATATACCTGGCTTCCTGCTCAAACTTCTAAACTGCTGCCTGCAAGCGGGGAAATTTCCGACCTCCTGGAAAACCGCAAATCTGAAACTCATCCTGAAGAACCCTAACAAGCCACCGGAACAACCGGATTCCTACCGACCGATAGCTTTACTGACTACCCTGAGTAAACTATACGAAAGGTTGTTGCATAAAAGAATTATGAGCCACTACAAAGCTGCAAACCTAGAATCACCAAAACAGTATGGATTCAAACCGGGATTATCAACCATAGAAGTAGTCCAAAACCTTATATTCAAAGCAACCCAATGCGACAGGAAGTACTTCCTAGTCATTGCAGTGGACTTCGCAGGGGCGTTCGACACCCTGTGGTGGCCGAGCGTCCTCGGCCGGCTCCGTGAGGCAGCGCTCCCAACAAACCTCTACAAGTGTATAAAGGATTACCTAACTGATCGAAGAATTGAGGTGGTAACACCTTTTCGAAAAGTGGCTCGATGGGTCCGCAGAGGCTGCCCCCAAGGCTCGGTCCTGGGGCCGCTCATGTGGAACATTGTCTTTGACGACTTCCTGGCTCAGGACTTGGGCGAAGTGAGCTGCCAGGCCTTTGCTGACGATTTGGTCCTGATGGTGGAGGCGGACTCCAGATCGGGCCTGGAGACTCATGCAAACAAGGCAATATAGGTGTTACAGGATTGGGCAAACCTACACATGTTGAAGATCTCACCCACGAAGACGAACTCTGTTCTACTGAAAGGAGTGCTCGACATCCACGGACCACCGCAAATAAAGATAGCAGGAGCAACCATCAAACTTGCAAAACAAATACGATATTTCGGGATTACAATCGACAGTAATTTATCCTTCACCCCTCACATCATCCACCTGAAAGAAAAACTAAGAAATTACGCAGCATTAATAGCAAGAATCTCACGCAGGGACTGGAGATTAAACAGAAAAACCCTGTCCCTGTACTACAAAGCAATTTTCATCCCAGCCATTACCTACGGATTCCCGATATGGTACAAAAAAGCAGGGACAGTAGTAAATAAAAGACACCTGGACAATCCAGCGTAGCATTATGCTCATTATCTCTTGTGCATGCAGAACAGTGAGCACGCATGCCCTCCAAGTCTTGACAGGAGTCTTCCCACTGGACCTGGAGGTGACTCGCTGCGGGCTGATGTACCACCTGTCTAAGGGAACACCCACTACAATCTATGGGCTCACCCTAGAACCAAACAACAACCGCAGAGCAGAAAAGCATAGAATCGTGGCTCACTTGCTACAGCTGTGGCAGGACAGATGGACAGCATCAAACAAAGGCGAAGTGACGAAGAGATTTGTACCACTGGTTGCCAAGACTTATCCAAAAGCCTCCCCGTGGTTTAACCCGGGGTTAAATGCAACCTACTTACTAACGGGCTATGGCCCATTCAAGGCAAAATTGAACATGCTGGGTATAACGGAGGAGCTAACTTGCACCTGTGGTGAGCCTGAAACATGGCATCATATAATGCACGACTGTGAGTGTTATGAGGAACACAGAAGCGTGCTAATAACTAAAATAAAGTACATACCGAAAAACAAAGAACACCATCTCTTGGACACAGAAGACGACTACGCGGCTTTCAGCAAATTTGCACGAGAAGTCTTCAACCGAAGAAGAACAGAAATTGCCATCCACAATGAATGAAAGTAAATTACATACTCGAAGAAAATCGACCACCCCCACAAGACTGCAAAGAGCAAGAGGAAATCAAAATGAGCGTGGAAGAAGACAACCCCGACCAACGTGAGGCCGCAAACGGGTCAAAGGACCCAACAGGACCCTACAAAGATCAAGAAAATAGCGAAGTGACAAGGAACCTGGTCAGACACAGCCACTGGAACTACCCAACGAAGATGAGTACAGGCAAACAAACCAAGTGACAAAAAACTCGGACTGGACATAAATGCAGGAACTACTTGCAGTACGCCATATGGCGGTCTGAATAGGACACCCTAGTCCTATTCACCTTTAATTCCCAATCCCCAGCCAGGGGGAGACGGTTTCCTGTTCCCTCCCCTGCCACTCCCCGCTTCTCTACTCCTGGTGGGGCATGGGCCTGCCTCACTGCTTTTGGGGACACCTACTCTATTGTCCCCATACTTCTGGCTTTCCCCCCCCAGTCTTTAGTCTCCCTCCCTTACTCTGTCTATACACCAGCGTATGTCCCACACAATGTTAAAAATTAAAATATGTCCAAATTCAAACCGCACAAGCAAAACTCTTTCGGTTTAAACCTTTTTCAGCGATTATCTTATTTTATTATTATATGTATATATATTTCTTTTTTTTTTTTTTTTTTTTTTTTTTTTTTAGGCCCTAGCCACTGAAATCTCAGGAAACTAGGTGGCAGGGCCTGCCAGAGTAAAATATCAACTACTGGGTACCTGGTCTGCCTCCACGAGGCTAAGTGTGGACAACATTGGGTCCCAGTAGGGGTCTAGCGGCTAAATGGCCAGAAGAACAACGATACACAACACTACACTTACAAAATCCATACACTTTTGAATCTCTGGCCTTTACAGTGAACTGTTACACCTACAATGAAAGCAACGCGGAGTTGGGGGAAACCCCCGGTGCCGCTAGACACGAATACACTTTACACTTTTTACTTTTACAGTCAATCACTGGGGATCGCAAATATGGCTGCCTTACAGTACGAACGTGTTGTTTATCGCTCTGCAAAAATTTGTCTTTTCTATGTGTTTTAAATATAATACACTTAAAAATTATTGGTTCTGGCTGAAGATCAACCAAGATGGACTCATAGGGTGAGACTTTTCCAACTTTCTAGGGAAATATAATCAGATTTTTACGTTCTTTATCTATTTCCTTTGTTGTGAGACAGGTCACCATGCCGCTCACAACGAGGCAATGGAGAGTGCTCCGATATAACGCGGCTGCCACGTTCAAATCTGATTCTTGACTTGGGAGGATTCGCCAGTTAGTGCTTTCTGGGCTGCAAGAGTGCCCCACCATTTTCTGTTACTTCTGTCTTTGCGGAACTAAATGTACCATGTGCTCAGTGTTCCCCCTCCCTCCATACACATTCCATGGAAGAGACCGATCTTCCTAATTATTGTTCCTGTTGTGAAACTGATTTCACCAGCGTGATTAGCGCCTCCGAAAACCCTAAGAGGAAGTAACCCCGTTTTCTAGGAGCACTTTCACACCTAGTTGTTTCTCCCCCCTCACAGCTGACATAGGGGATAGCTCAAAATTTCCATAACCAACTGTGTACCCTTAAATTAAGCCACGGACTTGTGGTAGGCATCATTTGCCATCATTTTCAGTGGCCTATCTCTGATTATCCTATCATACACCCGATAATCTGAACTGTACCGGTTATCCGAATTTCGTTAAATGGAGGGAAGAATAGGAAAACAAAATGATCCCCAGGGCCAGAGTAACGACCCTGTTATTGTAGAACCACAGGACGAAGAGGAGGATCCCCGTTCTGGATCCCAACTCAACAAGCGGAAAATTCGCAATCAGCTGATCCTCAAGTTTGGGCGGGAAACACGTTACCAGACAGAGACTATGGAACAGCCTGAAATAGCTGCATCACAAAAAGACCCGAAAGAAGACAAACAGCAGGACTCACCCCTCGACCCTGTCATTCCAGAGGGTACTATATTTGAAAAGACGCTCTTCCTCAAAACCGCACTTGAGAACATTTTCAAAGAAAACTCAAATAGTGTCAGCAGCACTCAGATCTGAGATTGTCACAATCTTCCACAAGATGGAGACAATCCTACACGATGAACATCTTGATAAAGAGAAAGCAACCACCCGGATACAGGCCTATATGGAATGCGGGGCAAGTCAAATGCCACAGCGCGCCCCGACATATACTGATGCGCTGAGGAATCAACCTGTGACAACAAAGGCTATCACAAACAACACCAACACCAAGTCCGCACCCAGGAAGACGCTGCTCCCTACACCACATCTTGTGGTTCTTAAGCCAACCACTACTGACACTCTTAAAACTAGCGAAGAGGTCAAAAAGAAAGTCATTGACTCTCTGACGCAAGAATTCAAAACAGCCAAGATTAGAGCCATCAGGAAAACGCGTAACACTGGGGTAATAATCGAGACGGAAACAAAAGACGATGCCAACTTGATCATAAATAATGCCAAGATTCCGACGCTCGGGCTCTCTGCTGAGCTGCCTAGAGAAAAAGGCCCCTCAATTGTTATATTCGGCATAGACCCGGATCTGACTCCCACTTCCATCTGCGAGGAGATATACACAAGAAACCTCCAACAACATCTACCAGACAGAGACCACGCAAGTCTACTAGTGCCTAAACACCAAACCAAGAGCGGGAATGGCAGCTCAATAAACTGGGTGGTCGGACTGGCCCCCGAGGCATGGAGGGTGATAACAAAACAAGAGAGAATATATATAAACTGGAGCTTCCACCGCTTCAGGGAACACATCGCGGTCCCAAAGTGCTTCCGGTGCTGCCGATTTGGCCACACCACCCACATGTGCGTCCAGCAGGAGCCTACCTGTGGGCACTGTGCTGAGAAGGGGCACAACTACGCAAGCTGCCCAAATAAAGAAAGAGACCCAGCCTGTGCAAACTGCAAGTGGCAAAAACTCCCCCACACACATTCAGTCAGAGATAATAAATGCCCGGTATATATTAAAGCAAGAAGCGCCCAACAATTAAGAATTCATTATGGGGACTCTGCCTAAAAGTTATAACACCACTTGCATTAAATTCCTCCAACTCAACGCTCAGCGAGCAATTGCCGTAGCGGGACAGATAAGGCAAAAGGCCGAAGAAGAAAACCTAGACATCCTCCTGCTGCAAGAACCGTACACCTGCGCTGGGGATGTCCGGGGGTACCCACTCAGCTATAAGATCGTTCAGTTGGATGGAGCAACCCCATGGGCTGCTGTCATTGTAAGAAACCCGAACATAACCGTCACCAGGATCTCACACCTGTGCCACGAGTGGGCATCTTGTGCACACATCGTTAGTTCCCTAGGAGAACTTTACGTCATCTCCTTGTACTGTCGTCGGGGGGCGGACATCCTCCCATACATCCAATATCTAGACAAAGTGCAAACCGAACTAACAGGAGCTAAGATCCTCATATCAGCCGACCTGAACTGCCGTTCACCTCTATGGCACAGCGAGACCCAGGAGCGTAGAGGCTCTATAAACGGACAGCAGATGGAGGAGGTCCTAGCCAACAGCAGCTTTGTCGTCATCAATCGCGCCAACAATCTTCCCACATTTAGTTCGACACTCTGGGACGCCACCCTGGATGCCACCATGGCCACTAGGTGTCTAGCTGGTCACCTCAACGATTGGATGGTGCAAGAGGATTGGACTACTTCCGACCACAGGTCCATCACCTTCACTATGCATAGGTCACTCCATCGAATCCAGATAAACAGCTACAAGCAGGAAAGATATGCTGTCAATAAAGCAGACTGGAGTAAATTCAAAGAGGCGATCACCAGAAACGCACACAACCTGTCATCCAACCAGCTCCAGAAACAGACCCCTGACCAACATCAACGCGCTGTAACCAATGCCATAGTCAACGCAGTTAATGAATCAATTAGGAGGAGGACCTCCCAGCCGGGACCTGTCCCGTGGTGGTCGCAAGAGTCGACCAGCTTAGAAGAGCAATGAACGAGAAGAGACGCGCCTTTCAAAGAGGCAGACGGACCTGGCCACCCCCTGAGACGGATACTCTCAAGCAACAGTACAGGGAGGCCAGGAACACCTATACTGCGATGATAAGGCAGCGGAAAAAGCTGTAATGGGAGCATCTGGTCTCTACTGTCGGCAACTCTGATCCCTGGAGCATTATCTACCGGATAACCACAAACAAGCTGCCTAGGGGGGAGGTAACCCCTTCCACCGTAACACTACAAGGTGTCATGACCAACAACTGGCATGATACAGTTAATAACATACTAGACGCCACTTTCAAAACAATCGAAGGCAACAACACTCCTGAACAGCAACTGCTATGCCAGGCCAATGAAGTATACAAATCTCCCAGAACGGAGGAGCCTTTTACCCACCCAGAACTACAAACTGCCATAAGCAAGATAAGAAATAGGAAAACTCCAGGGCTAGATATGCTTGAGCCAGAGCTGGTTAGGAAAGTGGCTGAATACACCCCAGACCTGCTCCTGGATCTTTACAACCACTGTCTCCATTCAGGCTGTTTCCCTCTCGACTGGAAAGTGATCAAATTGATCCTAAAAAATCCATCCAAACCACAGCATAAACCAGACACCTATCGACCAATTGCCCTACTGTCTGTGCTCAGCAAAGTACTGGAGCAGCTTCTCAGACAAAGGATTGAAGTGCACTATACCACTGCTAGCTTAACAGCCAACAAACAGTTTGGATTTAAGCCAGGAAATTCCACCGTGGACGCACTGGAATCCATCCTTAACATGGCGGAGAGCTGTCGACAAAAATACTTTCTCCTCATCTCTATTGACTTTGCAGGGGCGTTCGACGCCCTTTGGTGGCCGAGCGTCCTCGCAAGACTCAGGGCTGCCCAACTGCCGACAAACCTCTATGATTGCGTAAGAAGCTATTTGACCAACCGACAGGTCCTGGTACAGGCCCCTATTGCAAGGTTGACCGACAAATACACCGGGGATGCCCGCAGGGCTCTGTCTTAGGACCTCTCCTGTGGAACTGTGTACTGGACGAGTTCCTGTCCCTCGACTTAGGGGGCGTACAGGCATTGGCATATGCAGACGACCTGTCCCTAACCCTTACTGCAGATTCAAGAGCCCAACTAGAAACTCTCGCGAATGCAGCAGTAACCACACTGCGAGAATGGACGGAAAGGCATCGACTCACCATATCGGCCACCAAGACCAAATCCATCTTACCTAAGGGCTACCTAACCCCAACTAGACCGCCGCAAATAACAATCAACAATAGAACAATTCAGCTAGCCACAGAACTAAAGTATCTGGGTGTTATCCTGGACCGTAATCTATCTTTCACCACACATCTAAAATATATGCAGGCTAAGATGAAAAAATATGCTGGTATGCTTACGGGAGTCACACGTCGCGACTGGGGCCTAAAAAGGGGCACCCTTGCGATCCTTTATAAAGCAGCCATTATTCCAGCAATCACATACGCCTCCGGTGTCTGGTTCCACAAAGCCTCAACAGTGGTAAACCGCAGACGACTGGATATTATACATAGACCCATCCTATTGACCCTCACCCGAGCATGCAAGACAGTCTCTACCCACGCACTACAAGTCATCACGGGTGCTCTCCCTCTTGATTTTGAGGTGACTCGCACCGGCATGCTTCAGCAACTCAGACGCGGCAAAGCCACAACCTTCCAGGACCACACCACGAACCAGGCAAATAATTGTAAAGCTGAGAAGTACAGGCTGCAAACCTACTTAACATCAATATGGCAACAACGCCGGACGATGTTTGACAAAGGAGATGTCACCCGAAGGTTCCTCCCAAACTTGCAACGAGTATACCCAAAATATCCCAAATGGATCTGCCCTGGTCTCCATGTCACCTACCTTCTCACTGGACATGGAGCCATCCGCTATAAGCTTAACCTCTTCGGACTAACAGATAACCCAGCATGTGCGTGTGGCTCCTTTGAAAACTGGGACCACCTGATGCAGGAGTGTCAGCTGTATGAAGATCTTCGGGGTCACTTCATCACACGAGTCCGCTTCAACCCTAAAAACCAAGAGCACCACCTACTAGAAGACGAGGCAACCTACAATGCCCTCACTAACTTTGCACAGTGCTTATTTGCAAGACGACAGACTATACCTATGCCACCAAACCCAGAACAACCAGAATAAAACAGCATACATACTGAAACTGAATATTGATCCATGGACGGGACATTGATCCCATGAGAGAACTGAACCAACGAATGACGTAACCTGCATGGACCGCCACCAAAATCCTGGCTGACTGTCCGGATTTCCTACTTGCCGATCTATGGACGGAGTCACCACCGACGAGGACAAACTCGCTGAACAACAGACGGGACTTGTATCCCATGAGTGAATACGTAACCAGAACTTACATAAATCATTACCAAACCTAGACCAAAACCTTGAATGGAAACACCCTCACTGGGTTCGCGGATGGTACAACCCTGTTGCCTCGGCACCTGGCCTGTGGTCTCTCGCATCCATGCCCTATTGGCGATCTGGGCCAGTCCTCTTGACTGGCCTACTATTTTTCCCTCTCCCTGAGTGGGAGGGGGAGGAGATGGTTTTTCTGTCTCTTCTCCCTTCTTCCATCCCTTTTTCCCTCTGGTGGGGCATGGGGCCCCGGAGGCAATGTTGGGGTATAAGGATTGACTTGTTCTGATTAGTAAGTGCCTATTGTGCGAGTCACAAGTGTCTTGAGACACAAATTAGTCTCCTTGTACTTGAAACTGAAAGTTTCCGTTGCTGCTCATACCTCCAAGTGGTCCGGGGTGGGTAGGTGAGGGGGAAACCCCTTACCTAGCTAAATTGAGCAGAGTTACAGGGAAGAGGCTCTCGTTTTTCTTAAAAAATCAGGAGGGGTGTATTATTAGCATTATCATTAGTAGAGGCATATGATGCAAGAAAGCAAGCTTATTCAGCATCAGCCAAAAAAAAAAAAAAAAAACCCACTCCCATTTCACCCCTCCGTTCGTTCGAAATACCTGTCCAGTTGAGCCTTAAATTTGTTTAGGATATCAACTTCAACAACAAGTGACGGAAGTCGGTTCCACCAACCAACCACCCGCTGGCCAAAGGCAAATTTCCGCACATCTATCCGACATCCGTCCTTCCTCAATTTGAATTTATGCCCTCTGAGGTGATTATTCTGAGCACGATGAGGAATCCCATTGGCATTGAGCATGCTCAAACCATTCAAAGCCTTATACACCTCTATCAGATCACCTCGCCGGTGCCCAGTCTCCAGACTCTGTAATTTGCAAAACTTAAGCCTTTCTTCGTAAGAGCAACCCTTTGTTCAATTCACTAATCTTGTTGCCCTTCTCTGTACCCGTTCCAGCAGCTCTGCATCCTTCTTGAAATGAGGCCTCCAGACCTGTATACAGTACTCAAGATGTGGCCTAACCATTGCCTTATACAAGGGAATAATCACCTCCTTATCCCTGCTAGAAAAATTCCTGTATATCATTGACAAGACACCATGAGCTACTCTTGCAGCTCGTCTGCACTACTCAGAGAACTTCATATCTGCCTGCACAATTACCCCCAGGTCCTTTTCATTCTCCACCACTGTCAGTGTAGTACCGCAGAGTTGATACGTTGCTCTGGGGTTACTGTTTCCCATATGTAGTACTTTACATTTGTCAATGTTAAACTTCATTTGCCAACTCTCAGCCCATCTGTTCAACCTTTCCAGATCCTGTAGCAGCAGCATAGCGTCAGTAGTGTCCTTAACAACCCTGCCAACCTTTGTATCATCTGCAAACTTGGACATTAAACTTGATATCCCATCATCAATATCATTCATAAACACCGAAAACAACAACGGACCCAACACTGAACCCTGTGGAACTCCACTAATAACATTAGTCCACGTTGAGCAGTGTCCAGTGATTACCACTCTCTGTCTTCTGCCACTCAACCATCCCCTTATCCATAGCAGCAATTTGCCCCCAATGCCACACTGCTCCAATTTGTGCAGCAGTCTTCCATGTGCAACAGTATCAAAAGCCTTTCTAAGATCCAAATATATAATATCAAAGTTATTCCCTGCATCCAGTTCTTTTGTGACTACATCATAGTATCCAATCAAATTGGTCAGGCAAGACCCGCCCTTAACAAAACCATGCTGCGTCTGAGCTATAACTGAATTCTTGTCTAGATGATCCTGCAGTGCTTCTTTAACCAGTGCCTCCATTAACTTACCTGGAACAGAAATTAAACTAACAGGTCTATAATTACTTGTGTCAGCCTTTGATCCTCCTTTGTGAATTGGGGTTACATTTGCACATCTCCAGTCTATGGGTACCTCCCCTGAGTCCAAAGAAGCTCTCATAATTATGGCTAGGGGTTTGCTTACTTCCTTTGCTGCCTCCTTTAATATAACTGGATAGATCCCATCCACCCCAGGTGCCTTTTTTATGTTTATCCTCAACAATCTCTCCTCCACTTTCCTGTCAGTTATTACAAAATCATCAAGCTCACTGCCAATGTTTACTTTACCTACATCATTCTGCGTCCTGAATAACTCCTCATGCGTGAATGTAGATGCAAAATACTCGTTTAGATTGTTAGCCACCTGAGCAGGATCCTCAACTGTTGAACCATCAATATCCAGTGGACCAATCTGATTCATCCCTTTCCTTCTCGAGTTTAAATATGTAAAGAACCCTTTTCTGGTTTTCTTTGCATCCTTTGCCAAGGATTTTTCGTAGTTTGCCTTTGCCTGCCTAATCTCCTTTGTGACTTGGTTACAGACCAACTTATATCTATCATAGGCTTCCATGTCACCCATTAATTTGTATGTATCCGATGCATTTTTCTTCTCTGCCGCATGCCTCATTAGTTCATCTGACAACCATTTAGGCCTAGACCTTGAACAATATTTCTTAGTTGGTATGTACAGCCTGGTAGCCTCCAAGATTAGTTCCTTGAATGCTTCCCATTTTGAGTTCGCTGTTGGTAACATCATCAGTTGGTCCAACTGTATAGAATTTAAATACTGTCTCAGACCATCATAGTCGCCTTTACGAAAACAAAAACCCTTCCCTTTACCTATGATGGTAGTTACCTCCTTGAGTAAATCCCACTTCAACACACTGTGATCACTGCCACCTAGTGGTTCATTTATCTGCAGATTCTTAATGCATGAAGAATCACTACTGATAATCAGATCAAGAGTATTGCTCCCTCTTGTTGCCTCACGAACATGCTGATGTAGAAAACAATCATTAAATAAATCCACAAAAGCCTTGCTAGTCTGCGAGTGACCAACGCACAAATTCTAGTCAATATCTGGGAAATTAAAATCCCCCATTATAAGACTCTCTGATTTACTGGCCCACTCTATTTCCCTGTACAATATCTTATAATAATAATAAGATTCTTTATTAACATAAATTTTATACAATAATGATTCCGTACACAGAAATCCAGAGGAATCTTACAATTTGTTGTTTATACAAGTGATTTTGTTTTATATAAAAAAAAAAAAAAAAACCCATCAGAGTCATTAGGCCTATAGCACACTCCTACTCTCAATTTTGATTTCCCTATGCTTATGTCACACCAAACTGACTCGACACTGCCCTGTCCACCGATGTCGACTGGCTTCACTTCCTTGGACCTTATGTGTTTCTAGACTCAAGCGTTTAGGGCATCAGGCATCTCTCATATTGTGGAGTTATACTTCATAACTGTTTTGCCATTATTGCATCACTCGGGTACCTACCCACCCACCGAAGAAGGGCCAAATAGCCCTGAAACGGTGCCGTCTGGGTGGTGGTATCCATCTGAGAATAAGTAACATTAGTCTTCTCCTTAGGTGAAGCGTTACTTATTCGAAGTAGTGCAATATCATGGCAACTCGTTGTGAAGGTATTCACAATATGAGATATAACTTAAAACGATGCCGTTTTATTAATAATCTGATTTATTCAGATATAGCTATGTATTCCTGATGCATTTGCACTATATTTATACATAGCCTTATGTGTTTCTTAATTAATAGCATAACCCCTCCTCCCCTCCTGTCCTGTCTATCCCTTCTATACACATTGTATTCCCCAAATTCCAGTTCCGCATTACTTATATCTGTGTGACACCACGTCTCTGATATCCCAACAATATCTGCCTTTGATGTTTTGAGCAATACCACAAATTCATCAAATTTATTTACCAAACTCCTAGCATTGGTGTACACGCAGGTATACATGCACCTGTTTCTATTCTTAGCTACCCTAACACAACCCATGTGTTTACTTGTACCGCAATGACTCCCAGCAGTCTGTGAAATATCCTGCATCTTGTTTTTCAGGCTTCTGCTCATTTCAATAGAAGCAGTGCAAGAATCACTTCCACCTCTGCCAGTGGCTACTGTTAATCTATTAGTCCTTGTATCCCCCCCAACTAGCAGTTTTCCGACCCACCTAACACTGCCTCGACAGCATCAGCAAAAATTCTTGCACCCTTTCTATTTAAGTGTATCCCATCCCTGTAGAAGCAATCTCTCCTGTTAACAAGTACAGTCGAGGCTGAAAAAAATTATTCTACCCCTTGAGCCTTGCACAATCCCTCCAGGGCCGATTGATCGACAAGGCTCTCATCATATACTCCCTCCTATCGTGTCTGGGCAGAATTGCAGACACTTTCAAATTCAACCCTAATTCACGGCTTTTTTTCAACATTGACCTGTACTTGCTAATTAATTCCGCCGGTCTCCTACTCTTAATATCATTAGTGCCAACGTGTACAACTATATCACCTTTTGTGCCCTTAAAAGATGATATCCGCTCTACAACGTCATCAATCTTTGCCCCTGGCAGATATACCCTGGTGCTATTCCACCTATCCTTTTTACAAAGCATGATTCCCGTTTCCCTGACAACAGAGTCACCAACAACTACTAGTTCCTGTGGGACCAGCGCATTCTGCCTAGGGGGCTGCCTCTGTGTTGCCTGATGACCAAGTGCAAGCTCTAAGTCTCCTTGTACTTGAAACTGAAAGTTTCCGTTGCTGCTCATACCTCCAAGTGGTGCGAGGTGGGTAGGTGAGGGGGAAGCCCCTTACCTAGCTAAATTGAGCAGAGTTACAGGGAAGGGCTCTCGTTTTTCTTAAAAAATCAGGAGGGGTGTATTATTTCTCTCCTGAGAGATTTTGGAGCATTTCTGTGCCGTTGCACTTAAGTTGGAGTTGTGTGTTGGCACTTTATAGTTATTGGCATAGCATTTCTGTGCCCTTTTGGACTTTTTAGTATTGCACAGTTGTGCTTGTTTTAGGTCCTAGCGTTAATTAGAAAGGCCTTTGGGACAACTTGCCTGTTTAACTTGGACAGTGTGTTTTTAACGCAAAATCAGAGTTCTAAGCGTTTTTAAGTTCCATTTTCGGCTTAGTGGATCATTGGCTCCTAGTTCCCTGACATTCTGGTTGTATCATTTGTAAATAGTTGACTATTCATCATATTTGGTGTATAGTTTTTAAATTGTAAATTAATAAGTTTTATTTATACAATGTCGTCTTCTTCGGAGGAATTAATCCCCGAAGAGGATATTAGGTTGGCAACAACTGACGTAACAGAAGATGAGAAGGAAGATAAAGCAAGGAATGTACTGACAGAAGCTCAGGAATTGACTGAAATTGGAATTTTTGCGGGTTCGACCTTGAAAAGGACACCAGTGAAAGGAAGAACACCAGTGCCAGGTCCTTCAGAACAGGTGGCAATGACAACAAAGAAGAGAAAAACAAGAAAAAGGATTTCAGGAGCATTAACGGACAATGTTTCAGATGGAGATTTAAGTCAGAAAGAGAAACATAAAAAGAAGAAAAGGAAAGGTGAGTCAGCTCCTGTAAAGTCAGCGATACAAGGATTTGATCATATATATGAGACTCGAGTAAGATTGAATGCGTTCTTGTGGGATCCAATAAGTAAGATTCCTACTGCCTCAATAAGGATTATAATAGACTATTGGGATGCACTAGATAAGAAAGCACATGAAGTACAGACTGAAAATTTATTGTTGAAGGATAGATTAAAGAGAAGTGGAAAGGAAAGCAACGCTGGGTATGCTGAGGTTGTAAAGAGAAAAACCATGGTAGAGAAAGGAGCTCCAAAAGTGTTGATAATTTAAAGCGATTTAAAACTAGCGAAGAAGTAAAAGCTGAGATTTTGAAGGAAGTGCGCCCGTTATTGACAAATATAAAAGTCCGTAATATAAGAACAATTCGTGATAGAGGTGTGTTGGTGGAAGCTGACTCCAGTGAAGATCTGGCCAAGATTAAAGCATGTCCAAAAATTCAGGAAATAGGATTAAAATATGCTGTACCAAGGTCGATTAACCCGAAAATCGTAATTTATGATGTCGAAGATGATTTGGGTAAAGAAGAGTTTGCAGAACAGTTGTGGCTGAAAAACTTTAAGGAATATGGAATTAGTGAAAAGAAAATAAAGGATGGTGTAGAAGTTCTTACAATTAATAGAAGTAAAATATCTAAATTAAATAACTGGATAGTTCAAGTGGCACCGGAAATTTGGACCATAATGTGTGATAAAGGAAGATTGTATTTCAGATGGACTTCTTGTAAATTTAAAGAAATATATAATGTAACTCAATGTTATAGATGTTTGAACTTTGGTCATATTGCCAAGTTTTGTAAAAGGGAAGTGGTTTGTGAACACTGTGCAGGTTCACATTTATATAAAGATTGTCCTAATAAATTAAAGGAGCCAAAGTGTTGTAATTGTGCGAGGCGTGGTGTTCATGTGGCGACTAGCAAGAATTGTCAGGAGTATGTCAAAGCTTTAGACTTGCATAAAAAGAAAATAAATTATGGCTAAAAGTTTAAAAATAATTCAATTAAATGCCCAAAGAGCTAAAGTAGTCGCACTTGAAGTTAATAAATATATGGAGCAAAATGATGTTGACATTGCACTGTTGCAGGAGCCATACACTTTAAAGGACCAAGTAATGGGGTATCCTAGATATTATAGGATAATAAAGGAAGGAATAAGTCCGTTAGCTGTAACTGTATTAAGAAATCAGGACTTAGTAGTAACTAAAATTACCAGTTTATGTAATAAATATTGTGTATGTTGTGAAATTATGGGTGGGTTTGGTAGGTGCTACTTTGTATCCTTATATTGTCCACCAAATGATGACATTGAAGAAGCAGTGATGTATTTAGAGCGAATACATAGTGTAATAGGTTCCTGTGGGGTAGTGGTGTCAACCGATTCTAATGCAAATTCCACATTGTGGGGTAGTGAGGGAACCGATGAGAGAGGCGTAATACTCGAGGAGTTCCTTGCTACTTTCAGAATGGAGGTTGTTAACGTTTTGGGACATATCCCGACTTTTAGCTCCGTACATGGACAGTCTTTTATTGATTTGACGATGGCAACACCAAATATAGTACAAAATATAAAAAGTTGGAATGTGATAGATTGTACTAGTAGTGACCACAACACCATCTCCTTTGTATTGAGTTGTGAAGGACAAGGTAGAATTAGTATTGATACAGGAAGGTTTAAGATAAAAAATGTGATATGGTCTAATTTTGAAGAAGTATGTTTAGATAAGTTAAATAATGTTGATTGGACATGTTGTAGTGCTGAAGACTGTGTTAAGATATTAATTTCTACTATCATCTGTGTATGTGATAAATTTATGAAGAAAAATTTTAAAGTTAGAAAGCCTGTGTTCTGGTGGACATCAGAATTAACAGAAAAACGGAAAGATATATTTCAAAAAAGGAGAAACTTCCAAAGAGTTAGAAGGACATGTGATTAGTGAATTGGTAGTGTTTATAAGGAAATATACAGAGATGCTCGTTCTAGTTACGCCAGTTTGTTGAGTAAAACAAAGAAAGAAAGTTGGAGAAAATTTGTCAGGGAGCGGGGATCTAGGGATCCATGGAGTTCGGTTTTTAATCTTATTACTAACAAAAAAGACATGCAAGATATTTTGAGTACTCCAAATGAAGTGGACACATGTATTGTAACATGGCAAGATTCTGTGAACGGGATCCTGGAGGATCTCTTTCCGGCTGATTCTGGAGAGTTGGGGCAGGATCAGAGGCAAATGCTTGAAGAAAATATTAAATATAAGTCTAATGAAATTGAAAAAGAATTTTCCGTGGATGAAGTAATTGAAGCCATGGACCGTGCAAAGGAGGGTAGGTCGCCGGGCCTTGACAGAATTGAAGTTATAGTTATGAAAAAGGTTTTTAATATAATGCCAGAAATCTATGTTTTAGTTTTTAATAAGTGCTTGAAGGAAGGTTCTTTCCCATTGAGCTGGAAAATTGCTGAAATAAAGTTGTTAGTCAAAAATACCGATAGATTGCTAAGTGAAACGGGAGGGTATCGTCCCATTGCCCTCTTGTCGGTTTTGGCAAAAGTATATGAAAGGTTATTAATTAACCGAATAATGATTAAATATAATGAAAAGAATATGTCCTCTGAGAACCAGTATGGTTTTAAGAAGGGTAGATCCACAGAGGACGCAATATATAAATTGGTTCAGACTGTCGAGGGTGGTGATGGGCGATATGCCCTTGGAATTTTTATAGACTTTAAAGGTGCTTTTGACAGACTGTGGTGGGAAGGAATCTTGAGCCGTATTAGGAGAACTGAATGTTCTGAAGTTTTGTTTAAAAGTTTTAGAAGCTATTTTCAAGACAGAGAAATTGTTGTTAGAAATAGGTACTGTGAAATAAGAAGAAAAGTGTTTCGTGGTTGTCCTCAAGGTTCGGTGATTGGCCCCTTTGCATGGAACATGGTATTAGATGAATATTTGGAAATTAGGATAGAAAATGTTGACAAAATAGCGTATGTGGATGATCTTGTCCTGATGGTCCGGGGTAATGCCAGGTCAGAAATAGAAATTAGGGCTAAAGAAGCTTTAGAACATTTATCAAATTGGGCTAGTAAGTATAAGTTAGAAATTTCGAGAAATAAGACTGTTCAGATGCTTCTAAAAGGAAAGCTCAGCATGAATCGTGCCCCTACTGTAAGGCTTCAGGGCTGGACTGTTCGATATGTAAGAGTTACAAAATATCTCGGCATTAAAATACAAGAACGAATGATATTCGTAGAGCATGTTAAATATTTAAAACAAAAAGTTTCGACTCTGTATGCCACGCTCAGGAGGATCATAAGGAATGATTGGGGGATCAAGGGACGTTCTGTCAATTTACTATATGATTGTGTTTTTGTCCCCATAATCACCTATGCCTCAGGGGCTTGGGTACATAAAGTGCAGAATGTGATAATGACAAAGTATTTAGTACAAGCCCAGAGATTTGCCTTATTAGGCATTACTAGAGCATGTCGAACCGTCTCCTCTGAGGCCTTGCAGGTCCTATCTGGTAAGATTCCAGCTCAATTTATGGTGTTACTGTATGGGTTGGTTTATTATACAAAAAATAATATTAAAAGAACATTGTGGGACATACAGTCTTGTCCAGAAGATAGAATTTATCAGAAATGTGATGTGAAATTAGAAAAGAAAAGGATTTTGGGACAAATATTAGAAAAATGGCAAGTGCAATGGGAAAATAGCATTAAAGGTAGACCAACCTATATGTTTTTTCCCAGGGTTAATTTAATAAATAATAGTAACAAGAACTGGTTGCAGTTTGGATTAAATGCAACTTATTTAATAACAGGGCATGGACTTGCTTTAAGGTTATATCAGTTGGGACTTAGGGATGATGGTTTGTGTGAGTGTGGAATTTTGGAGACTTCTGAACATGCCATGCTCGACTGTCCAAATTATACAGATTTAAGATTAGAATTGGAAAATTCGGCTGGTATGCTGGAGAGAGATGTTCTTTGGGTCCTGTTCGAAGATAAAAGAATGTTCACTTATTTTAATAAGTATGTTGATGGAGTATTTAAAAGAAGATTTCTGTTGCTAGGTGATAGGCCGGAGCCCTTCCCCTTGACCTGGACATCATACGTACTGGAATAGCCTATAATATAATAACAAAGGAATGCCTTGCACCCACCTAAACTACACAGTGGATAACAGTGCAACCCACAAGGCTGAAAAGAACAGGCTGCAGAAGTTCAAAGTTAAATCTTTCTGACGGGAGGCTAAGAGGCCGTAATTTCGTGTTTGTTTTGAGTTAATTTATTGTGTTAAATAAAATGAACTCTTAAAAATTAAGAAAAATACCCATTTTAGGTAAAATCCACGGATGAGCTACGGCTCAGGGAGTGGTTTTCCTCAATGGAGGCTGAAAATGGAATGGTGGGGCATGGGCATGCCCCACTGTAAACTGGAGTTGCCTTCCCTTTCGGCTCCATATTTCTATCTATCTCCCCCCCCCAGTCTTCAGCCTTCTCCCCACTCTATCTGACAGCAACGTGAACACGCCCCACACAATCTAAAGTGACCAATCTAAATTAATTTCTCCGAACATTCTGGACTTCTCCCTAGCGCTTCCCGCGACGCGTATGCGATCATTTTTTTTTTTTTTTTTTTTTTTTTTTTAGGTCCTAGCCACTGAAATCTCAGGAAATTAGGTGGCAGGACCTGCCAGAGTGAACTATATACTAGTGGGTACCTGGTCTGCCTCCACGGGGCGAAAGTGGGGCAACGTCGGGCCTCAGTAGGGGTCTGGCGGCTAAACGACCAGAAGAACAACGGTACACAACGCTACACATGTACAATATCCACACACTTTTAAATCTCTGGCTTTTCCAGTCAACTGGTTCACCCACAATGTAAACTACGCGGAGATGGGGGAAACCCCTGGTGCCGCTTGACCCTAAACACACTTTACACTTTACAGTCAATCACAAATATTCTGGGCACTATTTCCCGGAGACTGCCATGCCTACTTCACCTGAACACCATAGAACATGCCAAGAAAATGACATATACACCACTGACTCCCGTGAACCGACGTTCACGCTAGATGACATCAAATCCGCGGCAAATCACGTAAGAAATAATAAGTGCCCAGGCTTCGATTATCTCAAACGGGAAATTATCAAAAAAGTAACGGATCTGACCCCCGAACTCCTCCTAAATCTGTTTAATAACTGTTTGCATCAAGGCATCTTCCCAAGAAACTGGAAGACTGCGGGACTGAAGCTGATCCCAAAAACACCCACGAAGCCTCCACAACAGCCAACTATCTACAGACCGATAGCTTTGCTACCAGTGACCAGCAAACTATTTGAGAGAATGCTATATGCCCGAATTGACACACATTACAAGAGTGCTGAACTGCACATTTCTACCCAGTTCGGCTTTAAGCCCGAGTCTTCGACAGTAGAGGCACTTAGACATCTGCTGTACGGTGTGGCCAGTTCCAACAGTAAATACTACCTAATCATCTCTATAGATTTTGCCGGGGCTTTCGACACCATTTGGTGGCCAAGTGTCCTGGCAAGGCTAAGGAGAGCCAAACTTCCCTGCAATTTGTATCTCACTATCAAGTCTTACCTTACCGAAAGGAGTATTAGTGTCGTGGCACCCTATGGTAGGGTAAACCGCCGTGTCTGCAGGGGTTGCCCCCAGGGTTCTGTTGTGGAACATTGTCTTGGATGAGTTCCTGGGCATGGACCTTGGTGACGTGGAAACCCAAGCTTTTGCCGACGACTTAAACTTGAAAAGTGCTGCCGACAGGAGAACCCAATTGGAGGTAAAAGCAAACCATGCCATCAAGATACTACAGGACTGAACCACCTTACACTGCCTAAAAATCTCACCAACTAAGACATCCTCAATCTTACTGAAAGGCACCCTTGACCTGCACAGGCCGCCTCAAATAAAGGTGAACAACACCACAATGAAACTCCAAAGCCAGCTTAAGTACCTGGGGGTGATATTAGATTGTAATCTTTCCTTCAAGCAGCATCTCACACATCTAAGAACAAAGATAAGGAAGTACTCTGCACTGTTAGCACGTGTGGTCCGTGGTGACAGGGGACTTAAACGTCGCCTACTCTCCTTATATTATAAAACGACATTCCTACCAGCTATAACATACGCCTCTGCGGTTTGGTATCACAAGGCATCAACCGCCGTAAATAGACGCATAATCGACTCAATCCATAGAACTGTCCTGTTAACCATTACAGAGCCTGCAGCACCACTAACACTGTTGCCCTACAGGTCTTGGCCGGAGCCCTTCCCCTTGACCTGGACATCATACGTACTGGAATAGCCTATAACAAAGGAATGCCTTGCACCCACCTAGACTACACAGTGGATAACAGTGCAACCCACAAGGCTGAAAAGAACAGGCCGCAGAAATACCTAAAAGAAACCTGGCAATACCGCTGAACAAACACAACAAAAGGGAATATCACCAAAAATTCATCCCGGACGTAGACAGAGTATATCCCATTCTTCCAACCTGGCTGCAACCTGGACTTTACACGACCTACCTCCTTACGGGTCATGGGGCCTTCAATGCAAAGCTTACAGCATTGGGAATAGTGTAGGATCTGCGTTGTACTTGCGGGATACAAGAAAGCTGGGTGCACATTATGTTTGAGTGTGCCCAATACGAAGACCTTAGATGCAGACTAATAACTAGAGTTCACTATCTACCGAGGGATCTTGAGTCACATCTACTAGACACACAAGAGGAACACTTAGCCTTAACTGATTTTGCCCAGGGATTATTTACCAGGCGCCAAACACTAACCGCCATATAAAGAGACCTTAAAGGAATGAGACAAAACAAACCTGCAAATAGCAGGGAGATGACACAGAGGAGCCGACTATACAGACCTTGGACTGAGTACAAAAAGTGACAATATATTGTCTAACCACAAGAGTCATAGTTACTGCCAATGGAAGCGAAAAAAAAAACACCTTTAAATAGTTGTGACATCAGAACAAAGGGACACTGCCCCCAGACCTTGCGGCATAGACCCACTACATAATGACAAAAGGTAGTGTGAGGACTATCAAACATCACGGAAGGGAGAAAACCCCATAATGACAGCCAGTAGACTTGATTATGACCCCAAGATAATGACCAGAAAATAGGACCCAGACCACATGCAGTCTGGAAGGATGACATCTCAGATTTAACCCCCTATTAGTGTCCCACCGAGACTCAACGGCCAGCTTTTTAGGGTCTGCAAACTTATGGAGACGACATACGGTGGCACTCCCCGCCGGAACAGCCTATTGGCGACCCAAATCCGCACTCTCTTGAGCGGATCTTTCTTTCCAAACTCCTGGGGAGGAGAGGCTTGCCTCACCTTGCCTCCCCAATTTTCTCACTCTGGTGGGACACGGGCATGCCTCACTACCTGCAGGGGCTATCTACTCTGTCGGCCCCTTATTTCCAATTTCTTCCCCCACAGTCTTCATCCTCCCCCCAAACTTTTGTCTTGCACAGCTTTTAGCCCTACATTTCAAAATCAAAAGAGAACATCAAAATTCTTGCCCGAACCTATTTGGTTTTTCAAACTCACTTTCACCGCACAGTCCCACGTCGTATACTATTAAAACTAACTTGCTAACTATCACAAATATCAACCTCGATTTATTTATTTATTATTATTATTATTTATTTTATTTTATTTATTTATTTTTTTTTTTTTTTTGGTCTTAGCCACTGAAATCCCAGAAAAGTAAATGGCAAGACCAGCCAGAGTACAAATATTGGTAACACCCGGCCGGCCTCCCTGTGGCGGGTATTGGTAACGTCGGGTCTCACTAGGGGCCCGGCGGCTAACAGGCCGGATGAACAATGGGCACAACAAACTACACAGTACATATCCCACACACATTTAAATCTCTGGCTTGTCCGATACAGAGAACATACGCGGAGATGGGAGAAATCCCAGGTGCCGTCAGACCCCAAATATACCTAATACCTAATACCTAATACTGGAGTTGCTAACGTCGGGTCTCACTAGGGGCCCGGCGGCTAACAGGCCGGATGAACAATGGGCACAACAAACTACACAGTACATATCCCACACACTTTTAAATCTCTGGCGTGTCCGATACAGAGAACATACGCGGAGATGGGAGAAATCCCAGGTGCCGTCAGAACCCGATCATACCTAATACCTAATACCTAATACTGGAGTTGCTGCAGCGCCTGGTTTGCTTGGGTTTCCAACTGGACCCGGGAATCCGCTCCCACGGTCAATATCAGGTCATCAGCGAATGCTTGTGTCCTGACGGGTCCCAGATCCATCAACAAGAACTCATCTAACACCATATTCCACAGGAGTGGTCCCAGCACCAACCCCTGCGGACAGCCTCTGTGCACTTCTCTTGTGACCTTCTGGTGTTCTACATTGATCTCCACTCTTCTATGTGATAAATAGTTTTCCATGACCTTGAATAGGTTTGTTGGCACCCGTGCCTCCCTCAAACACGCCAGGACGCTTGGCCACCAAAGTGAGTCAAACGCCCCAGCAAAGTCAACCGAGATGAGAAGCAGGTACTTGTTTCTACATTCTTGCACCGTCCTGAGTAGGTTTCCCAGTGCATCCACTTCAAGCCTGGGTCCCTGGCTTGAAGCCATACTCATTCGCGGCATGGAGTCCAGCTTTTCCGTAGTGAGCAATTAATCTTCTGTGAAGTAGTCTATCGAATACTTTACTTACTACCGAGAGCAGTGCGATGGATCGATATGCATCTGGGCTTTCTGGGTTTTTTTTCCATGCCTTTGGAAAGTGGCCGGCTTCCAGGCATCTGTTGGTGAGCAAGAGGTACGGTGCGTATTCAACAGTTTTCTTTAAGATTTCAGGCTCAATCATGTCGAGACCTGGGCATTTCTTGCTTCTTACTCGACTAGCTGCCACGCTGAGCTCGTCTTTGGTAAAGGGGGGCTCCATTGCCTGATTGGTGTAACTGGCATTGATCTCGCATATATCGCTCTGTGCTGGTAGTATCGGCATCGCTGGTTTCTGGTAGATTGTGTCCAGTATATTGTCCATCGACTGCTCCCAGGTCGTGGTAAGGTTTCCCTGCCGGATCCTGGTGGTGGCATTCACCTCACCTCTGGGCATTTTGTTGGTGGTTATCTTGTAGACTAGGCCCCAGGGGTCAGTGTTTCCTTCTGTGGATACTAAGAGCTCCCAAGAGCGTCTTTTGCTCTTCTTAATGGCATCAGTATAGCGGTTTCTTATCTCCCTATATTGTTGTCTCAGGACTTCGACTTCGTTTGCAGGCCATGATCTGCGGGCCCTCTGAAAGTCCTTCCTTGCTTTTATCGTTTGATGCCGGATCGTGGCAATTTCTCGAGTCCACCAGGGTACTGCCCCCAGTTGGGTTTTTTTTTCTTATTGCTTGGTTACTGATAGTTGTCATCAGTTCCGTAGTACCTTTCTGTAGGTCGTCCGGGCTGTTCAATGGGTTCAGGGTTAGTGGGTTACTGTTGATCGCTGTGGTCAGTAGTTCTTTGAATAGCGGCCAGTCCGCTTTGACAACTGCATATCTATGGCATCGTTGGTTGATTGTTGTTGCTCTTGTCATTGTTCTTGTTATTGTGCAAGTTATAACTCGGTGATCCGAGGTGGTCCAGGCTTCCTCCACCCTCCAGTCGGCCACGTAGTTTGCCAGGTTCCTAGTGGCTAAGGATATGTCGATTGTGGCCTCCCAGAGGGTGTTACAGAATGTCGGTAACTGATGTGGCTGGTTTAGGACCGCTAACTGTGATCCTGTCAGGTAATTCTCAAGCTGCTGTCCGTTTGCTGTCCCTTTTCTATCATCTGTAGCGCTATACCATAGCGTGGAGCGGCAGTTTACATCCGCGCCTATTACGATTCTTTCGTTTGGCAGGATGTTCTGTAGGTAGCGTAGGTAGTTGATGGCGATCTCTATTTCTTGTCCCGGTCCACTGTGTAGAACCACCACGTAGAGGGAACCCAGTGCTGTGATGAGTTGGGCACAGGCTGCCCAAGCCGTGCATAGTTGCGTTATTCTTGTTGCGGTAATATTCTTGTTTCTGACCAATACCGCCGCCCACGGGGTATCTTCCTCTGTGTGGATCACTTTATATTGCAATGGGTAGCCCGCCACCCGCCTTGCATGGACGTACGGCTCCTGTAATATAATAACGTCTATGTTCTCTTCATCGGCCTTGACCCGAATCTGGTGAGCCGCCGCTTTGCTCGCTGGGCATTTGTTTGTATCATTTTGATCATGGTTGTGTTATATTTCTTAATTTTTGTACCCATAATCGATTCTGTTTTGGTAGGTGCTCTTGGCTTTTATATAAATTGGGCACTTAGGATCCTTGATTGAGTGTGTATATTCGAGTTTCATTGTTTTACAATTTGCGCATGTGGCTTCCTTGTCTTTGTGTGGGTATTCTTTATATTCGTGGCCCTTTTCAGTGCAATGTCCCCATGTTGGGACTGTCTGGGAACAGACGTGGCTTGAGTGGCCGAACTTACAGCATCTAAAGCATTTCGGTACTGCCACCCGCCCACGAAAACGATGGCTTCCCCATTCTATATAGACCCTTGTCCGGTCCTTTAGGACTTGCCACGCCTCCGCGATTAGTTCCATACTCCAGCTATTTTTTTAAGCCTCCTCTCGCCTCTATGTGGAACTTTGGTGTTATCACTTCTTGCGGCTGCTTGTCCGGGATCTCGCGTTGGACGTTTCTGTGGTAAAGTTCTTCAGCTATCTGGGTGGCTGTAATTTCTGGGCTAACGTCATAAATTAATATATTTGGTCCCTTCCTTTTGGGCGGCTGGACCGTTAATCCAAGGGCGTCAATCTTGGGGTTTTCAATGATGCTCTGGATTTCTTGCCTGGTCTCTGTCTCTATTACCAGTCCTACGTCTCTCATCTTTCTCATCCCTTTTATTCGTGTTAGCTTCAGGTCCTCCTTCATGTTATTTATTACTTTTGCTTTGAGGTCTTCGCTTGGAAAATTTTTCTTGTTTGTTTCGGTCTAAGTATCACCAGGTTTGGTGTTGGTAGGAGCGGCTTCCTCTTCTGGTGCGTTGTTGTTTGTTTCGTTTCCGTTGGGGTCCTCAGTGCTTCTGAATATGTCGGGGCGCGCTGTGGCATTTGACTTGCCCCGCATTCTATATAGGCCTGTAGTCGTGTGGTAGCTCTCTCTTTGTCAAGATGTTCATCATGTAGGATTGTCTCCATCTTGTGGAAGATTGTGACAATCTCAGATCTGAGTGCTGCTGACATTCTATTTGAATTTTCTTTGAAAATATTCTCAAGTGTAGTTTTGAGAAAGAGCGTCTTTTCATATATGGTGCCCTGTGGTATGTCATGGTCGAGGGGTGAGTCCTGCTGTTTGTCTTCTTTCGGGTCTTTTTGTGATGCGGCTATTTCTGGCTGTTCTTTTTTATCTGTCTGGGAACGTGTTTCCCGCCCAAACTTGGGGATCAGCTGATTTCGATTTTTCCGCTTAGTGAGTTGGGATCCAGAACTTGGGTCCTCCTCTTCGTCTTGGGGTTCCACAATAACAGGATCGTGGCTATGGCCCTGGGGATCATTGTGTTTTCCTGTTCTTACTTCCATTTCACGAAATACGGATAACCGGTACAGTTCGGATTATCGGGTGTATGGTTAAATAGTAAGATAAGGCACTGAAAATGATGGCAAATGATGCCCGCCACAAGTCCGTGGCTTAATTTGAGGGAGCACGGTTGGTTATTGGAGTTTTGGGCTACCCCCTCTGTCAGCTGTGGGGGGGGGGAGAAACACCTAGGTGTGGAAGTGCTTCTAGAAAAACGGGGTTACTTCTCCTTACGGTTTTCGGAGGCGCTAATCACGCTGGTGAAATCAGTTTCACAATAGGAACAATAATTACAGAGATCTGTCTCTTCCATGGTATGTCTATGGAGGGGGGGAAACACTGAGCACATAGCACATTTAGTTACGCGAGCACATGGTAAATTTAGTTCGCAAAGATAGAAGTAACTCAAAATGTTGGGGCACTCTTGCAACCCAGAGAGCACTAATTGGCGAATCCTCCCAAGTGAAGAATCAGATTTGAACGTGACAGCCGCGTTATATCGGAGCACTCTCCATTACCTCGTTGTGAGCGGCATAGTGACCTGTCTCACAACAAAGGAAATAGATAAAGAACGCAAAAATCTGATTATAATTCCCTAGAAATTTGGAAAAGTCTCACCCTATGAGTCCATCTTGGTTGATCTTCAACTAGAACCAATAATTTTTAACTGTATTACATTTAAAACATATATTTCAGACAAATTATTGCAGAGCGATAAACAACACGTCCGTATTGTAAGGCAGCCATATTGGCGATTGCATAAACTGTGTAGTGGAGCTTTCCCCCGCAGCCTGGAGAACAATAAGTCAACAAAATAGATTGTTCATAAATTGGGGCAGTCACCGTTTCAAGAAGCGCTCCTGGGAGCACCTAGTCTCCACAGTTGGAAATTCTGCTCCATGGGGAGTGGTCTACAGAGTAATCACAAACAAACTCCCCAGGGGAGAAGTCATCCCAGCCACCAAGACACCACAAGGCACGTATACAAAGACAAGACATGGCCCGAATCTATAAATAACATCCTTGACGCCATGTTCCATCAACACATGCCACCATACACTCCAGAGCAAATACTACTATGTGAGGAAAACAGCACATACACCTCGGCCCAAGTGGAAGACAGCTTCACCAAGGAAGAACTGGATACCGCTGCAGCAAAAATAAAAAACAAGAAATCTCCAGAAGACATGCTGGAGCCCGATATCGTAAAGAAGGCTGTTGAAACCATCCCAAATGAGATCCTAAACCTCTTCAACCATTGCCTTGAAGCAGGCCATTTCCCAGCAGTATGGAGATCTGCAAAATTAAGGCTTATTCTCAAGAATCCGACAAAACCACAAGACCTTCCGGAGTCATACCGGCCCATCGCTCTTCTATCCATACTAAGCAAACTCCTAGAACATCTTCTAAGCAATAGAATACAAATTCATTACTAAAAGGCTGGCCTTCACTCTGACAACCAATACGGCTTTAGAAGGGGTTGCTCCACGGTGGACGCCTTAGAGAATATCGTCAAAGCAGCTACCACTACCAGCCATAAATACTTCCTTGTCATTTCAGTGGATTTTGCCGAGGCGTTTGACTCCCTCTGGTGGCCAAGCGTCCTCGGCAGACTCCGGAAAGCAAAACTACCAGCTAATTTGTACAATTGTATAAAAACCTATCTTGCAAATAGAACAGTAACCGTCAGTGCTCCGTACTGTTCAGTCACACGACCAATCTATACAGGATGCCCACAAGGCTCAGTACTTGGTCCACTTCTCTGGAACGTGGTGCTCGACAGCTTTCTAAACCTCGACCTTGGTAATGTGAGATCACAGGCCTATGCGGATGACCTGATCCTGATGCTGGTGGCAGACTCAAGAACTCAACTAGAGATCTCTGCAAACCATGCTATAAATATCCTACAAGACTGGGCCACCCAAAATCATTTAAAGATATCCCTAACAAAAACCTGCTCCATCCTACTTAAAGGTTCTCTCAATATCAGAAGGCCTCCCCAGATTCAGGAAACAACACTTAAGCTTTCCACCGAACTTAAATATCTTGGTATTCTGCTGGATAAAAATCTGTCATTCACACCCCATCTTACTTACCTCTGAAGCAAAATCAAAAAATACTCCGCACTAATAGCTAGAGTTACTCGTCGCGATTGGGGGCTTAAGAAGAGGACCCTAGCCCTCTTCTATAAGGCAGTCTTTTTACCAGCAATAACATATGCATCAGGAGTCTGGTTCCACAAGGCGGTAACAGCAGTAAACAAAAGGAAGCTAGAGACCATTCAACGTTCAGTCCTACTGACAATCTCTAGAGCCTGCTGAGTTGGTGAGTTGCTGCACCTATGCCCTCCAGGTCCTCTTGGGCGCTCTCCCCTGTACCTGGAGATCGTCCGCTGTGAGTTGCTTTATCAACTATCCAAAGGCAAAGCAATCACCTGCCTAGACTACACAACTGATCCGGCGAACAATCGTAAACTGGAGAAAAAACGCCTTCTCACCCACCTACAGCAGGCCTGGCAAACCCGCTGGACGACTTCGACAAAAGGGGAAGTCGCCTGAAGATTCATACCGGATAATCAACTAGTGTTTCCCAAAAGCCCAAACTGGTTTTCACCGGTACTGCTGACATCTTACCTGCTCACGGGACACGGCTCAATAAGAGCAAAACTCTGCAGTTTCGGATTGAGTGACACCCCTCTCTGCCACTGTGGACAGCCAGAGACGTGGGAGCACCTCATGCACCACTGCCAACTATACGAAGACCTCCGCTGCCTCTTAATAACTAGAATACATTTCTCGCCAATAAACCAAGAACAATATCTCTTGGAGAGCGAGGACAACTATAAAGCCTTAACGCAGTTTGCGCAGGATCTTTTTACTAGAAGAAGAACATACCCACAACCTTAGCAGGAATTTTTCCACAAACTAACCACTCGTCATTCATAATAAAGATCATTAGATGTGTCAACCAAACAAAAACCTAAAGCTACAATCTGAAAAACTAATCATTAACTTAACCTGGATCTGACCACTGGCTTAAACTGGAGTCATTATCTAGACTTGACCACTCACACGGACGGGACAACATGTCCCAGGAACGGCATACGAAGGCCTGACAAAGACATTGTGCAGTTTGCTGCCGAAACATCATTAGGCGATCTGAACCGGGTACCCTTACTCGGTTCACTTTCTTTCCTTTCCCTTGGCAGGGGATGGTTACTCTGACCCCCCCCCTGCCATTCCCTATCTTCACCTGGTGAGGCATAGGCCTGTCCCACCGACTTTTGGGGTTATCTTCACTATTGACCCCATATTTCTGTCTTTCATCCCCCAGTCTTCAGTCTCCCTTCCTTCTCTAGCTATCTTGCGACTAGCGTTTGACCATGCCAAAACTACACAAGCCCCACACTAAAATTTAAAAAAAAAAAAAAAAATGAATTCTAACCCGTATAACTTATATCTCTTTCGGCCTGACCCAATTTCTAGCGTTTCTCCCCTACCCCTCCATTTTTTTTTTTTTTTTTTATAGGTCCTAGCCACTGAAATCTCAGGAAATTAGGTGGCAGGACCTGCCAGAGTAAATAGTAAATTTCTAAAATACTGGTGTACCTGGTCTGCCTCCACGAGGTATAGTGTAGGCAACGGTGGGTCTCATTTAAAACCCAACGGCTAAAAGACCAGATGAACAACGGTACAAAACATTACACACCACAATATCCACACACCTTAAAACATCTGGCCTCTACAGTGTTCTGTATCACACCACAATGTATATTACGCGGAGATGGGGGAAGCCCCTGGTGCCGTTAGACCCTAAACACACTATACACTACATCAACTGGCCCCCGAACACCACCTATATCAATCCCATAGAGCACTTGTGGAACACTATGGAAAGGTATATCAAGTGTCTAAATACACCAATCATCTCCATACCTGCATTGCTGACCGCTTTATACACAGCTTGGTTGGCCATACCTCACGAACGCTTCAGACATCTTGTTGAATCAATTCCACGTCGAATAGCTGCTGTACTGAGGGCAAAAGAGGGACCTACGAAGTATTAAGTAGGTGGTCATAATTCAGTGATCAGTCAGTGTATATAACAATGGCTGCATATGATTTTGCCAATTAGCCTTCAAAGTCTTTAAAATCTATATCTTTTTCGATAAAATGATATTTTATCGAAAATTGGATGCAACTAATCAGTGTGACAAACCCCTCCACCTAATTTAAGTTCCCTGCATCCATAACTTGTAAAATTTAAATAGCAGCTCTTCAGACTTTCAAATACCAGCGCTATGCCAAAGCATAGGCACCTGGAATTGACAGTTAGAACAAAGAGTGCTCTTACTGCCAAAATACAGTAAGATGGCACAGTTTGCTTCATCATATTAGGGAGTTATACTTCATAACCGGCTTGTCACTATTGCAACAGCGTACCTGCCGCACCGATCATGAAACTAACCAGCTTCGAAACGATGCCGTCTGGGTGCCGGTCTCCATCTGAGAATAAGTATCAGTAGTCTTCTCTACGAGAGAAGCGTTACTTGTTCGAAGTAGTGCAATACCTAGGCAACATCGTTTTATTATATCTCATGTTGTGAAGGTATTCACAATATGAGTTATAATAAAACGATGCATGCATGGGTGGTAGAAATGATAGAGATGCATTACTCATGCTTAAGCATCCTTTTTCATTACCTTTCCTTCATATAAATAGTCAAACCTGATGAAACTTATCACATTATACCCGAGTTTTACAAAACATTAAATTTTAAATTAAACAGCTTAAAATCATATTTATAAACGCATTTAACAAGAGCACATATAATAGCAATCATCACAGCTAACCACTAGTGGCGCTAATCACGAGTGAAAGCGTGTTCAGGGTCAAACAGCACCAGGGGTTTTCCCCATCTCCGAGTAGGTTACATTGTGGGTGAACCAGTTGACTGGAAAAGCCAGAGATTTAAAAGTGTGGGAATTGTATTTGTGTGGTGTCGTGTACTGTTGTTCATCTGGTCATTAGCATTAGTATTAGCATTAGTAGAGGCATTTGATGCAAGAAAGCAAGCTTATGCAGCATCAGCCACAAAAACAAAAAAAAAAAAAACCCACTCCCACTTCACCCCTCTGTTCGTTCAAAATACCTGTCCAGCTGAGCCTTAAACTTATTTAGGCTATCAACCTCCACCACAGGGGATGGAAGTCTGTTCCACCAACCAACCACCCGCTGGCTAAAGGCAAATTTCCACACGTCTATCCTACATCTGTCTTTCCTCAATTTGAATTTATGCCCTCTCAGGTGATTTTTCTGAGCTAGAGGAAGAATCCCATCAGCATTGAGCATGCTTAAACCATTCAAGGCTTTATACACCTCTATCAGATCACCTCGCTGGTGCCTAGTCTCCAGACACTGTAATTTGCAAAACTTAAGCCTTTCTTCGTAAGAGCACCCCTTTGTTCCATTCACTAATCTTGTTGCCCTTCTCTGTACTCGTTCCAGCAGCTCTACATCCTTCTTGAAATGAGGCCTCCAGACCTGTATACAGTACTCTAGGTGTGGCCTGACCATTGCCTTATACAATGGAATAATCACCTCCTTATCCCTGCTGGAAAAATTCCTGTATATCATTGACAATACTCCAAGAGCTACTCTTGCAGCCCGTCTGCATTGCTCAGAGAACTTCATATCTGCCTGCACAACCACCCCCAAGTCCCTTTCATTCTCTACCATTGTCAGTGTAGTACCACAGAATTGATACGTTGCTCTGGGGTTGCTGTTTCCCATGTGTAGTACTTTACATTTGTCAATGTTAAACTTCATTTGCCACCTCTCAGCCCATCTGCTCAACCTTTCCAGATCCTGTTGCAGCAGCATAGTGTCAGTAGTGTCCTTGACAATCCTGCCAACCTTTGTATCGTCTGCAAACTTGGACATTAAGCTTGATATACCATCATCAATATCATTTATAAATACAGAAAACAATAATGGACCCAACACTGAGCCCTGAGGGACTCCACTAATAACATTAGTGCACGATGAGCAGTGTCCATTGATTACCATTTAGCCGCTGGACCACTGTTGAGGCCCAACCTTGCCCCACTTTTGTCCCGTGGAGGCAGACCAGGAACTCACTTGACTTAATTTACTGTGGCAGGTCCTAATCACGAGTACTGGCTACTGCGCAGGAATTACCATTAAACATCGCTCCCCAACCAGACGGTGCATTCTCTTGGAAGAGATTGCCAGCTCTGTTCGCGGAACGCCACCTCACCTGAAGGGTCAAGACATTCTCCGGAGAGATCGACACTCCAAACTTCTGGCAGCTGTGCTCATGGAGGATTCCACAGGCCAATCCCAAATTGACAGATTCATTTTCAGCTGGTACTAATACGCTTGGGCTGATTAACAGGTTCCTCTCAACGAATTTTACTTCCGACGTCAATACAACATCCAAATTCTGGTACAGCCATTCCTCGTACCCTCGTGAGCTTCTCCTGGAGGATCTTATTCTCACCTGGAATCTGGCAGTCCACAATCAATTCAACTAAATCCCCTCCCAAATTACTGCAGTCCAACTGGACAATTTAACATAGATATTACTATCATCACCAACGATCTGAGGTCCCAGATCACTGACTGGGCCACTGTCCCTGACTGGATGCTGAGTGATCACAGGGTCATCCTATTTCATGTCGCTCCTGCCAGTACCGTCCATCCCTCTCATTCCACAATGCCTGACTTTGTCCGCTTCTCCACAAAATCAACTGACTGGCAGCCTTCAATAGATCAATGAGCACGACTTCCCACTTTCCATTCTGGACTACCTTGACACTGCTTCGGCCACTGAACTATGTGATCTCATGCACAATCCTTAAGTCATGCCTCATATATATCAGCCATGAAGAAGACACTCCCAGAGTCTGCTCTTGGGACAACGGAACTCACTAAACTGAGTAAAGATGTCCATCATTCCCAGAAACAGTACCAGCGACTCATCCTAAAGAATTCAACAAAGCCACCACACCTTCCGGACTCCTACCGGCCCATTGCACTTTTGACAGTTATCAGTAAGCTATTTGAACGATTACTTTACACACGGATCCAACATTACTATGATGAGGCAGGCCTGGCCTCAGCAAACCAATTCGGCTTCAGACGGGGAACCTCCGCCATGGACACCTTAACTCACCTCCTGACCAAGGTAAACAGATGTAATACAAAGTACTTCCTAGTGATAGCCGTGGACTTCGCTGGGGCGTTCGACTCACTTTGGTGGCCGAGCGTCCTGGCGAGGCTGCGCGAAGCCAACATACCGGAAAATCTCTATAACACCATCAAAAGTTACCTAAGCAACAGAACCATCAAAGTCACCGCCCCCTATGGCCCACTCTCCAGGCATGTCCATCGGGGCTGCCCTCAAGGTTCGGTCCTTAGCCCACTACTGTGGAATATTGTCTTGGACACCTTTCTTAACATCGATCTCCATGAAGTACAATCTCAGGCATTTGCCGACGATCTCATTCTGACGATACCGACAAACTCAAGAGCTGCGTTAGAGGTCCTCGAAAATCGGGCCCCTGACCACTCTCCAAGAATGGGCAAACCGAAATCAACTCAAAATATCCCCCACAAAAACAAACTCCATCCTACTAAAGGGACGCCTTGATCTTAGACGGCCTCCGCAAAAATAAATTGGGCAGAAAACAATCAAATTCTCCAACCAACTGAAATACCCAGGCGTGATATTGGACCAAAACCTGTCATTTCAGGGCCATCTGAAAATATCTCCGTAAAAAAATTAAGACGCTACCAGCCATGGTTGCCAGGGTCACGCGTAAAGAATGGGGCTTGAAATAGCGAGTCCTCAAACTGTTCTACAAAGCTATCTTCACTCCGATCGTCACCTACGCATCTGGCGCATGGGTTCAAAAAAACTACAACAGCAGTAAACAACAGACCAAATTCACAGATCCATCCTCCAAACCATCACTCAAGCTTGCCGCACGGTGAGCACCCACGCCCTGCAAGTGCTCGCAGGCACTCTCCCGCTGGACTTAGAAATCATACAACGCGGCCTACTGTACTACCTAGACAAAGGCACCCCCACAGACTTTTCTGGGGTTCAATATTGACCTAACCAGCAACAGAAATGTGGAAAAGAAGAGGATAAAAACTCACCTGCAGCAGGCATGGCAGGAAAGGTGGTACAACTCTCAAAAGGGAAAGATCACAAAGAAATTTCTACCCAATATTGAACAAAACTACCCAACCTCACCCAACTGGTTCTCCCCAGGTCTACAAGCAACGTACCTCTTAGCTGGACACTGAGCGATTAATGCCAAACTGTCTCTACTTGGGATTCATGTTGATCCAACTTGCACTTGCGGGGGGCTGGAGAGCTGGCAGCACCTAATGTATGACTGTAGGCTCTATGAAGACCTACGTGGTGTTTTACTCACCAGAATCCACTATCAAGCCTTCTCGGATTACGCACAGGCACTGTTCGCGAGGAGGAGGAGAAGAAACCAAATGGCCGCAGCCCACAACCCACTACCATTAGAACCAAAGAACATCTGTTCTTCAGCTCGCTAGGACTGGAACATCAGAAATGACGCAGCCCCAAGAGTTAGAAAACTCAGGAAACAAACTATACCAAAATAGACTAACATGGACGGGACCCATGTCCCATGAAAGACAAATGGAGATGACTACCAAACTTAGACACTCCACCAGCTGGGTCTATGTGAACAAGACACTCCTGAGAACTGGAAAGCTTAGGAAATAAACCACACTAAGGTAAAAGACTAACATGGACGGGACCCAGGTCCCAAGGATGACAACTCGGACATGACACCCGATTGGACACCACCAACAGGGTCATTGTATAGTTTTCCTGCAGACGCTTGTTGGGGATCGCACCGGGCTCCCTTGCCTGGTGCCTTTCCACTACCTCCCCTGCGCCGGTGGTGGGATGGTCCCCCCCCTGCGTCCCCTACTTTCTCCTGGTGAGGCATGGGCCTGCCTCACTGACTTCTGGGGTTGCCGACACTATCATCCCCCATATTTCTGCCTTAACCCCCCAGCCTTCAGTCTCCTACCCACTGTATCTTTATGCTGGCGAATGTCCCACACACAAAAACTTCATTATGTCAAAATTCCCGTTCGCCCAATCTTTCGGCCTTTATTATGCAAAGCATTATCCCATTCACCTAACGATCATAAAACCGACGATGATGGATATGTGTACCTGTCTGTACGTACGTGCATATAAAAGAGTGCGCGGGTTTTTTTTTTTTTTTTTTTTTTTAGGTCCTAGTCTCTGAAATCTCAGGAAATTAGGTGGCAGGACCTGCCAGAGTGAAACTAAAACTACTGGGTTCCTGGTCTGCCTCCACGGGGCGAAGGTGGGGCAAAGTTGGGCCTCAGCAGGGGTCCAGCGGCTAAATGACCAGATGAACAACGGTACATGACACTACACATATACAATACCCATACACTTTTAAACCTCTGGCATTTCCAGCAAACTGGTACACCCACAATGAAAGCAAGATGGAGATGGGGGACACCTGGTGCCATCTGACACTAAATACACCTTACACATTACAACTCTATAATGACTGCATCACTAAAAAGAATCAGTACACAAAAGTAATAGCAAACAGGAAAAAAAGAAACGTGGACCACCTCTAGCAATGCGAATACCTGGGGGCTCCTCTATAAAATTACTAGGGAGAAGAACTTTACCTCAGACATATTGGGGTCTGTGGTCGTAGGAAAGAATGAATCAACTAATTGGTTCGGTTCTGTCAATCTCATTCTGGATAATCTTTTCCCAACTGATGATCCCTTGGAAGATCTTCCAGAACATGCTGATCTCGAGCACAAAACGCTAATTACTACTCTCAGTCCTCAGTTGATCCAATTACCATGCTGGAGCTGGATGCAGTACTGAAAAAAAATAATCCGAGGAAATGTCCGGGCATGGACCTTATTGAATATGTCTCCATCCTCAGGTTCTATAAATTAAGGCGTTCACATCTTTTGTTTCTGTTCAAAAATAAGCCCTCAGCTGAACCACGGTTCTTCGGTCCTATTCACTATTGGCCCTCAGAGTTACCACTTTGTTCCTTTCACGGGATTTAATCTCCCCATCCCAGTATGGCTCCACACCTGGCTGCTCCTGCGAGGAGGTCCTCTTCGATCCAATCTGGAGAACTGTACCTTCAAATACAAACTAGCTATTTTCATCGACTTCGAGGTAGCCTTTGACACTGCCTGGTGGGAAAGTTCCATTGAATCTTCGTGCTGCCGGATGCCATTCCAATTTGTACAAGTTGTTCCAGAACTACTTCTCAGAGCACTCCGTAATAGTAAAATCAAAATTTCTTCAGATTACAAGGCCTGTCTACCGGGGTTGTCCTCAGGGTTTCGTCCTGGGATCCCTGGTCTGGAACATGGTTCTCCAAAATTGGCTTGGTAACTCCTTTGACAACACAAAAATTGTAGCATTTGTGGACGATCTCTCCATCATCGTGTCTGGAAACTCACACTCTGCTCTGGAAGCTAATGTTTACCCTGTTTTGTTCAAACTCTCCATCTTGACTAGGTTAACACATAAGCTCCACAGAAATCCAGCTAAATCCAAAATTATGATCTTCAAGAACAAACTTGACCTGCGGAGACCCATTCAGGTCAAGATCTTGGGGGTGCAACTGCCCTTAGTTATGCAGGTAAGGGTCTTAGGGGTCACCATTGACCACGAACTCTGCTTTTTCCCACACTTCCAACACCTCAGCACCAAAGTTAAAGGTTTTTCTGCCTCCCTTCTCAGAGTCTCCGGAAGTGATTGGAGTTTGTCCAAGAGAACGTTATCGCTATACTACGAAGCAGTATTCCTACCCATTGTAACTTATGTTGTCGGTGTGTGGTTCCACCGTGCAGTTATTATAAAAATGAGAAACAAACTCAACTCCATTCAAAGAAGATTGACCCTGGCCGCCCACCGAATCTGTAGGACTGTCTTCACGGCAGCTATTCAGGTAATAGCGGGAACTCTCCCGTTTGATTTGTTTACAGTTTTCCGCGGGCTCTGCTTCGGAATCAAAAATAAAATACCAACCTGTATTCTGGATATTGAGCTTAATCTCACTGCAGATGTAAATCGTGAAAAAACACGATGTTACAACCAACTGGTCAACATCTGGCAAACCATGTGGAATACATCTACACAAGACACAGTAACGAACAGATTCCTCCCCGAGGTAACGTTTGCAATTAAACAAAACCACTAGATACTGGTTCTCTCTCAGCCTTGAGACTGTAAGATGAAAAATCTTACAAATTAAAATAAAAATCTATGTTTTGCTAGAAGTAAGGTTAAAGTTTGAAGAACACTAGATTTAGTAATGGATAATGGTTTAAGTAATGGTGTAAGCTTGAGAATTAAGAATAGTAGAAAAAGGGTAAACAAGTAAATAAAATAATTCCAGAGAGCAAACAGGAACAGCAGGACTAGGTAAAGGGGTGCTTTTTGAGAACGGGCGTGAAGGGATTGCTTAAGGAAGAACAATAGGACGTGAAACTGGATTATACGAAGCGCCTCCTTTGATCTATGACACCATTAGAATCAAAACAGGAAATGAGTGGACGTCCAGTGTTCGCGTCAAATTAAAACGGTGTCAGGCTGACTGATTTTTGGGTGTTGGGATACATTTAGAGAGAAAGGTGTGAAACGAAAATGAGTGTTTTTGGAAGTTGCCGGTGGACATGAAAAGGTCATACTGCCTGTGAGAAGAAAAATAAGAAAGTTCGAGAAAAAGGTTGGTTTGCGCGCTAGGGAGGCAGCTTGGGAGAATTGTGTTAGCAAATAGGAAGGAACGGAAATTTAAACAGAAAAAGAAGATTGGTTAGAGTACTTTGGGGAGGCGTGCCAAACTTGAGGGAAGTCTACAGTTCAGGAACAAAAGGAGATAGCGTGCAAAAAAGCAGGGCGGAAAGAGTTGAGTGGAAATATAGTGAGGAGATAGAGTCGAAGTGAATTTATCGGAAATGTAAGGGTGTGAGAAAAAGGGATGAACGTGTAAGGGTAGTTAATGGGAGTTTGTTAAACAGTAAAAATGAAAGAAGGAGATATACACAGATGACTAAGTCCACCGAGGAAGGATAGCCCTGGAAGCAGAAAGTAGCAGTTTTGAAAAGCAGAGTAGCAGTTTTGAAAAGCAGAGTAGCAGTCCTGGAAGCAGAAAGTAGCAGTCGTGAAAAGCAGAGAGTAGCAGCCCTGGATGCAGTAAGAAACAGCTCTGGATGGCGGAAGATAGCAGCCCTGAATGAGGAAGAAGTAGAAGGCTCTTACGAAAACAACCCGCCAGAATATAGAAGTAAGTGCCAAATTAGAATAAGCACACTATAGATTATTAGAAGGACTATAGGGAGATAATAAGAAAATTAAAGAGGAAGGTCATATGATTAATATACCCTAAGATGTATATGTAGATGAGTTGAGTATTGTTATTAGAACATAGTAATGAACAGAGAAATAGAAGGAGATGGTCAAATTAAATATGAATGAACGGATGTAAAGTAGCTATATTAGACTGGTTAAATCAAAGAGATAGTTAAAGTGAATACTAGCATATAAGATGATCCAAATGTATTATGGTAACTAAGCCAGAGGAAGTTTGTGTTTAGTGCAGCTATAAAATAAATTGTATAAGAAAGTCGAATAAGGAACTGAGTGTGATCCCTAAATGGTTATACATTAGAGAAGCTATATTAATGGAGATTCATGGAAAGTGTTAAGTATCCTTGTTCTAACTAAATGATGTTTATGAATATCAATTAATATAACGGAACAGTTTATTTAATGTACCATATATGTTGTGTTATCTTACCATATAATGTGCATAATTATCTTTAACTTCATTACATGTAATAAAGAATTGTATATAGCCTTTAATGAAGTTGTAACTAGTCAATTTGAATACACAAGCCTAGTCGGAAGGAGGAATTTTACTTAATACAACAATTCTTAAGATTCTTACAGGAAAGAATAAATATACATACCAACCCGATTCTTCTGTGAGGTACGTGAGTCAGATGTGGAATGTAGGGTAAGGAAACGAGAATAGAGTAAAGGTTTAAACAGAATATAGGCATTATTACAGGTTACAGAAATAGAAATATTAAAATAAAATTACAAAACAAACGAATCTCGCACAAGTCATCCTTCTTGGTGAGTGGCCACGGCTCCCTGAAAAAGTTATACCTGGGGTTTTTAGCTATTGATCTAGCCAAAGAAGACTGATACCATCTTCTTTTTGATTGTGACTTGTACGAGGATCTCAGAGAGAGATCAACTTCGGAGAGCAATTCCCAACTTCTCCCCAAACCAGGTGGATCAACTAATCCAGACTCCATACAATCTTTCTTCCCTGCAGGCCTTTAGATATATGGCATTTTTACCCGGCGGAAGGTCTTGTATGCCAATGCCAACCAAAACCAGAAAGTGATTTTTAGATTTCACTGGTGAAAAGAAAGGATACATTTTTTTAAAAAAAGTAATTTTTTTAATATTTATTTATTTTATTTTATTTATTTTTGCTAAATTTTCCATACTTCTTCGTCTTAATTATTATTCTTTTTTTTAATTTTATTTTTACCTGCACTAGTTTTATTGTTATTATTATTACTGGTGCAAACAAACAATATGAGGCTGCAAATAGGTTTGCCAAAGCTGCATTAGATCTCAACAGATATTTAATATATTATTGCAAAGATTCCTTTGCTCAACAAGATAGGCTTCCTCAGATAGTGAACTCTTGTGTAGTCTTAGCTCCACATTATACTAAGATTCTTAAAATTATAGAACAATTAAAGAACAAGAAATCTTACGGACTGAACTGTATTACAGTAACCGAGGTAAAGAGAAACAAAGAACAGTTCTCTGTTCTCTTGGTAGAGCTAATAGCACAGATGTTAGAGTCAGGAAGCTATCCTACAAATTTACTCTAATTTAAGATAATTCCTATATATAAAAAGGGACCACCTGATGACTTTTGCAATTACAGACCAATAATAATACAGTCAGTTTTAAATAAGATAATAGAAAATTACATATTTTCCCATATAAGCAAATATTTACATCAATATGGACTGTTAAACAACTCTCTATTCTCATATCAGAAGGGCAAGAGCACACAGACATTATTAGAGAACTTAGTAGACTCTCTAAACTTACATTTAAACAACAATAACTTCATATTGATTTTATTTATAGATTTGACCAAAGCATATGACCTAATTGATATCCCAATATTGCAACAGAAATTACTGAAATATGGTATAAGGGGAAAACTCAATCAACTCCTAGCAAATTATTTAACCAAGAGAAAAATAACAGTAGAAGTAGAAAATACAAAGGGAAAATCTTATAATGTAAAGAGAGGAGTACCTCAGGGCACTCATGCTGGGCCAATCATGTTCAACATCTATATAAATGACATATTCGAAGTAATTAAGAACTCCTTTATAAAAATTTATGCAGATGATATAATCTTATATACAATAGGAAAGAACCTAACAAAAATGGCGAATGATTTACAACAGGATGCAATACATTTACAAACTTGGTTGCACGATAATAAATTAGCACTCAGCTTTGAAAAAACAAAATTTTTCGTAATAAGACCTCCTCATGAATTTTTTCGTAATAAGACCTCCTCATGAAACCTTGGACATTCAACCCTCTATCAAACTGCACAAACATGATTGCCTACATGATCAGAATTTCAAGAATTGCATGTCTAACTGTGGAAGAAGTTTCAAATCATTGTTACCTTGGGTTATGGATTGACTACAGTCTAAGTTGGGTAATGCATATTTGGCCTCAAACTTGGCCTCACCTGGGACGTTGGGCTCACATTTCAGCCTCACTTTGCCAGGATGAGGCAGAAGACGTACGCTGCTCTTTGGGCAGTGCGTCAAGAGCTCGTTGGTGTGCATCAGCCAGCGCTGCTTATTCGGCACATCCTGAGGTGTATTACGCCGATTCCTCTCTATGCTTCAGAAAAATGGTCATCTGCCCCTGCCTCATACCTTCAGAAGTATCTCAGTTTAGAGTACTGGTTGCTTAGATGGATGAACAGGGTGATAGGCCATCCCCTAACTATCTCCAGATCTATCGTACAAGCAAATCTAGGCACCACTCCCTGGAGACATATCATCATGACAAAAAATGTTCTCACGCTTGCACGGCTTATAACGAGGCGAATTAATGCTCCATCAGTATCCGCATTAATCTCTGGCCCGAGGAGGGCAAGAGGGAAGCACCCCGACTCCTGTCTCCCTCTACATCTTATTCTGTCAAACATCGATTCCCTGAGGAACATGTTTCCAGCCAATTGTCTTCGGATCTTCAATAAATTTAGGATCCACCCTGATAGGTTCTGTGAAGACAAGCCCTACAGGAAGGATATCCTCAAGAACTGTTACCAGATTATGAACCTATAATACTCACCTGCTCCTGAACAGACTTTTTTTTTTTTTTTTTTTTTTAACTTGCCTATTTGTATATGACAAAGACTTTCTGTCTTCATGTAATCATGTATATTACTGTATATTTTGTACATTATTGTTTATTTAGTCCTGTAAAAGTCTCGGGTCGAGCACGAATGTACCCTTGTTTATTGTACATTGTGTTCCTCGCACCTTAGTCTGTATTCACACCCTTCTGGCACAGAGCCGTCCCGGGGTGACCCAAGGTTTTTTGGGAAATAAACTGATTTTAATAATAATAATAATAAAAAACTTGTACAAAAAAATGACATTTTATGTGTACTTTTTCTACTGCATTAAGAATAAGTTAAATCTTAGAATAAAAGTTACCTTATTTTATGCATTAGTGGACTCCCAACTCAATTATTTAGTAAATATATGGGCACGAGCAAATAAAACAGAAATAAGGGCAATAAACAACTTAATGAATAGGATTCTGAAACTTTTAATGAGGACAAATTCTTGGAATGACCTGAACAAGAGAAGGCAATTTTTGTTGAAACATAAAATACTGTATCCAGTTCAAAAACTGAAGTTAAATCTATTCTTAAAAAATCTTAACACTATTTTTGAAGAGTCGAATCTGCAAAGAAATGTCTCACAAAATTTAAGGAACCCAAAAGCAATTACTTTGCCTCACCCTAGGATACTAAATAGATTTGGAGATAGGCACACAATGAATATAATAAACAACTTGTTAGCTAGCATTGATTTCAGGCTCAGGAGAAGTAACCCCATCTCCAAATTAAAATTCCTAATAAGAAAATTCTTGATACTCAATGACACAGTAGATTAGAATTGATATGCAGATAAACTACTACCTCTGTTTGCAGTGTGGAATATACTATGTGTAATGACTTCATAGTCTTTTCTGTAAGATAACAAATTTGTACAAAACTGTTGTAAAGGAAGAATTACAACTTGTTGTCAAGAAATTTACTTTTCTTAACAAGTTCATTTATTGTAAACGAATTCTCTCGATAAATAAAATTGTATTGTATTGTGTTGTGTTATATTATTATTGTATATTAATTAATTAATTATTATTATTATTATTTATTTTTTTTTTTTTTCACAACCAGCACAACGAGAATTTTTTTTTTCCTCCTCTCCTCCGTTCCCTCTGGAATGTATTTCCAGAGGATGCTGTCCCACCTTTTGGCAACACTAATTGGTCAGAGTCTCTTTTGAGACAGTACCTGTTTTACTAGGACTGGCGCACCTTCCGGTGATGTGGACGCGTACCCAGAATCATCTGTCCAGGTGACTGATGCTTCTAGATAGCCAAGAGGCCAGAACGTAACAACGGAACACACACATAATACACACATACCTGGCCCATTTGCAGTGATACTGTTCTTCATAGAGAGATACGAGGCGGAGTTGAAAAAATATTCTAGGTGCCGCCCTTACATTTCCAGATGTACGTACTTTCCTGCTACCTGAAAAGATTTTTATTATGTTACTATTACCATTTTCTTTCAGTGTGTGTGGCGTCCACGCGCACTTTTACTTAATAATTTTCATCTGACGGTGAAAATTAATAAGTAAAATTGCCAAATATTCTCTTTTTTTTTTTTTTCTGTGAAACCCCTGGTCAAGCTGGGCGTGAAGGGTATATTGCAGGTCTATTTATTTTACCTGCAATATGGAACATTTATTTATTTTAATTTATTTTTTTTTAGGAGATAATGGATGTTGGGTTGCAGTAAAGGGCAAAACAATGGAAATTATGGCATTTATTTGTATTTTCAAAATAAATACCGTGTGGACATAATTTAGGCTCCTCTCCTCCGTAATTCTTGCGTGAAATGTTTTCGCTGATACGGTAGTGAAATGTAACACTTTTTCTACTGTATACTCTATCTCTTCTTTATAAATTATCGATTAAACTAAGTGTTGTTTTATATTTAAGTAACATTGAAACAATATATGCAAAAGAGTTTCAACAGAAAAAAAAAATATATATATTATAATCAATTAAACTTAAGCAAGGTTATAATTACTATTTTAATTATTATATTTATAATAAGCAAGGTTATAATAATTCAGCAAGGGAAAGAGATATATATACACAAATTGTGAATATTCCTGAGGAAAAAAAACAATGAAAACATGTTTTGATTATTTGGCATCGCTCTCATTCATTAACACGGGTAATCAAGGTTCCTCTGCGCACACAACTGCTACGTTTTTCAGAAACTTGTATTGTTCAAATATCTCGAAATTCTACCATACATATTCGGAAAGTTGTGTCACTAGCCATGCATTCCTCGACGATTTACACCACCTTGAGCTTCGGATGGAGCATGCGTAGTGCAGCACTAGATGGTTGACTGAAGAAGCGGTGTATATTGCGTAGGTTCGCGCTGCGGAATACGGTCGTCAGGCAGAAGTAAGCCGTGGATCAGCTCATCTGAGTGTAACTGCGGAATGTTTCGTGTACGCCCATAGATGCAAACTGTGCTGCGAACAGAGGAAAGAAGAAAGCCTAACTAAGCACAATTCGTCAAAAACATATCACAGAAGAAAGGCGAATGAACGCATACCAAGGCACACAGGTTGGTATCAATATTATCACTATATTTATAACTAAATAACGGCGACAACATCTATAAACTGTAACCTGTTACTTATTTATGAATCTCATGTATGGCTTGACTTTGAGTGCAAAATGCCTCCTGTTAGTACTTTAAAGATAAATCTTATTTCATACCCTACATAATTATTTGCTGTTTAAAAGTTTGCAATTATGTTTTTTTTTTTTTTTTTTTTGCTGCTTGTATTATATAAACTGTATTTGCCATGCAAAACCATATAAGAACTGTTATGGAAAGGAATACATGTTGATGGAAAATATATGCGTCATCATTATTAATCTATTGGTATAAAATGCTGTTTGCCTCTAAATTGGTTGGCTGCAAAGAAATGCTGATGGACGACCCATATTGAACGTTAATTATTATTTAATTTTCGTTATTTATTGCTGTACATATATAATAATAAGCTGCACCATTTCCTTGAATTATCTTTAAGATGCAACAATTATGTTCCTTTAAACGTCAAACTGAGATCGATGCCATTTTTCAAAAGTAGAAAATTCTGGAATTGCATTTTAGTTTTAATCGTACACCTTGTCATGTGTGCATGTGATTTTCTTGAACAAAATGGTGAAATGTATTTCGCTGATTATTATTTTAAAGCAATTAACTTCAGCATTAGCTAACAAACTTAAGAAGTTAACTAGGTAAAGCTTAGCCACTGAATCCAACTGTTCTATAATATACAGGGTTATTAAAATTAAAGTATCCCTATGTACAGGGCTCTGGATCAAGTTCTAAGATTCGTACTGAAGAGAAATTTGGACAACAGGTACAATAATGAATGTGCTTGCCATTTATTGGAAAAAAATAATAGTTACAAAATTTGTCACTATATGGCGCTGTGGCAATACAAATCACTTGAACAGCGCTACAATTGTTGAATGTGTCCTCCATTTTGGTCAACAACAGTTTACATTTCAAGAACAGCTTTTTCTACATCAGAACGTAACATGTCAACTGGAATAGCCTGCACATGACGTCTAATCCTTCTTGATACACCTGGTTTTTTGAAGAACCAGGTGTAACGGGAACCGGAAGTCCGGTGATCGGGGTGGCCAAGGTGTCTGGAAACAACGGCTGATGACCCGTTCGTCGTAAAGTGTTGCCTTAGAAATCTTTGGACACAATGTTGGGTGTGGGGTGGTGCACCATATTGCATGAATATGGTACCCACGTTGTTACAGCTCTGGTATTGCGAAATTTGCCAACATTTCATAATATCGCTGTCCAGTGACGGAACAGGTGCTGGGTACAGTCGGTGTTACCTGTTTAAAAAAAAAAAAAAAAAAAAAATGGACCAGTCATGAATGTGGCCATAAATCCACACCACATTGTCACTTTTGGAGAATGCAACGGGACCTCTTGGATAACTCGATGGTTTTCTGTTGCCCAAATGCGACAGTTGTGCATATTCACTTTTCCATTTAAGCAGAAGTGGGCTTCATCACTCCAAACGATGTTCCATGGCCAAATGACATCCACTGTCATTCGCGCCAGAAACTGAAGTGCGTATGTGAAACGAATATCTGCATCACTATGCTTTAGCTGCTGTAGCATGCGCACCTTGTAAGGATAGTACCGCAACACCCGACGCATTACTAGCCTTACAGTGGAATACGGCATGTCCACTTCACGAGAAACAGTTAGCACACTTGCGCTACCACATGGAGATTGACTCGATAAATCCACGACAGCCATAGCCACATCTTCAACACGAGAGGAGTCCACTCGTTTTCGACCTCTGCCTGGTTGAACACCAAGATATCCTGTCGCTTCAAATTTCGCAATCATTTTGCGGACAGCACAAGCAGTCATAGGTGTACACGTGGGCCTTATGCGCTTCTGAATTCTCTGATAGCCTTAGCTGCATTGTTTTGATAGTACAGCTTCACTAATAGCGCCTTTTCCTTCAACGTTGTTGGCATTGCTGCTGTAGTGCAGACAAACATCTACTGTATGATTTTGAAGAGACTGCTTTGCTTTTATACAGTACAGTAGAGCTGAGTAGTGGCGCTGTGGCAATAACTTACGATTATGCAAATAACGTAAGTAATGCAAATTGTAGATGTAAGATCTTACATCTACAATTACCAATGTAGTAAATAGTAAGATTATAGATTATGCAAATAACGTAAGTTATTTGCATAATCTATAATCTATTTACTTAATCTGTTATTTGCATAATGCGCGTAACTAAGATAGTTACGCGTCACACAGTGACACAGCACCATACAGTGACAAATTTTGTAACTATTTTTTTTTTTCCAATAAATGGCGAGCGCATTCTTTATTGTACCTGTGGTCCAAATTTCTATTCAGTACGAGCCTTAGAACTCGCTCCAGACCGTTTACATAGGGATACTTTAACTTTAACAACCCTGTATATAATTTTTTTTATAATTCTACTTGCATAAGTCATACCTCTCATTGCTTTTTAGCTATGTGTTTGGAATACCCTCTTCCTCAAGAAGCAGAAATTTATGGAGAGATTATGTAATATTAATATTTATAATAAACTATGTAATATTTTAACCCCAGGGGCTCTCATCTGGTGAGTGAGTATGGGCTTGGCACACCCAGGCTCCTGAGCTGGATATCATCATTCTTCTCTTTCTTGGTGATTTCCTTCCCTTCTACTTCTGACTTTCATTCTCTCTCTCTGTCCCAGGGTAATTCAGAATTTTTTTTTTCGGCTGGTGCCGCAATAGCCTCAGACTTACTTGCACTATATGGTTAATAATAATAATAATAATAATAATAATAATAATAATAATAATGTATTCCAAACCAAAGTCTGTAAGTTTCAACGTATAGAAGAAAATAATCGTGTTTTGGAAGGGAGTGTATCAAATAGATTCGCCCCCCACCCCTCAATAACGCATGTAAAAAAGAGAGTCGTTATTTAGAGGTTCTCATTTCCTGTCGATGAAACCAATGACACTTGACTGAAATAAAATTTTCGAAGCAAATTTTTTAGAGGTATGTTATCAAAAGGGAAAGCAGGTTGACGAGTTTATTTTTTATTTATTGCTTATGATTTTTGCGATATACGTTTTTTAATGCAATGATGTAGATGTTTTAACTGGGATTTATATAATTATAGGGTAACTTGGATCTATCCTTTTTTTTTTAATTATCCCTTTATTTTAAAAAAGTTTTTCGCAAAGCAGATAACTTCGACATTTTAGAGTGAACACTTAAGGTGTATGGACAGAAATGAATAAACAATTCGTATAAAACAGCATATTAAAACCAATAAATGCAACTTTAAACAATTGAGTCTTTTGGTAATTAGAAAAGCCTATTTTATAAATCCGATTATATAAATTGAAATAGTTGTTAATCAACTGACTTGCACCGGAAATTATTCATTAATATAGAACAGAAGGCATCTATACGGAAAAATATTTCGTGGAATTCTCAGCAATATTGTTGACACTATTTAGCTTCCTCTTATGATCTCATTAGCCTTTCTTGGATCTTTTGCGCCCCGTAAACTCCGAAGTCATGTCGACTAACGTGTGGTAGGACAATATCTTTCTGAACTCGGCTCAGAGGGAGCTCTGTGCACCCTTTTGCGTACCCAGTGAGCTGCTGCAAGAAAGTTGTATTTTCAGATATGTGAATTACTCAATTTTTTGTAAATTTCGGTTTATCTCTTGATTTGTAATAACTCTTTCCCTAATTCATCTAGAGCAGTGGTTCTCAACCTTTTTCACCCCATGCACCCTTTTCACCATATGTCAGAATGTCCCTTTCCAAGATTAATGTCATTCCTTTCTTTCCAAGACTGTCTGACTCAAAAGGTGCATTTCAAAAAGATAAAAAAGTGAAAAATATTTATCTTTATTTTTAATTTAATATATGACATCCAATAAAGTGTGATGTCCTGTAGATTATGTAGAATCTGTAGAATTGTAGTTTGTAGAAAGATCAATATTCCAACAGTTTGAGTCTGTCAATCTGTGGTCCTAATTCTCCCCCGAAACCCTAAAATTCCCTCTGGTAGGGAATTCCCCCCTGGTTGAGAACCCCTGATCTAGAAGTGTAAACTACTAAACCTAAGCTTAAATTATTTATAAAGGTGTATAAATTACGGGTCTACTGATGAACATTGACAAGATCAAACACATTCTTAGATTAATCTATAAAAAGTCACATCAGTTGTACCACAGTTGTGAATTTACGATTTAAATGGGCGTATGTTTATTGAAAAAATAAAGAAAAAAAATAATGAAACTTCAAAAATTTCAATTCACCTGAAGTTATTAGTAATTCTTCACGAAGGCTTATTTGCAACTTTATTTGCTTATTTGCAGCTTCATTAACGATATTAATTTTCTCCACATCTTGTTTTCTCACTGACACTGTTCCACGCACCATCATGGTAAACAGTGAATCTGCAAAGTGTCATTTAACCTTTGATCCCCAAAATTAGCGGTCTCATCTGAAAATAATTCTGTTGTAGAAACTTTGCCATTTTTGCCTTCTCTTCAAACAAACTAAATAAGAAATAATCGGTTGATGCAATATATCATAACATCACCGGCTACTGCTAGCCAGTGAGTTTCAGCTGCAAGTAGGTCACAAATACATTTTAAGCTCTGTCACATTTCGTCTGATAATAGTACTCTAATGAGCAGTAACGTTTCATGCTTGAACATTCACAGCGGGGTACCAGCCTTACTACATCTGTAAAACGTGGATGCTTTTGGCTGTGATGCCTGCTTGATAAAGTAGTCATCACAGGAAGTAAATTTCTGGCCCGATGTCCCATCTGGAAGTAACAACTTGGAAATCCACTGTAACTGTAATATAGGAAAGATTGCAAGGACTGTTACACAGTCACTCTAATGTTGCTTCTTACTCTCATTACCAGGTATTAGTTTAGGAATTACTGAAGTGTGGTTTAAACTCCTACATTGATAGACTCCATAATTCTACATCTTCTCCAGCACAGGGTAAGCCAAGTAACACATTGCATGAATCACAAATATAATTTTTATTTTCATCTTCCTTTTTCTGACTTTCATTTTAATTAATACATTAATTAAATCAATTCATTAATTCTCTCTCTCTCTCTCCTTTCCTTTCTTTTTACTAGTAATATTGCTGTTTTTTTTTTTTTTTTTTTGTCTATCTTTAATTCCTTTAACTATTCTTTATCCAGTTTACAGATAATTTATAACCAACAAACAAAAGGAGGGCCCTTAGTAGCGCACTACGGGGCCTACATTAATTTTATAAGTATTAGTAAAATAATAAGAGGAGTTTTATTAGAACGTAGAACATTACAGCTCTGATTCATACTATCTAATTAATTTTATAACAATTTAATTGGTAATGAATAATTTATTAGGAAACATATGTTTATTTAGCAGGTATAACATTCTAAATCGGCCTCCTTTTATTTTGAGAATTATTATTATCCATATGGTGCAAGGAACTTGAGGCTTTTGCTGTAGCAGCCAAAAAAAAAAAAAAAAAAAAACTTAAAGATGGGTTTCCAAAAATACCCTGAGGGAGAGATGGGTTTCCAAAATTTTAACTATTATGATGAAGAAAAAGAAATCGATTCAGTTTCACTGTGTTAATTTCACGATTTTGCTCTTATTAAAAAAAAACAAATTACAGTACTACACAAGAATGAAATATCTCAACAAAAAATTCTAACAAGCCAACCAAGGTGTTACACTACTTAACCACATGCAAGGAAATGGTTTTTTAGTTGCAAAATACCTCCATAGATTTTAACTATGACACAGTAAATATTATTATTATTATTATTATTATTAGCCATACGGTGCAAGGAAGCCTGAGGCTTATGCTACACCAGCCAAAAAAAAATTTTGAGTTACCCTGAGCGAGCGAGAGAGAGAGAGAGAGAGAGAGAGAGAGAGAGAGAGAGAGAGAGAGAGAGAGAGAGAGAGAGAGAGAGAGAGAATGTCAGAAGTAGAAGGGAATCACAAAGAAAGAGAAGAATGATGATATCCAGCTCAGGACTCTGGGTGTGCCAAGCCCATACCCACCAGATGTGAGCCCCTGGGCTGGGCTTGCGTTGCTTTCACTGCCTACCAATCAACTCTTAGTTGACAATCAATCAGTTTTTCATGTAATTTTTTTTATCAGGTATTCTTATTTGATAAATTTCATTGATTTTTTTCTTTTTTTTTTCCTTGCCTCAATACATCTCCCATTTAGTATTAGTATTGGCAAATAATGCAAGGAAGCAAACTTAAAACAGCATCAGCCAAAAAAAAAAAAAAAAAAAATCACACCTCATATCACCTCCCTGTCTATGCATTCTAACGATTTGTTTAGTTCCGTTTGAATTTATTCAATTACACATCTCTAGAACACCAGAAGGAAGTTTGTTCCAACAATCAGCTACCCATGCCTGAAGACAAATTTCCACACATTTATCCTACGACCATCCTTCACCAATTTGAATTTATTGTATAATCTAATATATGTAATCCAAGCAAGAGGAAGAATTCCATTGGCAATGAGCTTATTCAATCCATTCAATGCCTTACACACCTCAGATCTCCCTGCCTAGTCTCCATACGTAGTAATTTGCAGAACGGAAACTGAAGTCTTTCCTACTAAGAGCACTCTTTAGTTTAGCTTACTAATTATGCTGCTCTTATTTGTATTCATTCCAATGGATTCACATCCTTCCTCATGTGTGGCTTCCAGACCTGTAAGCAGTACTCAAGACGTAGCCTAATCGGTTAATCGTCTCTTTATTGCTGTTGGAAAATATTCCTGTGTATCACTGACTAAACCTTATGAGCAGTCATACAGCTTATCTGCATTTATCAGAGAACTTCTTATCTCATTGCACAAGTCAGATAAGAAGTTCTTACCTGACTCATTTATCATTCTCCACTACCTTGCATTTATCAGAGTTACACTTCAATTCTTGTTGAAGTAATATGATTTGATTACTGTCATTAACCATTCGGCCAACCTTCATATCATCTGCAAACTTAGACATTAAGCCTGATATGCCTTCATCAATATCATTAATAAATATTAGAAATAAGGGGCCCAGCACTGAACCTTGGGGGGGGGGGGTCTCCACTAATAACATTAGTCCAAGAGGAGCAGTGCTGGATAATAATCAGTCTCTTCTCCCTTTATCCATAGCAACAGCTTTCCCTTAATTCCACACTGCTCCAATCTGTATAGCAGTCTTTTATTTACAACACTATTAGCATTAGCATTAGCATTAATAGAGGCATATGATACAAGAGAGCAAGCGTATGAAGCATCAGCCAAAAAAAAAAAAAAAAAAAAAAAGAAAAAACCCTTCCACTTCACCCCTCCGTTCTTTCGAAATACCTGTCCCGCTGAGCCTTAAATTTATTTAGGCTATCAACTTCCACAACAAGGGATGGAAGTCTGTTCCACCGAACAAACTACCTGCTGGCTAAAGGCAAATTTCCGCACATCTATCCTACATCTGTCTTTCCTCATTTGGAATTTATGCGCTCTCTGGTGATTATTCTGAGCAAGAAACAGTATCCCATCAGCATTGAGCATGCTCAAACGATTCAAGGCTTTGTACACCTCTATCAGATCACCTCGCTGGTGCCTAATCTCCAGACACTGTAATTTGCAAACCTTAAGCCTTTCTTCGTAAGAGCAACCCTTCGTTCCGTTCACTAACCTTGTTGCCCTTCTCTGTACTCGTTCCAGCAGCTCTACATTCTTCTTGAAATGAGGCCTCCAGACCTGTATACAGTACTCAAGGTGCGGCCTGACAATTGCCTTATACAAGGGAATAATCACCTCCCTATCCCTGCTAGAAAAATTCCTTTATATCATTGATAAGACACCATGCACTGCTCAGAGAACTTCATATTTGCCTGCACAATTACCCCCAGGTCCTTTTCATTCTCTACCACTGTCAGTGTAGTACCACAGAGCTCTGGGGTTGCTGTTTCCCATATGTAGTACTTTACATTTGTCAATGTTAGACTTCATTTGCCACCTCTCAGACCATCTGCTCAACCTTTCCAGATCCTGTTTCAGCAGCATAGCGTCAGTAGCGTCCTTAACAACCCTGCCAACCTTTGAATCGTCTGCAAACTTGGACATTAAGCTTCACATACCATCATCAATATTATTTATAAATACAAAAAACAACAATGGACTCAACACTGAACCCTGAGGGACTCCACTAATAACATTAGTCCACGATGAGTAGTGTACATTAATTACCACTCTCTGTCTTCTGCAACTCAACCATCCCTTTATCCATAGCAACAATTTTCTACCAATGCCACACTGCTCCAATTTGTGCAGCAGTCTTCCATGTGCAACAGAATCAAAAGCCTTTCTAAGATCCAAATATATAATATCAAAGTTATTCCATGCATCCAATTCTTTTGTGACTACATCATAGTATCCAATCAAATTGGTCAGGGAAGACCTCCCCTTAACAAAACCATGCTGTGTCTGAGCTATAACTGAATTCTTGTCAAGATGATCCTGCAGTGCTTCTTTAACCAATGCTTCCATTAATTTTCCTGGAACAGAAGTTAAACTCACAGGTCTATAATTACTTGTGTCAGCTTTTGATCCTCCTTAGTGAATTGGGGTTACATTTGCACAACTCCAGTCTGTGGGTACCTCCTCTGAGTCCAAGGAAGCTCTCATAATTATGGCAAACGGATTGCTTACTTCCTTTGCTGCCTCCTTTAATATAACTGGATAGATCCCATCCACCCCAGGTGACTTTCCTGTATTTATTTCCAACAATTTCTCCTCCACTTTACTCCCAATTATTACAAGATCATCTAGCTCACTGCCAGTGTTTACTTCAACTATGGCATTCCCCTTCCTGAATAACTCCTCATGTGTTTTTTAAATCATATTTTGCATCTCCTCACACATGAAGAGATGCAAAATATGATTTAAATATTGATGCAAAATATTGATTTAGTTTCTTAGCTACCTGAGCAGGATCATCAGCAGTTGAACCATCGATATCAAGTGGACAAATCTGATTCATCCCCTTCCTTCTAGAGTTTACATAGGTAAAGAACTCTCTTCTGTTTTTCTTTGCATCCTTTGCCAAGGATTTCTCATTATCTGCCGTTGCCTGCCTAATCTCTTTTGTGATTTGGTTACAGACCAGCTTATATCTATCATAGGCTTCCATGTCACCCATTAATTTATATGTATCCCATGCATTTTTCTACTCTGCCATATGTCTCATTAGTTTATCTGACATCCGTTTAGGCCTGAACCTTGAACAATATTTCTTAGTTGGTATGTAAAGCCTAGTAGCTTCCAAGATAATTTCTTCGAATGCTTCCCATTTTGAGGTTGCTGTTGGTAACGTCATCAGTTACTCCCACTGTATAGAATTTAAATACTGTCTCAGACCGTCGTAGTCGCCTTTACGAAAGCAATAACCCTTCCATTTACCCCTGACGTTAGTTACCTCCTTGAGTGAATGCCACTTCAGCACACTGTGATCACTGCCACCTAGTGGTTCCTGTATCTGCAGATTCTTAATGCATGAAGAATCACTACTGATAATCAAATCAAAAGTATTGCTCCCTCTGTTTCCCCTCCCGAACATGCTGATTTAGAAAACAATCATCCAATTTTAATTTCCCAGATATTGACTGGAATTTGTGGGTTGGTCACTAACACACTAGCAAAGCTTTTGTGGAAATCCACAAAAGCTTTGCTAGTGTGTTAGTGACCAACACACAAATTCCAATCAATATCTGGGAAATTAAAATCCCCCATTATAAGACTCTCTGATTTACTGGCCCACTCTATTTCCCTGTACAGTTTGCCATGGGGAATGACATTTCTTATGGATCACCATTAACCATCTGGATAAATGTTTCTTATTATACCCATCAGAGTCATTAGGCCTATAGCACACTCCTACTCTCAGTTTTGATCTCCTAATGCTTATGTAACACCAAACTGACTCGACACTGCACTGTGCAGCGATGTCGACTGGCTTCACTCCCTTGGATTTTATGTGTTTCTTAACTAATAGCATAACCCCTCCTCCCTTCCTATCGTGTCTATCCTTTCTGTACACATTGTACTCCCCAAATTCCAGTTCTATATTCCTTATATCTGTGTGACACCACGTCTCTGAAATCCCCACAATATCTGCCTTTGATGTTTTGAACAATACCTCAAATTCATCAAATTTATTTACTAAACTCCTAGCATTGGTGTACACGCAAGTATACATGCACCTCTTCTTTTTCTTAGCTACCCTAACACAACCCATGTGTTTACTTGTACCCCAATGATTCCCAGCAGTCTCTGAAATATCCTGCATCTTATTTTCCAAGCTGTTGCTCATTCCAATAGAAGCAGTGCAAGAATCACTTTCACCTCTGCCAGTGGCTGCTGTTAATCTATTAGTCCTTGTATCCCCCCAATCTAGCAGTTTTCCGATCCACCTAACACTGCCTCGATAGTATCAGCAAACATTCTAGCACCCTTTCTATTTAAGTGTATCCCATCCCTGTTGAAGCAGTCTCTGTTATTAACAAGTAAGAGAGAAGTATATGAGAGGAGAGGGGAATTCTTATAACCTTTATAAATAACATCAAACTTTTTTCCGTATTTATCTAAAGCAGGTAACAAAAGAAATTGTTGACACGTTTCATCTGTGAACGTTTGCTGGTGTGGACTTTATTTGTAAGGAATAAATCGACCATTAGCATTAGTAGAGGCATTAGTATGATGTAAGAAAGTAAGCTTTCTTACATCATACTAATGTAAGAAAGTACTAATGTAAGATACTAAAAAAAAAAAAAAAAAATCTTCTGATTTCACCTATCCACTCGCTCCAAATGTTTGTCTAGTTCTGCCTTGAATCTATTTAAGCTGTCAACTTCTGCAACGACAGATGGGAGTTTGTTTCCAGCAATCAACTACCCGCTGGCTAAAGGTAAACTTCCGAACATCTATCTACAACTGTCTTTCCTCAATTTGAATTGATGCCCTCTTAGGTAATTATCCTGAGCAAGAGGAAGAATTCCATCAGCATTGAGCATGCTCAAACCATTCAAGGTTTTATACACCTCAATCAGATCACCTCGCAGGTGCCTAGTCTCTAAACACTCTAAACTGCAAAACTTCCGCCTTTCTTCGTAAGAGCAATCCTTCGTTCCATTCACTAATCTTGTTGCCCTTCTGTGTACTCGTTCCAACAGCTCTACATCCTTCTTAAAATGATGCCGCCAGACCTGCATGCAGTACTCAAGGTTTGGCGTGACCATTCCCTTATACAAGGGCATAATCTCCTCCTTATCCCTGCTAGAAAAATTCCTGCATGCCATTAACAAGACACCGTGGGCCACTCTTGCAGACCGTCTGCACTGCTCAGAAAACTTCATATCTGACTGCACAATTACCCCAGCTCTTTTTCACTCTCTACCACTGTCAGTGTAGTACCGTACAGTTGATACGCTATACTGCATACGTTGCCATATGCAGTATTTTACATTTGTCAATGTTAAACTTCAGTTGTCACCTCTCAGCTCATCTGCTCAACATTTCTAGATCCTGTTGCAGCAGCTTACTGTCATTAGTGTCAATAACAACCCTGCCGACCTTCGTATCGTCTGCAAACTTTGACATTAAGCCTGATATACCATCATCAATATCATTAATCAATACAGAAAATAACAATGGACCCAACACCCTGGGGCCTTCACTAATAACATTAGTACATTGATCCCCACGTTCTGTCTTCTCCAACTCAATCATCCTTTTATCCACACCAGCAATTTGCCTCCAATGCCACACTGTTCCAATTTGTGCAGCAGTCTTCCATGTGCAACAGTATCAAAAGCGTTTCTAAGATCCAAATATAAGATATCAAAATTATTCTTTGCATCCAGTTCCTTTGTGACTACATCATAGTATCCAATCAAACTGGTCAGACAAGACTTCTCCTTCACAAACACATGCTATATCCGAGCTATAACTGACGTCTTGTCTAGATTATTATGCAATGCATCTTTACCACAGACTCCATTAATTTCCCTGGAACAGAAGTTAAACTAACAGGTCTGTAATTACCTGTCTCCCCCTTTGATTCTGCTTTGTGGATTGGGGTCACATTTTCACATCTAGAGTCCATGGGTAACTCTCCTGAGCCCAAGGGAGCTCTCATAATTATGGCTAAGGGTTCGCTTACTTCCTTTGCTGCCTCCTTTACTATAACTGGGTAGATTCCATCCACCCGAGGTGCCTTTCTTATGTTTATCTTCACCAATTTCTCTTCCACTTTACTCTCAGTTATTACAAGACTATCTAGCTTACTGCCAGAGTTTAATACACCTCTGGCATTCCCCTCCCTGAATAAATCCTCATGTAGATGCAAAATATTTATTTATTTTGTTAGCTACCTGAGCAGGATCATCAAAAGTTGAACCATCCATATCAAGTGGACCAATCTGATTCATCCCTTTCCTTCTAGAGTTTACATAGATAAAGAACTCTTTGCTGTTTTTCTTTGCATCCTTTGCCAAAGATTTCTTGTAATCTGCCTTTGCCTGACTAACCTACCTTGTGACTTGATTACAGATCAGCATATATCTACAAGCTGGTCTGTGCAGAGAAATAGAGGTCTGTAAGGCTTCCTTGTCATCTGTTAATTTATATGTATCCCATGCATTTTTCTTCTCTGCCACATGTCTAATTAGTTCATCTGACTTCCATTTAGGCCTAAATCTTCAACAATCTTTCTTAGTTGGTATGAAAAGCCTAGTAGCTTCCAATATTAATTCTTTGAATGCTTCGCACTTTGAATTTGCTGTTGGTAACATCATCAATTTGTCCCACCGTATGGAATTTAAATACTGTCTCAGACCACCGTAGTCATCTTTACGAAAGCAAAAATCCTTCCCCTTGCCCTTGCTGGTAATTAACTCTTTGAGTAAATACCACTTCAGCACACTGTGATCATTGCCACCTAGTGGTTCCTTTATCTGCAGATTCCTAATGCATGAAGAATCACTACTGATAATCAGATCAAGAGTATTACTCCCTCTGGTTGCCTCCCCAACATGCTGTTGTAGAAAACAATCATTCAGTAAATTCCCAAATGCCTTGCTGGTGTGTGAGTGACCAACCCACAAATTCCAGTTAATCTCTGGGAAATTAAAATCCCCCATTATAAGACACTGATTTACTGGACCGCTCTATTTCTCTGCACAGTTCCTCATTATACTCATCAGATTCATTAATCCTATGACACACACACCTACTCTCATTTTTATATAATCCCAGTGGTTGGTTATGTCACACCAAACAGACTCAACATTGCATTGTCCACCAACATCAATTGGATGCACTTTCCTTAAATTTTATGTTTCTTAACTTACAGCATAACCCATCCTCCCTTCTTGTCCTGTCTCTCCTGCCTGTACACATTGTACTCCCCAAATTCCAATTCTGCACTGCTTAAGTTTGTGTGTCAGAGACGTGGGTCTCTGATATACTAACAATCAAGACAGGTGCTAGTCAAAACATCAATCTACCTTTGATGTCTTGACTAGCACTTCAAGCTCATCAAATTTATTAACTATAATCCTAGCATTGGTGTACCCGCAACTATACATGCATTTGTTTCTACTCTTAGTTACCCTAGCGCAGCCCATGTATTTACTTGTTCGACTATGATTCCCAGCAGTCTTGGGAATCCTCTTTGCCTTGCTTTCCAGGTTGTTGCTAATTTCAATAGAAGCAGTGCAAGAACCACTTCACCTCTGCCAGGGGGCTACTGTTAATCTATTAGTCCGTGCATCCCCCAAGCTAGCAGTTTTCCGACCCACCTAACTCTGCCTCGACAGCATCAGCAAATATTCTTGCACCCTTTCTATTTAAGTGTATCACATCCCTGTCGAAGCAGGCTCTCCTATTAACAAGCACAGACCAGCCTGAGAAATATTCTACCCCTTGAGTCTTGCACAATCTGTCCAGGGCCGAATTGATCGACAAGGCTCTCATCCTATACTCCCTCCTATTGTGCCTGGGCAGAATTGCAGACATTTTCAAATTCAACCCTAACTAATGCCGTTTTTTCAGCATTGACCTGTACTTGTTAAGTAATTCAGCCGGTCTCCTACTCTTTATATCATTAATGCCAACGTATACAACAATATCACCCTTTTTGCTCTTAAAAGATGATATCTGCTCTACAACATCATCAACCTTTGCCCCTGGCAGACATACCCTGGTCCTGTTCCACGTATCCTTTTTACACAATATCTTCTCAATTTCCCTGACAATAGAGTCGCCGACAACAACTAATTCCTTTCGGATCAGCGCATTCTGATTTGGGGGTAGCCGCTGTTTTGCGTGATGTTCAAGCTCTGGAAATGATGTGGGCAGCTGGGAGCTTGATGTGCCCCTCAATTTAAATCCTCCGAGGGCATTCACCCTGTCCTTCACGCTCTCATATAGGCCCATAAGGCCCAAATGGCCTAAGTATACCTTGCGCCAGAAAACACAACAACAACAAACAACAACATAGGTCCATAGCAACGCTGAGTTGGCGGCTGATTTCCTCACACTCCTTATATCGCGCACACACAAAGACGTTCCCTTTGGCAATATCATGTCCCATTCCTGGTTTATCCACAAACATCAAACAAGCAGTGCACATCAAAAGACTGTGGTTCAGAGGACAACCGCCCCCCTCAGTTCTCCCCTGAGCCACAGCACTCTCATTAGTTTGAGTCTTTTGCTTTGCTGCTCTGGTCTGAGTCATGATTTCTATTCAGTTTCAAATAAAATTACATTACAAAATATAATCCTAAACTTATATCTCAAAGCAATTATAACACTATATATATGCATTTCATTATCGAGTACTGTATTATCTCCGAGATACCTTATATGACTTTCTTATCTCCTGTCAAGTTATCTATTAATTTATAACGTTACGTTTGTAAAAACTAGGTCGTTATATTTATTTAGTTAAAAAAGTACAATTTAATTGACAATTAAATTTAATTAGATTAGGAAATTTCACTGATTATTTGATACTATATACTCGCTATCTAACCTTACACTATCTAGTTCGGTGTATACGTTGTATCGTATAATAATGGCGGCAAGTTACGAACAATAAATCTACGGACACGAAGTATTAATTACTTTCATAATCGCGCTATCTAAATTTAAAATAAACCAAGGAGCTTGACTAGGTCTATAAGCTACTTACAGAAAATAATTTAATCTAACAATTAAGTTAATAAACTGGCTAAATATATTAAAAACTTGCGTTCGGTGGAGCTGCAAAACTTGTCCAACACGTGGATTAGATATTCTTACCGATACTCATTGAAACCATTAAAAAATATAGTAAAGAGAGGGTATGAAGTTTAATTATTCAATATATGAAAACCTTGAACTAATCAAAGAAAACCAATACTACAGAGTCTCTTTCAATTTCAATAGTCCTTTCCCCTAATTTTTTACTATTCAGTGTCCAACTCTTATTGAAAAAAAAAATCGAAAATGGTGCATCACTGAAATATCTGTATACATACGTAAAAAGGGAGGGGAAGGGGAAAGGCCAGTTAAACAAAAGGACCAACAGTAGACATATTGATCGTACTAACCGGACGTATTCTGACCTATCTGGATTTTACTGGGGTCCAAAGACATATGACGTCATGTGGTCCTTGACCACGTGACTATCGAACGTGTTTGAACACAATTTCCGCTCGCTTTGCAGGAAATAACGTCACCAGTGGTGATGCCACAGCTAGTGACATCACATAGTCACTGACAACGTGATCATCGTACCGCACTCCTGTTCCATTTTCTTTCACGATTATTTGCATCGATTTTTTCTTTTTTTTATTTTAATATGCTATTCGAAACTATAATATTCTGTGAAATTAAAGTGGGAAAATAAACATTTCCAACGTGCTTTCAGTGAGATAAATTTTTAAATACAGCGATTTTTTTAAACGATTTCTGCAGTAATTAAAAATGTGAAGTTTTAATGAAATAAAACAGTAGTATATTTTCTTTCAACCAGCGTTTTCTAAGAAGCCGTGTAATTTTTTAAATACAACCTGGTTTTCTTAATTGTATGGTAAAAGTTTATTTTTTAACAGTGAAAAAATTGGATTGTGATAAAAATTTAATTAAAAAAAAATTAATATGCTTGCTTAATCTGGTGTAAATTGTATTGTGAGAAAACTTTAATGAAAAATTTAAATGTACCTGCATATTCTGATGAAATATTTTCTAAACTCATTTTTCAATAAAGACACAGTTTTCAATGATTCAAAGTCGTTTACTGAATACTGTTTACCAAATTATTTACAAAGGAGATGCTATCAATAAAAATATGCACAAGTATTTTCGATAATAAATTTCTCAATTCTGATAACAACCTATCACATAACTGGTCGGATGTAAATCGGAAGGACAGTCCTGTACTTTTCAGTTCCGTTCGAATTCGTGAACCATATAGAACGAAGGTATAGTCTTCATGTGTAGTTCGCGGACATGGTTATCATCAGCACTGCACAAATGTTGTTGTTATTTGGTTTTTAGGAGCATTAGCAACTAAGACAATATTGCTCCGGGAATATGCGTATGCGGTGGTCATTCCCTGACCTTTCCGCATCCTCCGTATTTGGTGGTGACGGGCTCGAAACCCGGGCTAATCAAGAAGCGTGTGCTACGCACTGCTGCTCCTGCCCACTTGGCTACGGAGGCGCCACACTGCACAAAAGCTATGAAAAAATGTCTTCGGAGAAACACCATTTTCATTTTCATTTATTATACACACAATTTTATATAGTCTCAAGAATTTTTTTACATCCATTTATATACATTTATACAGAAGAATATATATATTTATATTATGTACATTCTTATATATCTATATCCATTCTATATAATAGAAACAGTATGTATGTATGTATCTACAGGGTGTCTCAAAAATATTGATACAAACGTTCGCATGACACCGACGCAGCATGGATTGGTGGACACGGTCGAACACACCTGGAGTTTCTTTGACATTAGGAGCAGCGCAGACGAGTCTCACCACGAGATCCATTTCCGTCTCCACAGGCGATTCATATACAATAGATTTGAGGGCTCCCCACAGAAAGAAATCAAGGATCGATAAATCAGGTGAGCGTGGGGGCCAGGCAACGGGTCCACCACAGCCAATCCATCGACACTCAAAACGCCTGTTCAAATGGTCACGAACACACCTTCCATAATGGGCAGGCGCCCCGTCATGTTGAAACCAAATATTGCATCTCACATTTGCTGGAACATCGTCAAGTAACCCTGGTAGAATTTGTTCAAGAATGATCCGACATTTAGCGGAGTTCATGCGGGATGGTAACAGGTATGGGCCGACTAAGCAGTCACCGACCATACCTGCCCACACATTTACTGCGAAGCGATGTTGTGCCGCATGGGGGCGCACACCGTGTGGGTTGTCGTGAGCCCACACATGAGCATTATGCTGATTGAATAAGCCTTCCCGAGTGAAATAAGCCTCATCCGTGAACAAAACATAGGCTGGAAAATTGAAGTCTTGAACACTTTCTTGGAGAAACCACTGCGCAAAAGCGGCACGTGCAGGATGATCTTGGGGGAGCAGTAACTGAACCCTTTGGAGATGAAAGGGGGTGTAAGGAATCGTCGTGCCAGACACGCTGTACATTGCAATGAGACACTCCTAAGGCAGAGGCAAAGGCACGTGTGCTGGTAGTAGAATTATTCTGGACGGCATTCAACACATTTTCTTCCATGGCGGGAGTTCGCGTCGTACGTGGTCTGGCCGCACTACTCTTGTTACCTCTAAATGACCCATAATCGCACAAATTTTGATGCACACGCGCAAACAAAACGGTTGGTTGGCTGGTTGGTTGTTGGGTTTTATTGGCGCATTAGCAACTAAGGCTATAATGCGCCAAAACCAGGTGATATATAAAAATCAAACTTTCACTGACCTAATTACTTAGGTCACCAAGATTTAAACAAAACGGTGGTCCGGTACATGTCTGACTGGGAAGCGTTCTTCATAAATTCGTTGAGCGGCTCGTCCATTGCCCTCTGCTAATCCATACACTAAGTGCATGTCTGCTAGCTCACAGTTCATATATTAGAGGACTTTCTCTCGAACTCCCGGTTCACTATCCTGAACAGACCACACCAGATGCCTACATTTTGTAATACCCTGTGGGAGGCGACTATTGATGTCACATTGTCCACGAGAAACCTTGCAGGTTACGTTGATGATTGGATCGTCAGAGACTCGTGGACGACGTCCGACCACAGGGTGATTACCTGCCAAATCAGAAGATCATTAAACAGGCTACTGATACCTAAACAAACACTAAATCGCTTCGCCATCCGCTGGGCAAACTGGGAAAGGTTCAGAGAGGTTTTAATGCCCGCTGCAGCCCTACATCTGGAAACAACAAACCAGAATGGGGATCCAGACGAGAATAAAAAGAGGGTAACGGAAATAATACTTGCGGCGAGTGAAGCATCAATGAAGAGGAGAAATCCCAAACCGGGAGCAGTCCCGTGGTGGACTCACGAGGTCCAGCAACTCAGAAGGGAGACCATGAGAAGAAGAAAACTCTTTCAACGGGCAAGACGCACATGGCCTGCTGCTGAGGTCCAGATACTAAAGGAGCACTATAGAGAAGCAAGAAACAGATATACGGATGCGATAAACAAGAGCAAACAAAGAGCCTGGGAAAACTTGGCAGGCATAACAGGAAATAATGAGCCATGGGGGGTAGGCTATAGGATAATCACAAACAAACTCCCCAGGGGGGAAGTTATTTCTACCACATTGACACCACAGGGGAGCCAAACCACCACATGGCAACAGTCAATCACAAATATTCTGGGCACTATTTTCCCGGAGACTGCCATGCCTACTTCACCTGAACAGCATAGAATATGCCGAGAAAATGACATATACACCACTGACTCCCGTGAACCACCGTTCACGCTAGATGACATCAAATCCGCGGCAAATCACGTAAGAAATAATAAGTGCCCTGGCCTCGATTATCTCGAACCGAAAATTGTCAAAAAAGTAACGGATCTGACCCCCGAACTCCTTCTAAATCTGTTTAACAACTGTTTGCATCAAGGCATCTTCCCAAGAAACTGGAAGACTGCGGGACTGAAGCTGATCCCAAAAACACCCACAAAGCCTCCACAACAGCCAACCACTTACAGACCGATAGCTATGCTACCAGTGATCAGCAAACTATTTGAGAGAATGCTATATGCCCGAATTGACACACATTACAAGAGTGCTGAACTGCACATGTCTACCCAGTTCGGCTTTAAGCCTGAGTCTTCGACAGTAGAGGCACTTAGACATCTGCTGCACGGTGTGGCCAGTTGCAACAGTAAATACTACCTAATCATCTCCATAGATTTTGCCGGGGCTTTCGACACCATTTGGTGGCCAAGTGTCCTGGCAAGGCTAAGGCGGGCCAACCTTCCCTGCAATTTGTATCTCACTATCAAGTCTTACCTTACCGACAGGAGTATTAGTGTCGTGGCACCCTATGGTAGGGTAAACCGCCGTGTCTGCAGGGGTTGCCCCCAGGGTTCTGTCCTGGGGCCGCTGTTGTGGAACATTGTCTTGGATGAGTTCCTGGCCATGGACCTTGGTGACGTCCAAACCCAAGCTTTTGCCGACGACTTAATCTTGAAAATTGCTGCCGACAATAGAACCCAGTTGGAGGTAAAAGCAAACCATGCCATCAGGATACTACAGGACTGGACCATCTTACACTGCCTAAAAATCTCACCAACTTACTGAAAGGCTCCCTTGACCTGCACAGGCCACCTCAAATAAAGGTGAACAACACCACAGTGAAACTCCAAAGCCAGCTTAAGTACATGGGGGTGATATTAGATTGTAATCATCTCAAGCATTGTAATCATTCAAGCAGCATCTCACACATTTAAGAACAAAGTTAAGGAAGTACTCTGCACTGTTAGCACGTGTGGTTCGTCGGGACTGGGGACTTAAACGTCGCGTGCTCTCCTTATATTATAAAACGACATTCCTACCAGCTATAACATACGCCTCTGCGGTTTGGTATCACAAGGCATCAACCGCCGTAAATAGACGAATAATCGACTCAATCCATAGAACTATCCTGTTAACCATTACCAGAGCCTGTAGCACCACTAGCACTGTTGCCCTACAGGTCTTGGCCGGAGCCCTTCCCCTTGACTTGGACATCATACGTACTGGAATAGCCTATTATATAACCAAAGGAATGCCTTGCACCCACCAAGACTACACAGTGGATAACAATGCAACCCACAAGGCTAAAAAGAACAGGCTGCAGAAATACCTAAAAGAAACCTGGCATTACCGCTGGACAAACACAACAAAAGGGAACATCACCAAAAAGTTCATCCCGGACGTAGACAGAGTATACTCCATTCTTCCAACCTGGCTGCAACCCGGACTTTACACGACCTACCTCCTTACGGGTCATGGGGCTTTCAATGCAAAGCTTACAGCATTGGGAATAGTGGAGGATCCGCTTTGTACTTGCGGGGAACAAGAAAGCTGGGTGCACATTATGTTTGAGTGTGTCCAATACGAAGACCTTAGATGCAGACTAATAACTAGAGTTCACTATTTACCGAGGGATCTCGAGTCACATCTACTAGATACACAAGAAGAATATTTAGCCTTAACTGATTTTGCCCAGGGATTATTTAGCAGGCGCCAAACACTAGCCGCCATATACAGAAGACCTTAACGGAATGAGACAAAACAAAACTGCAAATAGCAGCGAGACGACACAGAGGAACCGACTATACAGACCTTGGACTGACTACAAAATGCACTAGGAAAAGACAAGTGACAATAGATTGTCGAACTACAAGAGTCATGATTACCGCCAATAGAAGCGAAAAAACACCTTTAAAAAGTCGTGACATCAGAACAAAGGGACACTGCCCCAAGACCTTGCAGCATAGACCCACTACATAATGACAAAAGGTAGTGTAAGGACTAGCAAACATCACGGAAGGGATAAAACCCCATAATGACAGCCAGTAGACTTGATTATGACCCCAAGATAATGACCAGAAAATAAGCCCCAGACCACATGCAGTCTGGAAGGATGACATCCAGATTTAATCCCCTATTAGTGTCCCACCTAGATGAGACTCAACGGCCAATTTTTTAGGGCCTGCAAACTGATGGAGACGACATACGTGGCACTCTCCCGCCGGAACAGCCTATTGGCGACCCAAATCCGCGCTCTCTTGAGCGGATCTTTCTTTCCAAACTCCTGGGGAGGAGAGGCTTGCCTCCCCAATTTTTTCACTCTGGTGGGGCACGGGCATGCCTCACTACCTGCAGGGGCCATCTACTCTGTCGGCCCCTTATTTCCAATTTCTTCCCCCCAGTCTTCATCCTCCCCCCAAACTTTTGTCTTGCACAGCGTTTAGCCCTACATGTCAAAATCAAAAGAGAACATCAAAATTCTTGCCCGAACCTATTTGGTTTTTAAAACTCACTTTCACCGCACAGCCCCACGTCGCGCACTATTAATACTAACTTGTAAAGTATCACTAATATCAACCTCGATTTTTTTTTTTTTTTCTTGATCCTAGCCACTAAAATCCCAGGAAAGTAAGTGGCAAGACCAGCCAGAGTACAAATATTGGTAACACCCGGCCGGCCTCCCTGTGGCAGGTATTGGTAACGTCGGGTCTCACTAGGGGCCCGGCGGCTAACTGGCCGGACGAACAATGGGCACAACAAACTACATAGTACATATCCCACACACTTTTAAATCTCTGGCTTGTCCGATACAGAGAACATACGCGGAGATGGGAGAAATCCCAGGTGCCGTCAGACCCCGAACATACCTAATACCTAATATCGATGCATGCTCTTCGTGCGGCGACTACTGCTTGAATGAGTAAACCAGAAATTTTCTTTCTCCCGAACTAATGAACAGCGCCGTGTACCGACTTATGGTGAGGTTTCCGGTTATGGGTTCCTATGCGATTCACATTCCTTTAGATGTTACCTACCTCCCCTAAATGTTTGTACCAATATTTTTGAGACACCCTGTATAACATGTTTTGGGTGGCACCTAGACGCAAGTCAAACTCCACTCTAAAAATATGTGTTAGAAACAGTAAAACTGTCTAAAGGACTAAGAATGTTGTGTCTTTGTGTTTATGTAAACACAAGCACAGCCAACACCTGGCCAGTCGTTTCCTTGCACCCGTCTCTAGGCACGTTTAGCTGGGACCAGTTCTGCTATCTAGTGCTTATATTTCACCAAGTTTGCATCCATAGGAGGGAGTGCAATACTATTGGATGCACTCTATCCCACAGGTTGTCCAACCTTTAGGATAAAAGAAAAGCTAGTGGTGAAATATACAAGGGTCTAATCGAGCTAAGAATATACATGATTTGTGTCAAAAAATAAGACAACCCCTTTTAGTCACAGACGTAGATAAGCATGTCACCTATCTTCAAATGAAATTATCAGTAAAATAACATTAATAACAATTCTAAAATCAATTACATTTAAGTTATGTACACATTAATTCCCTCCAAGCAGTAAGCCAGTCAGACTTATAATTATAATAATAAGCTGTGTATCAAATATGTTTGATTTTTAAGACAACATCCAAGCTTAAGCAACACCGACAAGATTTAAGCTATACTTAAATAAATGCCATACTGAACAGTAATAATTATTCAGAAATACATAGTACATTATTAAAAGCATTAATAAGCAATGTTAAATAAAAACCTCTCAACTTGGCACAAGCCTAAACAAAACAGAAGATAAATTTCAATACCAAATGACAGTCCAGAGCCAATATCATAGCTCTTTGACGGGAAACCTTTCTATCAGCAAGTCCACAAGTCCTTCAAATAGCCCTAGCCATCAAAGTAAGTGTCTTCTTAAAAACCAATGCCGAAAATCTTTGCAAAGCTAAAAAGTCCTTGACGTCCTGTACAAGAACCTTGACATTATAATAGGTTACGTTACGAACAACCCCCGAAGAATTCAGCTCCAACCTCCTCGTCCGCTAGACACGAAAGTAGAACATGGCGCCAGTTCTCACTGTCCCCACAGAAGCACAAGGGATTTGATTACAACACCTGTTTAAACAACTTATCCCTTAACGAGCCATGACCCACTATGATAAAAGAGGTGGTCATTGATAGGTAAAACCAATGCATTGCCTTTTTATTTTGAGCAAAAAAGTGCATCCTCTATAAACTGTCGTGTTGTTGCTCCAGTTTCACCACCAGTCCATCTTCTCTGCCACACAGCAGAGAATTGTGCCCATAAGTTCTTTTTTTATAATTTAAAGTCAACTGCAAGGTTTCTTTCAATATCCATAATCTTGCATGACAAGCCTTTTTTGAGGTTATATACCATTCCTCTGTATGCTATATATAAGTCTAGAGGTTTCTGTTCAGATATAACTTGAAGAGCACTAGTAGTAGTGGTTCGGCAACACGTATAGGTTGCCAATTTGAAGGGAAAGCGGCTTGGCCTTGATCTTAACATGTCACTCTGGTGAACCAAACTCCTGCGGCATAAGATACGATAGGGAGAAAAAATAGTTTTATAATACAACACCAGTGTTTTAGGCCGTAGATCCCATTCAGTTCTCGTAAGACGAATGACATTAAACGAAAAGTTCTTTATTTTATCAGCCAGAGTTTTCACATGAGGTAAAAACGAAAATCTATCGTCAACAGTTGCACCTAGGTATTTATGTTGTGCTACATATGGAATCTGGATATTATTGATTTTGATCGCAGAAGGCCGATTGTAATCCAAGTTATGATTAAAAATCATAAGCTTGGTATTGGTCTTAGATAACTTTAATTTATTATCTTTGGCCCAACCCTGAAAATCATCCAGTACTTCTTTACCCTTATACTCCAAGATAAGCCTGGTTCTCCCTGTAATACCTATCACTAGATCATCAGCATAGGCCAACTTGAAACAATCTGTAGTATTCCTTGTTAACCATTGATCAAGAACCGAGTTCCAGAGGAGAGGTCCAAGGACTGAGCCCTGTGGACATCCTCTGGGAACAAACTTGTTGAAAACTAGATGATGTGACACAACGTTAATCTATCTATCACTGAAATACGATCTTAGTGTTTGATAAATCAATTTATTACAATTGGCTAGACGAAGAGACCTGCGAGCGCTTTCCCACCAAAGTGAGCCAAATGCGCCCTCAATGTCTATAAAATCGCCACCTCATATTTCTCTGTGGATTCCTGACAGTACTTTAATGGTATCCTCAGCTAACGATCCTTTTTTGAAACCATACTGTAACTCAGAAGTCATATTACTGGATGTCAAAATGGGCATTAACCTTGGAGCTAAAAGCCTTTCAAAAAGCTTTCCCAAATTACTAAGTAATGATATGGGATGATAAGCTTTAGGATCTGATTTTGATTTTCCTGGCTTGTGTAAGATCTTAAGTAAGGCTATCTTCCAGAAACCTGGAAAGATGCCAGCTAATAAACATTTGTTAAATAGGTTTAGAAGGACTTGGGGATACAGAGCATGAAATCTTTTTATTGCAACATTCTCAATGAGGTCCAAACCTGGACACTTGCTACTATTTATTTTGCAGTCTACAGCGTTGGGCATTGACCTGCTTTACTTTTAAATAAAATTCATGTGATATGCTACTATACTTATGTTGCTTACAAGTTGTATTATCCATGTAATATTCGCTGTTTTGCAGAGTCAACTGCCCTTAAAAATTCGGGGCAGTGCTAGTCTCATACTGAGTGATTAAAATCTCTGTTTCTTCGCTTGCAGTTAATGCATTTAGCAGAATCCTCTCTGTGTGGACAATCGGCTAAAATGTGCCCTCCGCCCTCACCACAGGAAACAGCTTGTGGGTGCAATTCTGCGTCAAGTGATCAAAAGCCAAACAACAACCCCAGATCAACGTATCAACTCTGTGGTACTACGCTGACAGTGGTAGAGAATGAAAAGGACCTGGGGGTAATTGTGCAGGCAGATATGAAGTTCTCTGAGCAGTGCAGACGAGCTGCAAGAGTAGCTCATGGTGTCTTGTCAATGATATACAGGAATTTTTCTAGCAGGGACAGGGATGTGATTATTCCCTTGTATAAGGCATTGGTCAGGCCACACCTTGAGTACTGTATACAGGTCTGGAGGCCTCATTTCAAGAAGGATGTAGAGCTGCTGGAACGAGTACAGAGAAAGGCAACAAGATTAGTGAATGGAACAAAGGGTTGCTCTTACGAAGAAAGGCTTAAGTTTTGCAAATTACAGAGCCTGGAGACTAGGCATCGGCGAGGTGATCTGATAAAGGTGTATAAGGCTTTGAATGGCTTGAGCATGCTCAATGCGGATGGGATTCTTCCTCTTGCTCAGAATAATCACCTGAGAGGGCATAAATTCAAATTGAGGAAGGACGGATGTCGGATAGATGTGCGGAAATTTGCCTTTAGCCAGCGGGCAGTTGGTTTGGGGAATAGACTCCTATCGCTTGTTGTTGAAGTTGATAGCCTAAACAAATTTAAGGCTCAGCTGGACAGGTATTTCGAACGAACGGAGGGGTGAAATGGGAGTAGTGGTTGTTTTTTTTTTTTTTTTTTTTTGGCTGATGCTGAATAAGCTTGCTTTCTTGCATCATATGCCTCTACTAATGCTAATGCTAACAAAAACATTTGGTGACAACCACAAATCTTCTGAACTTGTGTGCAGAAAAGCCCAAGTCTGTCGATGATGTCCATTATACGCTTCAAAATCCAGGGGAGGGAAACCTACAACCCAATTTATAACTTTATTTTTGGTTTCATGGCTAAAGCGAAGGCTTACTTCTTCCTGAATTTCTTCTAAAGTAAATCCGTAGTCTTTGAGGTTTTTATTGTAGATGTCCTCAATGATATCTACCCTTGATAATTCTTCGGGATACCAGAATTGTGGGATAAGATAGTCTTGGGTTGTCAGCCTGGATGCCAGCCTCTGAAAGAAATACAGTTTGTGCAATATTTTCCATATAATTTTTATTCGTTGTTTCAATTAAAACTCCTTTGTTTCACTCAATTCTGTCAATTACTGTAGGATTTCGGTATTTTTGTGTTCAGTACATACAAACTTGTACTGAATTTGTTATTATTTCCTTAACCTCAGTACTAGAGGCTAGCTTATGACCCTTAGCTGGCCTAAAAATAGCCACATGTGTACTACTCTGGGACGTGATTTCCTTAGCATTACTTCTCAATACAATACTTTTTTTTCATTGATACGTCAAGTATTGCATTTTCTAGTTCTGTGTCTACAGAATCCGTGAAAGACGGCCTATGCTAGAAAACGTCAGTTTTAGGTTTATTTGCATAAGATTCATACACTGGAGCTTGTGCTGGAATAGAAGCACAATCCGACATAATTAGATCAAAATTGTTGGCTCTAATTTGCAATTCTTCTACTTTAGCTTTAAGCTTTTCATTCACGATCAAAAATGTAGTTGTGATGTCTCTAAATCAGTCCAAAAGCTATATATATGATTGGACGCAGTTTTAGTTACCTTGCTAGTATCTGCTGCCACGAACTCACTCAATTCCTTTTTGAATTTGTTCATAGCTGCATGTACTGCTGAGCCTTCAAATTGTTGACTGGAATCAATTTGCAAATCAAGAATAGAGGACCCTCACTAGGTCCTCTACTCTCAGCACCTGGATTTTCTTCCACGGGAGCGACTGTTTACACATTATGATTATTTACAATATGCAAATATTTACGGTATTTTCATCTTTAGTATCGTCGTTACCACCTTCAGAACTTTGACTTCTTTGTATCAATTAGCCGGACTTATTATTAAACTCATCATTGCAGAATGGCTGGTCCACCCTTGTAAGAGTTACTTTCAACTTTTTTCGGCTTAGCCTTTGTAGGTTGTGATTGACTAGAGACTGGAATCGAAAGATGAGAAAAATATTTCTGTTCCACAGATCACATATTTATATTATCTTTATCACCTTGTTTATTTTACCCTCAGTATCATCGTTACCACCTTCAGAACTTTGACTTCTTTGCGTCAAAGAGACTGACTTAGTATTAAAATCATCATCGCAGGATGGCTGATTCACCCTTGTAAGAGTTACTTTTAACTTTTTCGGCTTAGCCTTTGTAGGTTGTGATTGACTATTGTGATTGACCATTACCTATGGAGTCCAAAGGTATTGGTGTTTATGCGTGTAGAATATTTAATACAATACATATAAGGAATAATAACAATCATTTCAGATCCTTATTACCCTGCAATAAAAGTTTTTTTTTATTCAATTCTTTAATTTCTGGATCTCAGGAAAGGCTTTAGACATCCCAGATATTCTTATCAATGAATTTCCAACTAGATATAAGCTCAGGAACTTACCTGGATCACTAGGTCAGATATTCACTAATCCGTGGTGACATTTTTCACTAGTACGGGGGGGATAGTCTATGGAACCGTCGAAATACACAACGATTCAGAAGCACGAACTTTACCGAGCACTTACAAAATCCAGTCAGCGCCACCTATCCGTTGGAGAAACACCATTAATTCATTCATTTCATTATTTATTTAAACATACCATTTTATACATTTTCAAGATATAAGAAATAGCAAAGATATTCAATGCGTTGAGATATGCATAGCAACTGACAATACATATTGGGAGTAAACAAGATCACATTTGGAATATTCACATTTGCATTATGCTATTCAGATACATAAAAATTTAGATAGATAGAAATTAGATGTTTAGCATATTTTTAATATATATTTACATTATTAATTTGGTTAATTGGCATCACATATTACATTTCCCTCCCCCCAATCATCATCATCAGCCATTTTCAATCCACTGCAGGATGAAGGCCTCTCCAGCAACTTTCCAGTTCCTTCTGTTTTGAGCACTGGCCATCCATTTACTACCCACAAACTCATGAATTTCATCTATCCATCTCCGCCTTTGTCTTCCAGGTTTTCTTCTAGCTCCTCTTGGATACCATTCTGTTATTTTCTTAGTCCATCTGTCATCATGTCTTCGAGCTATGTGTCCTGCCCAAGACCATTTTAGTTCTTTTGTTTTGATAAGAATGTCCTTTACTTGAGTTTGTTGCCTAATCCATGTGTTTCTCTTCTTATCTAACAGTCTGATTCCCAATATCATTCGTTCCATTCTTCGCTGTGTAGTTCTCAGCTTTTCTTCCATTCTTTTGGTGAGTGCCCAAGTTTCACTTCCATAAGTCATGGTGGGGAGTATACATTGGTTCATTATTTTACGTTTCAGACAAACTGGGATATTGCTCTTCAGTATGTGACTATATTTCCTGATTGCTATACATCCAAAATTTATTCTTCTCTTGACTTCCAGCCATTTATCATTATTACAGCTAATAACTTGTCCCAGATAAGTACATGACTACACCTTTTCAATTACTGCTCCTTCAATCATTATTTCCCTTTCTGTGGCATACTTGTTCATCATTACTTTTGTTTTAGCCATATTCATCTTTAGTCCAAAATCCTTACTAGCTGTGCATAACTGATTAAGATTATCCTCTAATTCTTTGGGATCATGGCTTATGACCACAATGTCATCTGCAAATCGTAAATGGTTTAGGTACTCTCCGTTCACATTGACTCCTTTCTGCGACAAGTCTAATCTTCTGAAAGCTTCCTCAAGGGCAGCAGTAAACAGCTTCGGAGATATTGTGTCTTTTTGTCAAACTCCTTCCTCGGTTTTAAATTTCCTACTGTCTCTGTCTAGTCTAATAAAGGAAGTAACGTTCTCATATATTTTCTTCAAAATCATAATATATGGGTATCAATGCCTTGTCTTTCTAGTGCCCGAAACATTGCCTTATGCTCTATGGAGTCAAATGCCTTTTCGTAATCCACAAATGTCAGGCATAATGGTGTTTTATATTCATTTGCTTTCTCCATTAGCTGTGATATTACGTGAAAGTGATCCGTAGTTGAGAATCCTGTCCTAAAGCCAGCTTGCTCTTTCGGTTGATTCTCATCAAGTATTCTTTCTAATCTGTTAGTAATGACCCTTGTGAACAACTTGTAGATGTGGGATAACAAGTTAATTGGTCTATAATTTCCAATTTCTGATTTATCTCCTTTCTTATGCAGCAAAACTATGATTGCATTGGTCCACTGCTTAGGCATCACACCTTTTCTAATGCACTTTGTGAAGAGCCTTGCCAGTTTTTGTGTTATGTCTCTTCCTCCCAATTTTAACAACTCTCCAGTACCTTCATCTTCCCCCGGGGCTTTCTGATTCTTCATTTTCTTCAATGCATGTTCTACCTCATCAGGAAGAATATTGGGTATGTCGTATGTGTTGTCTGGGACTCTTTGTAATGGCTTTGCATAACTCAGTATACTCAATTTTCTCCCTGTCAGTGTTTTTCTTCCTTTTCATTTGTCGTCTTCGGTTCATCATGACTAATTTCGGTTTCTTGACTAATTTTTTCTTCTTTGGATTTCTTTTTCCCTATAGGTTTCTTGGGCTTTATCACTTTCAAAAAGTTGTAATATTCCTCGTCGATATCTTGGTCTTGAGCAGTCTGCAGAAGCTCAAACTTGTTCTTAAGTTCCAGTACTTACTGATTTTTCTCCTCTTCTGTTATCTCAAAGACCTTTGTATTATTTACTCGAGTCAGTTTTTTCCTTTCCTTTCCTACATCTATATCAAGTGTACATCTTATCATTCTGTGATCACTTCCAACATTTACCTTATTCAGGACGGTAACATCATTCACAATATATCTTCTGTTAGTGAGGATGTAGTCGATTTCATTAGTAATTAATCCATTTGGACTCTTCCATGTCCACTTTCTGTTCACCCTTTTCTTGAAAAAAGTGTTCATTACTGACAGTCCTTGAGATTCTGCAAATTCCCCAAGTCTTTCACCTCTTTCATTTCTTTCACCAATTCCAAAATTTCCTATAGTTCCCCTTTCTGAGCTGTTTTGTCTTTTTCCAACCTTAGCATTGAAGTCTCCCATAATAATAGTGTAGTGGGTTTTCTGCTCATTTAGAAGACTCTCAATTTCGGTGTACATTTCTTCAACCTCTTCATCATCATGGCTCGATGTTGGTGCATAAATCATTATAATCTTTAGCTTGTACCTCTTAGAAATCTTGAGTATTAGTCTTGACTCTCTTGGCGATGTACTTTTGAATTCCAAAATGTTGTTTTTAATATCTTTATGGACCAGAAACCCAACTCCACCTTCACTCCTTTCACTGTTTCCATTGGTGTACAGCAGATTTCCACTTGATAAACTTATAAGTGATTAATTTCTTCTTGTTGTTTCAGCCAAACCGATGATATTCCAATTCACATTTTCTAATTCCTTTTCCAGCTCTAATATCCTGTCTTCACCGATGAGTGATCTTACGTTATAACAGGCCAAGTTCAGGCTAATAACAGGCCAAGATCTTACGTTATAACAGGCCCTTCCACAATACTGTGCGATAAAACTGTCTCAAAATGCAGAACAAATATTTAAATATTTAAATAAAACTATGTAGTACGCATGTATAAATTTCTTGTTTATGCAAGGTAAGTCATGGTCCACCTTGCAAATCTGTGTTGAAAACAATATTTTGTCAAAAGACCTGATTATGTTGTATGTGTTTGTCTATTGTGTAAGTATTTGTTTAGGTTACGTTGTTTCAGGCCTGTACGCCACCAGGGAGCGGCTGGCACCTAAGCAATCGCTTCCTGGTGCATGTCCCAAATCCGTAGAGCCGGGCCTGATTTTACTATCAAGTGCAAGTGAAAGTGGATGTATACATTGGAGAAAGTGCAATACCAAGGGATGCAATTACATCCACAAGCTGCCCAACCAATAAAATAAATAAAATAAAAATAAATAAATTAATAAAAAAAAACTAGTGTTAGAACATCTCTGCACAATAATACACATCTATCAATAGGAAGTCCTATGACTTATTAGATTAAACAGCAATATCATCCCCAGGGGCTTAGAGGGGAACAGGTATCCTGTGTGCTATCAGACACTCAGCCTAAAACACGGATGAATCCAATATCTCTCTATTACAGAAGATTTAGGAGAAGTCCGGGTGGCATGCCTCCCTAAAATTCACTCATGCACACCTTCTCGATGGTAAGCCCTGTTACGTCACTTAGGTGGCAACGAACGTATAGAGTGGTTCCCTTCAAGATGCCTGGTCAGCATGAAGAGTAAAAGACCAAACACTCCAGCATATGACAGCACGACAAAACAAATGGCCCTCAGTCCCCAGCAGCTTTCACTCCCCCTCTTACGTCAGCGAGAGGATCAGAGTGGAAGCAGAAGGTGCTAATAATCTCTGGGTACGACCAGGCTGCCATGCACGGAAAGTGAACTTGGCCTGTTATAACGTAAGAGCAAGCCGCGCAAAAAATAAGAAATGCCCTGGACTGGACCTAATTGAACCGGAGATGGTAAAATAAGCAACGGAACATATACCGGAATTACTGCTAAAACTATTCAATTGCTGCCTGGAAGCAGGTAAATTTCCACTACAGTGGAAAATGGTGTCATACCATAGTAGCATGCAGTTTGTCGGATGCTGAAGTGACCTTAGCTGTTGAACAAAGAAATGCACAACGTACTTTTAATTCCTAGGAATGAAATGTTCTGTTAATTAATAACCGACGTGTTAGATTAACTTTTAAAAAGTCTCACTCAGGCAGCTTGTTTTAATGGTACTCTGAGCCGCTGCGTGAGATGGTCTTCAAATGTCCCACTTGCCACAAGAATGTCGTCAAGGTATACGAGGATTAAACATGATTTCAGTCCATGCAAACGTGTTTCATACACCATACAAACAGAGGGTACGTTGTAAAAGCCAAATAGAATCTGTCAAACACAAACTTGCCGTCGTCCTGGGTTGTGAACGCAATCTTAAATTGCTTTGCCAGTTGATCAACGATTTGTCAATAACCACTGGTCATATAAAAAATAGGGAACCTTCGGCATTAACTAAACACCTAGATATTCTGAAATAACAGGAAGCGGAAAAGGATCTGAAATAATCTTAGCATTTAGTTTACGAAAGTCCACACATAACTCGCAAGGTCCATCCTTTTTTAGGAGAGGAACCACAAGTGAACTATAGCGATAATGAACGGGATTTGTTAAGTCTATTTTGATCCTCTATTATCTGATCGGGTAGCCAATGAACTGACGAATCAGCTAAATAATTGTGGCTCTACCACCACAGTCTGTTTTGTTTGCGTTCTGCGCTACAGTGGATGTTAAACGCGGTCAGTTCCTTATTTTTAATCCGGTCAAACGCTGTTGGAGCTAACAAAGAAACTGTCATCCTACTATCAATTAAATATGTTGTTGGCACAGATTCAACTGCACTTTACGTAAGGCGTACGCTGTGGCGTTTATGAGTGGGGAGAGAGACTGAAGGCTGGGGGGAAAACAGAAATATGGGGTCAATAGAGAAGACGACCCCACCCCATGTCTGTCAGTGGGACATGCCCATGTCCCACCAGAAAGAAAATAGGGGGCAGCGCGGAGGGAAGGAGCCAGGGAGTCTGTCCCCTCCCCCATGCCAGGATAGGGAGAGAAAGTGGGCCAAGCAAGGTTCCCAGTCCAAATCGTCAGCCGGCTATGTGGCAGTGGAGCTGCCATCAGGATCAAAGACATGTCCAATCCAGGTAAGTTACAGTATGGCTTGTGGTTTCCTCTCAGTGGAGTAGGTCCCGTCCGGTGTTGTCTAATGTGGTGGTTTTCATTCCTAAGGTGATTACAGAATTTCAGGTGATTTTTTTTGTCATTTGCATCTGTCGCTCTTGGGATCAGGTCCCGTCCGGTGACTTGTTTCGGTTGAGCAGGGTCTGATATTTGGCACATGGCGTTGTGGTCAAAGTTTCAGCGACCTGTTCTTGTTGGTTGTGCAAGGTTGAGGCATTTAATCTGCATTTCGTCAGCGTTTTATTCAAGCATGGGTCGTCGATCCGTCCACGTTTGTTCCTTCAGGTACAGGTAGGTGTTATGTGCTCTGTCTGGCTTTGTCGATTACTTTTTTCACTGTCAAAAGCCTAGACTCAGAAGGTTCTAGTTAGTGTTCTCTATGGATTGCGTTTAGGGTTCTGCATCTGGTGAACAGTTCTTGCGCATATTTGGTCAGGGCCTTATAATCCTCTAGTGAGTCCATTATATGCATCTATTGGTTCCTCTGGAGGTAAGTGATTTCCGTTATTAGCCTGCGACGGAGGTTTTCGTAGTGTGTACAGTCACGCATGATGTGAGTCCGTGTTTCAGCCTCGCCGCAAACGCAGCATGAGTCGTCCAGGATCCTAAAGGAATTCAATTTCGCATTGAATGCTCCGTGACCAGTTAGCAGGTATGTCGTGTAGAGGCCGGGTTTGAACCAGGTTGGGGGCTCAGGGTACAATGTTGCGTAGGAATTTTTTTGTGATTTCTCTCTTGGTCGTTGTGGACCAAAGGTTTGCCATGCCTGCTGCAGATGTCTTTGCAGTCTGGCTTTTTCTGCTTTGGGGTTAGCTGTTAACTCCATTGTAAAGTTCATGAAGGTGCAGGGCAGTCCTTTGGTAATGTTGTAGGAAATGCTACAGCAGGTAATCACAAGGGGGAGGGCCTCCGCCAGGACATGGAGAGCGTTTGTACTGATGGTACAGCAGGCACGGGTGATGGTGAGTAATATTGCCCTTTGAGTGGCGTCCAAGGTTCACCGGTTGATGGCCATTGTAGTTTTACTAAACTAAATAAGAGAGGCATAGACTATTGCTGGCAGGAATGTCGTTTTGTAGTATAGAGAAAGGGTGTGCTTGCTAAGCCCCAATCCTGTCTTGTTATTCTAGACACCAATGCTGAGTAATTCCTATTTTGGCTCTAATATAGTTCAAATGGTTTGAAGGAGAGGTTTGAATTGAGAATAACTCCCAGGTATTTCAGTTGGATTCTCAACTTGACAGTTCTGTTTTCAATTTTTATTTGTGGGGGCCGCCTAAGTTCAAGGGATCCCCTAAGCAGGATTGAAGAGATTTTGTCCGATGATATTTTCAGATGATGGATTTGGGCCCAAGCTTTTAGGGTCTTCAGGGCCTGGTTTGTCTGGCCTTCTAATTGGGCTCTGTGTCCGCGCCATCCATCAAAATAAGGTCGTCATCAAAGGCCTAAGAGCAGATATCCCCAAGATAAAGAGCGAGGAATTCGTCAAGGATCATATTCCACAGGAGTTGCCCCAGAACTGAACCCTGGGGGCAGCCCCTGCAAACAGGCCTGGTCAATCTTCCATAGTGTGCAACAACACTGATCTTCCCTTGTGAGGGTATGATCTTATTGTTTTGAAGAGGTTCACTGGAACGGAGATACTCCTGAGTCTGCCCAGGACACTCGGCCACCCGATTGTGTCGAACGGCAAAGTCAATAGAAATGAACAAAAATACTTCCTCTGACAAGTGGCTACAGCGTCCATGAGGTTTCTGAGAGCGTCAGCTGTTGATGACTGGGGTTTGAAGCAAGCCTTATTGTGTGGGCATACCAAGGTTCGCTGCTTCGTAGTGTCTGCAGATTCTTCCGCGTAGGAGTTTCTCGAACAGCTTACTGACTATAGGCAGCAGCGCAATTGTTCGATAAGATCCTGGCAGTCAGGAGTTTTGGAAGGGTTCTTTAGGATCAATTTCACGTTTGCAGCCTTCCACTGTGTTGGGAAGTACCATCCCGGAGGCAGCAGTTGAAGAGAGAGAGAAGCAAGTCTGGTGTGAAATCTGCGACTTTCTTTATGATCTCAGGTTCCACCAGGTTTCTGAGCCAGCGCATTTCCTGTTTTTGATGAGAGCTGTAGCCAACTGTAGTTCCTCCAATGTGAAGGCCGGTTCTTGTTGCTCCGTATCATATCCTCGTTGTCGGCGCAAGTTTTCAACTGCTCTTGTAACATCGGAGCCTCTGTGTTTAGATAGATGTTGTTCAGAATGTTGAGTACGGATTAGTCCCACGTGGTGGTGAGGGTGCCCTGTGCAGCCTTTGTGGTGGAGATAACTTCACCCCTGGAGAGCTTTCTTGTGGTGACTTTGTACACCACTCCAAAGGAATCCGTGTTTCCTGTTGTGCTAAACAGTGTTGCTAGATCGCTTGTTGTTCATCGCTTGTCTATGGAGCTCTCTGAGGGCTGCACCCTCTGCAGCAGGCATATACATCTTTCCCATCTTGAACTGTTTTTGTCTCTTTATCACTTCGCCTCACAAGGATTGGATTTCCGGGGTCCACCATGGTACTGACCCTGGTGTAGTGTTTTGTGTTTCATCATTGTTTTACTGGCGTAATTATTATCCTAGTGACCTTTCTTTGTGCGTCATTTAGGTAGTTCATTTTGGCCAAGTGTTGTGTCACAGTATGTTCCTATCGTGTCTGGGCAGAATTGCAGATAACTTGAAATTCAACCCTAACTCGCGGATTTTTTTTTAACATTGACCTGTATTTGCTAAATAACTCCGCCGTTCTCCTTCTCTTAATATCATTGGTGCCAACGTGTTCAACAATATTACCTTTTGTGCCCTTAACGTTTGCCTCTGGCAGACATACCCTGTTTCTGTTCCACCTATCAGTTGCTGGAGTTGCTTCTCGGTTCTCGCGTAGAACTTGATTTCATCCATACACAACAGGTGGGTGAGAGTGTAGAGGTTCTTCTTTGATTTGAAGCTATATAGAATAGAATATTTAATTGCAGCATGATATACAAACAATTAGTCCCGTCACGGCATGGTGATGTCAGGGGTTTACAATACATATTTACAAAAGAAATACACATGAGAAAACCATATATGTTACATTAATCCAGATTATTGGAAGGCAACAAGCACAGTTCCACATTTTCAGTTCGACGAGGATTCCCTTCCTGTATTTTTTATTGTCGACCACTTCTTGGAGGTCCCCGTCGATCGCTTGTAGTGAGGGCAGCATTTGCTTTGACAGGAATCTACCGGTTAGTACTAGCTGGATATGGTGTGCTAGCTGCTGTGCTGAATATCGAAGATATTCAGCACAGCAGCTAGCACACCACAAGGGGGAGGAATGAGCCACACCAAAAGGGGGAGGAGCAGCTAGCACACCACAAGGGGGAGGAATGCGCCACACCACAAGGGGGAGGAGCAGCTAGCACACCACAAGGGGGAGGAATGCGCCAAGAGCAGTGGTACCAGAATTCGGTCTGTAATTTTACCGGTGGCCATCTTGATGATGAACAGCAGTCTTCTTTCTCCTATATAGGATCGAAGCCTGCGCAGTTGAACGGCATCTGCTAACTGCGTTGATCTGACGGATGGGGGAAGGTGGACTTTTGTGTTAACCCATTTTACAAGCCAGAATTCGGCAGAGAATATTCTTTTAATGTTGGATTCGGCAGTCGAGGCCAATATCTCTGAAGCATACAGTATTGTCGGGTATAGGTTTGCTACGATGTATCTTTTTATCAGGTGTGAGTCGTTGGTGTGGAGCAGCTGTTGTTTGGCGACCCAGCGTAGTGAAATCAACCTCGCCTCGACTGTATGAGGTTTATGTGATCGTTGAAGGATAACTTGGAGTCGAAAACGATCCCCAGATCTTTGTGCGTTTGAACACTTGGAACTGAGGAACCATTGATCACAGGCACCAACGTTGTTTGGGCTGCCCTTTAGTGAAAAAAAAAAAATATTTGTGCCAATTTTATGGGGTTAATTTGAAGGTTGAAAGCATTAAAGTAGTCAGCCATGTCCTGTAGTTTGTTATTGACGCTGGACGGTCTTTGTTCCAATCTTTAGCACAAGGGTCCTCTTGGATAGGAGAAATTCTAGGAACCAGCGAAAATCGCCGCGAAAATTGAAGTAGTTTTCTAAGAGATGTAGGAGATTGGGTATATAGATGGCATCAAATGCAGAATAGATGTCAAGATATATAACTGACAATTCCTGTCTTTGTTCTAAGGCTTCTAAGATGTGTGGTGTGGCTGTTGCAAGGTTTGTTATAGTTTACCTTCCTGATATCCCATAGTGTATTTTCTGAGGACTGTCACAGAGAATTTGATGGGTGATGGATGGTAGTAGTGATTTTTCCAGAATTTTTAGCAATACAGAGGCGCAAGCGATGGGCCTAGGTTGGCTTAGCAGAGTTGATTGTTGGTGCTTAGGAAGGAGTCAGACAGAGTACCTGTTCCACTGTAGTGGAAAGTAATGAACTTCGAGGCATCTGTTATATAGATTGAGGCGGATCGATGATGACGGCGCTTAAGCATTTGATGATGAACTGGGGGATGCTATCGTCACCGCTGGTTGCTGTGAAAGGAAGTTAATGGCAGTGTTAATGAGCATGGTGGATAGCGGGTGAAGTGCTAAAGAGAACTACAGTGGGCTCAAGGCATGCAAGATTCCTCTCCTGATGGGGATTGGCCTGGTTGTGATGTTCTCGACCTTAATGGTGGTACTCCATTTCGCCATCGTTTCTCCTAGGAAGTTTGTCATTATCGGATTGACTTTATAGATGTTCAGCGTCTCTATTAGCCAGCTATGAGGCACGGAGTCAAAGGCCTTGTGGTAATCGATGTAGGCTGTGTACATGTTGCGGCGCTTCTTGTAGGCTTGCTCTATAGTCTGCGCGGTAGCACAGTGGCATCGTCACCGTCCTCCCCGCACCGGGTGAAAATGGCCCTGGTTCGAATCCCGTCGATGACGCGAGGAACTTTAATGAGCTTTTTTCACACAGAAAATGGGGTTTTTCGTCCAGCAAACAGACAAATCGACCATAGAACACACGCAATTAACAGACATAAGACACAGTACGGCAGATGAATTTAATTATTCGGGTGGCCTAAATATAATAGTTCGTTTTTTTGTTAGGCTTGCTCTATAACCGCGGCATCTCTGGATAATTGTTCCTTGCATCCTTTTCTCAGCCGCTTGCATCCTTTCTGCTGTTCGGCCCTTTTGCTCTCTATCCAAGTGGTCTGATATCTTCCTTGTTTATGCAGATGGTCAGGATCTTGTACATTGTTGGGAGACAGGTGATTGGCCTATATTTTGCCTGCTTTCTTGTATATTCGTCTTTAGGCTTCATATATGTGATTCTTTGGGTGAAAAAACTTCGGGATTGTCTCTGGGTGCCTTATCATTCGGGTGAACTGCTCTGGCAGGTGCTTGTCTGTGCAAGTGCATTTCTTGTTCTAATAGTTATCTATTTCTGAAGTTCGCCAGTTGTGAGAGTTCTCGATCGTCTGTTTTACTTCTTCTTCCCGAATCTCCCACTCTCTCATCTCTTGTACGTTCTTGGTTTTCTTGCGTTGTAATTCTATCCTGGGGGTTCGGCTGTTATGTCTTACTTCCCTGCTCCATATGTTTTCCCAGATCTCAATCATCTTCTGCTCGGGAGGTCCGTTCCGTTTTTTTCCCGCCTTCCCGAGGCTCCTGTAGAACTCTTTGATCCTCATCGAAGATTTGATTTTTTATTTTTCATTGGGAACTCTCTTTACATCGGTGAGTGCGAGGAGGTTCTGCTTCAGTGTTTCCAAGTACTCTCCTATTCTATGATTTTTTGTCTCAAGTTTGCTGTGGACGCTGTTTCTCTTGAGGATACTCTTCACTTTTACAGTCGATTTCTTACTCCTATTTCTTACTCCCGTTGGTACTGGGTCGATTGGCCTATCTTGACTCTTAATTCTTCTATCTTCTGTTGAAGTCTTCTTTTCCAAGCTGGTGGTTCCTTCTGTTTTCGGTTCTTCTGCTGCTGGTCTCTCGTTTCTCTTCCATTAATCTTAGTGACTGCTACGGCAGCACAATACACGGCTATGTGGATGGAGATGGCCTTCAGTGTTGAACCATTGTGGTCGAGGTAATGTGGTGTTATTAGCCGATTGAGGTTGTCTGTGACTCTCCACAAAGTTCTATTTGACCGTATTATTATTACTGTGCAAGGAAGCCTGAGGTTTTTGCTATACCAGCCAAAACATTTCTTTTCTGAGTTACCTTGAGAGAGAGAGAGAGAGAGAGAGAGAGAGAGAGAGAGAGAGAGAGAGAGAGAGAGAGAGAGAGAGAGAGAGAGAGAGAGAGAGAGAGAGAGAGAGGCATAAAGGAATCGCCACGAAAGAGAAGAATGGTGATTTGTATGCAGTAATCAAGGTGTGGCCTGATCATTGACAAAAGAATAATCACATTCTAATCCCTGCTAGCAATATTCTTGTATAACGTTAACAAAACCCCATGAGCTCATATGGAAGCCTGTCTGTACTGCTCAGGACACTTCACATCTGATTGTACAATTACCCCAGTTCTTTTTAATTCTTCCCAATCCTGAGTGTTGTCCCGAACAGTTGGAACGTCACTCTAGAATTACTGCTACCCATATGCAGTACGTTTTGCATTTGTCAATGTTAAACTTCAGTTGTCACCCACCTCTCAAACCACCTGACCAGCTTTTCTAAATCCTGTTGCGGTAGCATAAGTGTCATTACTGTCATTAACAATCTTGACAACTTTCGCATCGTCTGCAAACTTGGACAATAAGCCTGATATTCATATCATTGATAAATATAGAAAACAACAATGGGCCCAACACTGAAACCTCAACTAATAACATTAGTGGAAGAATCAGTGCTCACTGGGGACTCCACTAATAGCATTAGTCCAGGAACAACAGTGTCCAATTGATTGTCAGTCTCCGTCCTCTCCCACTCAACCTTCTCTTTATCCATAGCAGCAACTTGCGCTTAATGACATACTGCTCCAATTTGTACAGTAGTCTTCAATGTGCAGTAGCCTTCGATCCACGTATATGATATCAAAATTATTTTTTTGCATCCACTTCCTTTGGAACCACATCATAATATCCAATGAAATTGGTCAGTCAAGACTTCCCTTTAACAAACCCATGCTGTATCTGAACTATAATTTTGGTCTTGTCTAGATGATCCTGCAGTGCTTCTTTAACCAATGACTCCATTATTTTCCCTGGAACAGAAGTTAAACTAACAGGTCTGTAATTATTCGTGTCACCCTTTGTGAATTTGGAAACATTTGCACTTCTCCATTCCGTGGGGACCTCTCCTGAGTCCCAGGATGTTCCCATAATCATGACTGGGGGTCTGCTGAATTCCTTGCTGCCTTCTTAATATAACTGGATAGATACCATGCATCCCAGATGCCTTTCTTATGTTTAACTTCAACAATTTCTTCTCCACTTTATTCTCAGTCCTTACAAAGTCATTTAACTCCCTTTTAGAGTCTGATATGCTTCTAGCCTCCACTTTCCTACAGAATTCCTGATGTGTGAATATAGATGTATCATGCATTCAGTTTGTCAGCTACCTTAGCAGGACCATCAGCATTCGAACCATCGATAACAAGTGGACAAATATGATTCATCCCCTTCCTTCTAGAGTTTATATAAGTATGTACAGAAGTCTTCGCTGTTGTTTTTTTTTTTTTTGCATCCTTTATCAGAGATTTTTCTTATTCAGCCTTAGCTTGCCTAACCTCATTTGTGACTTGATTATAGACTTGCTTAAATACCATAGATTTCTGTGGTCATCTGATTATATGTATCCCATGCATTTTTCTTCTCTGCCACGAGTCTCAATAGTTCTTCTAACATCCATTTAGGCCTAAACTTTAACAGTATTTCTTAGTTGGTATGAAGAGTGTAGTACTTACAAGATTAATTCATTGAATGCTTGCCATTTAGATTTTGCTGTTTGGTAATACCATCAATTGGTCCCATCGTATAGAATTTAAAAACTGTCTGAAACCACTGTAATCATCTGTAAGAAAAAAAAATGTAGTTACCTGTTTTGTTTAAGTAAATCCCACATCACTACACTGTGATCACTGCCACCAAATGGTTCCTTTATCTGTAAGTTCTTAATGCATGAATATTTATTTATTTATTTATTTATTAAACCTGTTTGTTGCTCTGCTCAAGAGCAACCCCCTGGATAGCGGTAAGCTGGGGGGGGGGTGATATATACATTCAGAGGGTAAGGCAGGGACATGTGTGTCCGGCGGTTACATGCACCACATGTATGCTTAATCTGAAAGGTACAGGGTTTACAGTGTTTATTATTTTACATATTTAAAGTTGTGCAATACCGAAGTGTCCCAAATTAAAGGATATTATTTTATCAAAAGTGCTGTAAATTACAAAATATGGGAAATCTGCACAAAAATATAAACGATTGAACCAGTCCATCACCAGTTGTTACACGTGGTATCTCTTCAATATTCGCTGTCTTAGTACTCACAGTCAGTTGTCTTTGGAGAAAAAGATGCCAAGAGAGGGGACCAGCGACGTCTCCACTTTCTTTTATTTTAAATTCATCGTGCCATGGGAAGCATTATCGTGACAATTTTCCTACTGGTGGTCTGTCATAACTGTAAGTTTGTATTTTTGTCCGTAACTTCTGACGTCTGTATGCTGCTCGTAGAATCTATCCAGGTCGATGGCTAGATTGTTAATCAAATCTACCGTGTTTCCTGGGAACATGCATCTCAAACCTTTCAAGTTGTTGAAATTGATTCTGAGTGGGAGCCTTGGGTCCATTTGATTTCTTCCGGCGATTCGGGGAGTTTTTATCAGATCCGTGATGTCGGGGGCATCGAGTCGTCCTGTGATTATTCTGACAAGTGTAAGAAGGTTTGCTGCTATAATTTGTTGTTTCCATGGGGTGACTTCCAGATTTATGTAGAGTTGGGCCCTAGAAATGGTCTATTGGTTGCCAGTCCGCCAGTTGAGCCATTTCAGGAGCCAGTATTCCAGGCTGAGGAACTTGTTGAAGTGTGTTGGGGGAGCAGAGGACCAAATGGTTGCTGCATAGAGAGGTATGGGATAGACACATCGGACAACATATTTCCTTACCAGTTCGGCGTCATGAATTCCCGTTAGTTCCTGGCGGATCGCCCACATAGCGGAGTACATTTTGGTTTTTGTATTCAGGTGAGCCTGAATGTCAGCCCCTCATCCCAAACTAATCCGAGATCCTTGTGTGTTTTAACTTTCTGAATAGGTGATCCATTGATGGTAAGATTGATATTATTGTGTGACTTCTTCTAAGTGAAAGACATTTGAGCTGTCTTTGCTTGATTAATTTGTAATCCGATGGAAGCCAGATATTGTTGAAGGTTATGTTTTACTTGCCTGCAAGGTAGCGCTAAGAGCCTGAGTTTGGTCGGAAGATGTGATGTTAAGTTTCAGGTCACCAGCATATGATTGGAAGTCAGTTTGGGTTGCCAGGAATGTCTCCAGCGCTGCGGCAAATAGGGTTGATGATAGGACCCCCCCCCCTTGTCGGACACCCCTATTAGTTATTCAAGTTGTCCTAAAGTTGCGATGTGAGATGTCTATGCTCCAGGATTGATTTAATGATGCTGAGAGTTGTTCCTGTGAGGTTGAAGTAATGATGGAGAATGGTAATTAGAGCTGTTATGTCTATTTTGTCATAAGCAGCTTTTATGTCAAAGAAGATAACATCAAGCTGGGTCCTTTTGTTGAGGGCTTTCTGGATTCTGGTAAGGGTGTCCAGGAGATTGCTATTAGTAGATCTTCCCTTAATCACGGCGTGGAGGTATGGAGGCCTGTGATTGAAACAGTGGTCTGCAATGGTGGGCTGGAAAATTTATTAAAAATTTCACTTTTTTACTGTTTTGTGAAAGTAATACCCTGTAAACTTGTGATAACCTGATGCTCTTGGATGTCTATGATGTGTGAAATTCAAGTTTTGACTGTACAAAAATGTTGTGATGGGTAAGCAAATTTAATTAAAAGCTGACACGCTTGGGTACAAGGGAAAAAGCATTTTCATTTGAAAAAGACAATTAATTTCTCCCTTTCTGACAATTTTCTCTAATTCTAAACATTCCACTGTTTCAAGGGAAGCAATTTCAGATTTTTTTCATGTCAACGAGTAAACTAATTCGATTTTTATGATTTGAATGAGCTCCTCGTGTTCAAATTTACCTTATAGTATATGGGAAATGCTTAAAATTAAAAATTTTAAGCTAATTTTTTCACGTTTGTTGTAAAACGGTATTGAAATGTTGATGGCTAGGTGGAAATTTATTAAACAATTCAGCTTTTTACTGTTTTGGGTACAAAAGGACCCATTCACAGTTGCTGAGATTGAATATTACTTTCCCCCCCATCAGCTAGTCAACAAGTGTTGATTTTAATCTACGAATCAATGTAGCTTTATGCTATTTATTTTTCATAGTTTCAATAATACCAACGAGCCGGTAAGAAGTTTTTTACAGTCGTTTTGCGCAATTTTTGAGGTAGGATGCATAAAAACCTGTGGGTTCGATTGAAAATTGACGAAATCGCGTTAGGGACAACGGCGAGTTCTGTGCCCATATCGAAAGTGAAACTTTGTTACAGAAGTTCGATTTCGTACAAATTCTAACAATTGAAAAGAATATAACGGAACAAATTTTCTGGTTGGACACGCAAAATATCTAAAGGTGAGACCGTACAATGTGGTTTTCTCAAGCTTTCCCATTTTCAGTGAAGATCTTATGGACAAACAAGTGCTATCTTTCATAAGCTTTGTGAAGTTTAAAGCTGTGTTATTCCCTAACGGTTTAAAATATACATTTCACATCTACAAATAGGATGTGAAAATAAGAAAATTTGTTAATTTTAGGGGCATATATCCGTATTTTCTCATATCTATTACCATAACAGAACGTTCATTTATGGAGTTTTAAAATTATATCAGAAAAAAAATAGGCTCTTCATCTATGCTGTTAACAGAACCAACAAATGTGTATTAACAAAATTATGTAAAAAGGAACACGTTAACTAATATGTTGTTTTTAGCATTTATTTAAGATTTAAAATGTTAACACCAAAGGAACTTTTCGCAAACTTTCCCATTTTCGACAATCTTATGGGCAAAAAAGTGTTATCTTTCGTAAACCTTGTGAAGTTTCAGGTTGTGTAATTCCCTAACGGCTAAAAAATACATTACGCACAGATAGGAGTGTGAAAGTAAGAAAATTTTTTAATTTCAGGGGATTTTTTTCTCATTTCTATTGCCATAATAGAACGTTCATGTATGAAGTTTTAAAATTAGTTCAGAAAAATAGATTCTTAATGTATGCTGTTAACAGTACCAACAGAATGTGTATTAACAAAAAAATATGTAAAAAGGAACACATTAACTAATAAGTTATTTTTAGCATTTATTTAGGAATTAAAATATTAACACGAAAGGATAGCATTAAAAGTATGTAAAAATAAATATAGCTCTTTATTGTTTGGTTAGACCGTTTGTTAAAAAATATAGAGGATTAAACAGGATTCCAGGTTGTTTAAGACGTGTCGGGTTTTTAGAGGAATTCCAGCTACTTAGTGGCTTTCTTTGTTCAGCATGTTTACAAGGCCATATATTTACTCATGAAAACGTAATGATTAAGAATAACATTTGTTATTCTGAATTATAATTCCAAACTACAGTGGACATTATATCGTTATGTTCAATGCATTTACGAGGCTTATGGCGTTGCTGATTTGTGGTTTTTCTCAGAATTCTACTTATATTGAGTGTTCCAGGAAGTAGATCAGAATCATCAGTATACAAATTGCAACGTTTCGCACAAATGGTGGGAAAATATTTGAAAAAATATTGTGGATGGTTTTTCTTCACGTTTTGCTTGTGACTGTGCGCAGTTGGTTTGTGATTGGTTCAACTTGCACGTGATAACAGTTGTATTTCAGTTGCTTTTAGCAGTGGGGTTGGTGTTATTACAATTTCTTAACTTGAAATTTTTTCAACCCTCCTTTCAGATTCTTGTGTTGTTATTAATGTGGAGAAGGAAGTTCCAGAATTGATAAAATATTTGCAGTAAAAAGAAGACAAGGAATCAGTGATCGTCAACGCTAGGTAGCATACAATTTCAAATACAATCCATTTTCGTTCTGCTCTATGTGTACGTAAAATTTTACACAGTGGAAATACAAAATGTGAACTTTGTGTGTACTCTGCTAAAACTAGCTGAGTGGCTTTGTATGTTATGATTAAACTATGATTTAATTTCCGGGTATTTTGCTTTTGAACTTTCTCTTTGTGTGTAGTATGTTAAAACTATGTAAATAAGTTAATAAGTTAAATTTAACTGCTAAGTACTTAAACTTAACATCACTGTTTGTGAATGGCGAAAACTTTTCCATACTGTAAGTGATGAACACTTTCTGGAACTATACTTGAAGATTTCATATGAAAAAAAAAAAAAATGAACTGTCCTCATAATGGCTAGGTGCCACCCAAAACATGTTTTAGATACATACAGTTTCTATTATATAGAATGGATATAGCTATGTGAGAATGTACATAAAATATATAAAAATCTTCTGTATAAATGTTGCATATAAATGGATATATAAAAATTCTTGAATGAATGAAATGTCCTCATAATTATATGCATATCTGAATTGAGAATTTTATTATTAATAAGGACCTGTTCAGCTTGATATCGCCTCTTTAGAATTCCAATAAAAGTTCGTTAAAACTGCGTATTCAATGATGATTTTAGAATTTTAACCATAATAATAATAACATTATATAGTTTGAAAGTTACAATTTTTACCTTATAATTTTCACACAACTTTTGGGAAATTTCCTTTAACTTTTTAATTTCTCCTTAAAATTTGTCCCATTGGAATTAATTTCAAACTTTATAATTTCAAATAATAATTTGCAGGTACATTATAATTAAAAAAAAAATGAATATTTCTGAGATTTAATCACAGTGTGGAAATTGTTTCATTTAACTTCATAATTTTTCCGTGTTATCTTTGGTTGGGAAGATAAATGAAAAAAAAAAAAAAAAACACATTAATTGTGTTCAGATAATAGCACAAATTAATATAAAATTGTGTTCAAAATAAATAACGCTCATTAAGCAGTTTAAAAATAATTTGTTGCTAAATACCGTTAATTAAAGATATCTGAGTTCAAATATTCAAAATAAATGAAACAATTCCACTCATTAATTTGTTGATTAATATTAGTTTTTCAGTGCCGAATGAAAATGTCTCAGTAGTACAGTGGTTAAGACATTTGTCTCTAAGTTCATAATGCTGGGTTCAAATTCTACTAGAATTCTTTTTATGAAAAAACCTGTGACGCCATCTAGCAGCAAAATAAAATAAATAAATAAATAACGAAGTTCAGTCAGCGCAACGGTTCATGGGAGTGAAAATACAAATTGGAGATCGCGAAAAAAATCACGGGAAGATGCCATCATCTTCTGTGGGGAAGGTTGGGTGGTACACCACCCACTGAGAAATTCTGTTCAAAGCGTTTCGACGACTGCTCCATCTAGCGGCGGGCAGAGACGATCACCTTCACTCCTATTAATGGTAGAGACAACATGAATTTGACAGATTGAGGTAGAGAGATTTTAAACCAGAGAAAATCGAAAAGAAGTGATTCCAAATTACCAAGTCTCTGTAAGGGAATATTGGAACGGACATATGCACAAGTACCATCTTTGAGGCGAAAGGAATCAGAGCGAATAATTTGGGCAACTGAGATGAACAGTGGTTGAATCAACCGATAATGGAGAAATTCTGTCAGAAAAAGTACATGAGGTTTGGAAGACTGTAAGTGGAAATGGATATCATTGAGATTAGAACTGATACCATGCATATTTCTGAAATGAACTAGGAAGTGTTTAGATCTTTTTGCAGCTAAATTTGCTCTATTAGTTTGACAATTCATGGCGTATTCAGTAGTAAGAAAAAGTGGGGGGACATGCTGTATGAAGTAACGAAATTTTTGGATATGGCAAATACATGGTAAGAATATACCCAGATCCTGAACATAACGTGGCCTCGACAATTCCCCCCCCCCCCGTATACACACTATTCGGACTCCCTCCAGTCACTATTTGGCAGAGCAGAGGCAGCAAGATATACACTAGCTGATCTTGAAGCCTCTTAGAGAGTTACCAATAGGTTCGATCGGGGTGTACTAACTAGCGGCCGGCCTGCGAACACGGTTTTAGAGCTGTACCCTGAAATGTAAGGAAGTTTGGATCTCGCCATGGTGTTCATTATAACCTGAAAGGACATCAATCATACTGCATGCTGGAGGAGATGGGGGAGTGTTGACAAATTGGAGATCGCGAAAAAAATCACGGGAAGATGCCATCATCTTCTGTGGGGAAGGTTGAACTTTGCTCTGGAGATTAAACATGGGTTCCTCCACTTCAAGCTTCCAATGTGCAAAGTGGTGGTATTTCACTGGTTGATGAGAGTCATCTACCACCTAGTATTGCCTGGTAACACAGAGAGGTGGCATTCGTCATTGTAGTATGGGCGCCACACCTCGACCCCTGCTTACGTTGATTCACATGTGGATGGTCACCTGCAGTGTGCTTGCACATGGGGGTTATACCCAGAATTACAAACAGCCCCACCATCATGAAGGTGCAAGCAGAGGATTTGGCTGTCACAGACCGTCCGGACTTCGCCGAAACTAGGTCAACTTGACTGGAGTTTTACTCGAATATCAGTTCCATCAGCGTTTTATACTCGTAGGTAGCAAGCACAGCTTGTCTGGCATATCTGAGAGAATGTCTGCGACAGCCTCAAGGACCGAGGCTGTCTAATTTCAAATTTTAAACTTTACATTGGAAATTTTCACTTTTAAGTCATTTCAGAAACATACTTGTTGGCACTTAAATATACACTTTAATTATTCTCAGAAGGATTCAAAAATGCACATGTCAGATATTTTTCTGATGGTTTCCAACTTCCACCAACACACAGAGGAAACATCGAGACACAGAGTAAATTAAACATTGTATGTACTTTAATTGTTTCGTAAAAATTCTAAGTTTAATGGGTACAAAATGCAATGTCTGATTTTGATAATACTGCTGTTGGTTAAATAACTTTCATTAGCTGTTGAGAAGATGACTTAATATTTAACTGTTCACTTGAAACTTAAATACGTACCAATAACTTGATATTACTGTATAATTTCAAATTTTAACTTTTACTTTGGAAACGCACACACGCGTGCACAAGCTGTGACCTCTGGATCTACGTCACACGGAGACTTCCTTGGGGAAATAATTCATCGATGTACTGTGTAAAGTCTAACCGTGACAGGCGTGCCTGGATTTGTTGACGCTGCTGCACAAATCAAAGATTTGTGGTTGGCTTCACGATTCAATTTGAGCTTGGTTTTTGCCTGTGCGACTGCCTGATAAAATATCCTTTGAAAATTCTAACACTGGTGAAAAGAATTTTGTATTCTTTCAAAGACTGGAAAAGCAATCAACTTTTCGTGTTACATATTATGATGGCATTCACATATTCTCTCTCTCTCTCTCTCTCTCTCTCTCTCTCTCTCTCTCTCTCTCTCTCTCTCTCTCTCTCTCTTCTACGGCATTCATACATCTTTCCAAAATCAAGTGGCTTGGATTAAAAATAAAGTTGAACAGTGTTCTCAGTTTTCTCCGGAGCCGCGCGAACGGTGCTCTACAGGTCGCTTCATGTTTAACCCTTGAAACGGAGAATACAGTCACATCTCTATCTGAAACGATGGTAGTGGCAAGCTTGACACCAATTTAAACATAGGCGTTTCGGAATTGGAACTTTTAGTGTTGAAAATTCCTTTTATTAACGACTTCTTTGAAATTTTGGAATCCGAAAAAGCAATTTTCCGTTTGAAGCTTGATAGTATTTTTGACGAGTTGTACTTAGTATGAGAACAATTGAAAGAATGTTACCTTTTAAGATCATTCGATTATTCGTTTTATCCAGTTTACGAACATTACATTCATAGTATTACTTCCTTTCAATGTAGTCATGAATTATTTTTAGCAAAATGTAAGACAAAGGGTGAAAATTCAGTTTGCATCTTGAATAGTATTTTCCAGGCAGTCATTGCCATGATTCGCGAACTGGGGACTGTACACAAAATCAAATATAGTTATGTTCTTGGTAAATTGCGCATTTCCACTCAACTAACTGAAAAGAACAAATCTCTTGTGACAATATGAATTTGTATTCTGCGGCTAACTTGGATATAATTTTGCATGCTTGTTGATAACGCTAAATTATACTTTTGTAAATTTTGTCAGTGTCTGTGTTTCCTTATTTTTAGGATAAGTATTGTTGATAAAATAATTTAAAATTAACTGCTAAATAAGTTACCTGTTGACAAAAATAACTGAAAATAAACTTAACTGCCTAATTTCAATAAAAAATTCTACATTGATTGAAAACTTTAATGAATGCAATAAAAGTTACGTTCATAAAAATTACATAAATAATAAAATTCAAGAAGGAGTCTGCTTATGGTGGTAGGTTAAAACGCGGTCTAATTTGAAATTCAAAAGGTGAATCAGATCATATGATATTCTTAGAAAATAAAAAAAAAAAATATATATATATATATATATATATATAATTTTTAAAAAGAAATAAAAGAAATTTCACAGCAAATGAGTTTTAAAGTTAATATAAATTTAACAGCTGATATTTGTAAACAAATTGAATGTGATATGTTTTTATTTCAAAGTAATAATAGTAGGTATAACATAATTTGAATTTGAATGAAATTTAAAGAGATAGAAAAATAACATTTAAAAGTTCTGGTTGGGTTTTGTGTGGTGATGAAGGTTATATACCTTAATATTAATGGACATAATCCTTTATGCAGATTTACCTCAAACTATAGAAAATAACAAAAAATCTACTGTTAATGTGAAAAATCAAGATAATCAGTGGTTTAAATTGACTGTATTAGCTGCTTTGCATTCAGTAAAAAATTATCCTGAAAAAATTTCAAATTATAAAAAAAATAGGAAAATGAATTAAATTTTAAAGAAATTTCTTTTCCCGTTTCACTAGAAAGCATTGCTGAATTTGAAAATCGAAGCTATATTTCTTTTAATATAGCTTCGATTTCTATTAATTTCTATTAATGTTTATCATCACGAAAAAAGTTCAGTTTCTCCTTTACAGAAAACTAAAAAAATAAGCATGTGAATCTGTTTTATATGAAGAAACAAGATACAAATGAAAACAACATAATTAAAGAACATTATTGTTCGATAAAAAAATATGTCATGATTAGTCATATTCCGAAGTAAACGATCACAAAGAAAAAAATATATACAGTATCTGCCATGTGTATTTATCATATTTTTTCTGGAAGAAAATTAAAAAAAAACATGAAGAAGATTGCAGAGAATTCAAACCTGTAAAGGTAAAGATGACTAAAACTGATTCAGTGTTTTTCAAAATTTATAATCGCTCACTAAAAATTCCATTTGTTATATATGCATATTTTGAGAGAAATATTGAAAAAGTACGTACTGCTTTACAAACCTAAACCATGGATTATCAAAGACATAAACCTATGAATTTCTTTTATTCTATAAAATACATTAATGACACTGAATAACGATATAAAGCATCTAGATTATACAGAGGCGGAAATGCTCCTAAAATATTTATAGAATGGTTAATTAAAGATATAAAAACAATATTTAGAATCTATAATATTAAAGAAGATATGTTATCTTTTTCAGATGAAGAACAGTTAAACTCTGCTAGTGAAAAAATATTGTCATCCTTTTACTGTCCAAATTCAAACTCACAGAACATACTTTTCTTCTTCCTCATTTATTAATTCAACTTTCGTTTTCTGGAACAACATTCCTTCATTCACATTTCCTGAAAATTTGAATTTACAGACGTTTAATGTCAACAAATATCTTCTTTCACCTTCTCAACCTTCAGCACAGGCACGGTACTAAGTACTATAGGTTCTAATACCTCTCGTGTTTGTGGTTTTCATAATTAAAAGAAAAAAACTATCCAGTTGACCTTTGAATTCATTCAAGCTGTTAGCTTCAACTACCTGCGAGGGCAATGTATTCCGGTAATCAACAACTCAATGACTAAATTCCAGGAAATCGACTTCATCCACACTAACAGAAGATATATCGTGAATGATGTTACCGTCCTGAATAAGGTAAATGTTGGAAGTGATCACAGAATGGTAAGATGTACTTGATATAGATGTAGGTAAGGAAAGGAAAAAAAACTGACTCGAGTAAATAGTACAAAGGTCTTTCAGATAACAGAAGAGGAGAAAACGCAGTATGTACTGGAACTTAAGAACAAGTTTGAGCTTCTGCAGACTGCTCCGGACCAAGATATCGACGAAGAATATTACAACTTTCTGAAAGTGATAAAGCCGAAGAAACCTACAGGGAAAAAGAAATCCAAAGAAGAAAAAATTAGTCAAGAAACACTTGTTATGATGAACCGAAGAAGACAAATGAAGAACAAGGTAAACACTGACAAGAAGAAAATTGAGTATACTGAGTGATGCAAAGCCATTAGAAAGGACATAAGAGGAGAGGACATAAGAAGATTTAACACAAGAAAAGAAGAACAAGCATTAAGGGAAAACAAAGGATTTAAATCAGCAGCCATGAGCAATAATACAGAAAAAAATGATACTGAAACTGAAGAATAGCGGTGGTGTACTTATAAATAGAAGAGAAGGCATAATTCAAAAAGGAGAAGACTACTATAGAGAATTATACAAGGAGCGAGGGAACGATGCCAACAGTGGGGAAGATTGATCGCAAATTAGCAACACATACGACATACCCGATATTCTTCCTGATGAGGTAGACATGCATTGAAGAAAACGAAGAATCAGAAAGCCCCGGGGGAAGATGAAGGTACTGTAGAGTTGTTAAAATGGGGAGGAAGAGACATTACACAAAAACTGTCAAGGCTCTTCACAAAGTGCATTAGAAAAGGTGTGACGCCTAAGCAGTGGAATAATGCAATCATAGTTTTGCTGCATAAGAAAGGAGATGAATCAGAAATTGGAATTATAGACCAATTAGCTTGATATCCAACATCTACAAGTTGTTCACAAAGGTCATTACTAACAGATTAGAAAAAATACTTGATGTGAATCAACCGAAAGAGTAAGCTGGCTTTATGACACGATTCTCAACTATAGATCACCTTCACGCAATATCACAGCTAATGGAGAAAGCAAATGAATATAAAACACCATTATGCATGGCATTTCTGGATTATGAAAAGGCATTCGACTCCATACAGCATAAGGCAATGTTTCGGGCACTAGAAAGACAAGGCATAGATACCTCATATATTATGATTTTGAAGAAAATATATGAGAACGCTACCACGTTTATTAGACTAGACAAAGAGAGTAACAAATTTAAAATCGAGATAGGTATTCGACAAGGATACACAATAACTCCGAAGCTGTTTACTGCTGCCCTTGAGGAAGCTTTCAGAAGATTAGATTGGTCGCAGAAAGGAGTCAATGTGAATGGAGAGTACCTAAACCATTTAAGATTTGTAGATGACATTGTGGTCATAAGCCACGATCCCAAAGAATTAGAGGAAAATATTAATCAGTTGTGCAGAGTTATTGAGGATTTTGGACTAAAGATGAATATGGTTAAAACAAAAGTAATGATGAACAAGTATGCCACAGAAAGGGACATAATGATTGAAGGAGCAGTAATTTGAAAGTTGGAGTCATATTCTTATCTGGGACAAGTTATTATCTGTAATAATGATAAATGGCTGGAAGTCAAGAGAAGAGTAAATTTGGATGTATAGCATTCCGGAAATATAGACACATGCTGACGAGCAATATTCCAGTTTGTCTGAAACGTAAAATAATGAACCAATGTATACTCCTCACCATGATTTACGGAAGTGAAACTTTAGCACTCACCAAAAGAATGAAAGAGAAGCTGAGAACTACACAGCGAAGAATGGAACGAATTATATTGGGAATCAGACTGTTAGATAAGAAGAGAAACACTTGGATTAGGCAGCAAACTCAAGTAAAGGACATTCTTATCAAAACTAAAGAACTAAAATGGTCTTGGGCACGACACATAACTGGAAGACATGATGACAGGTGGACTAACAATACAGCAGAATGGTACCCAAGAGGAGCTAGAAAAAAACCTGGAAGACAACGGCCGAGATGGATAAATGAAATACATGAGTTTGTGGGTAGCAAATTGTTGGCCTTTGCACAAAACAGAAGGAACTGGAAAGTTGCAGGAGAGGCCTTCATCCTGCAGTGGATTGAAAATGGCTGATAATGATGATGAATATTGAGTCACCAAGAAAATGAAACCCAACCCTTATAGCTTAAGACATAGATAAAGAAGTTTCAGACCGAGAATTTTTAGAAGACCTATATGAGAAAAATCTTAGAGAGTCTGACATAAACGAGAATGATTTAAAAAAAAAACTAGTTAAGATAAGATTTAAGATTAAATCGAAAAATAAGAATAATTCACACTGGGTTTTCGAGGTTCCTGCCAATATTAGAAAAAAAAATTATTAAGCTGAAATAAAAAAAAAATCAAATTATTATTTTAGGGTTGCCCGTAATTAAATACATTAACCCGTATTTGTGTCTGTAAATTGCGTATGTTCTATGGTCGATTTGCCTGTTTTGCTGGACGAAAAAACCCCAATTACTGGGGAGAAAAACCTTGCTATCTACGCCTGAGACCGACTAACTCAGCCACGGAGTGAAAAAAGCCCATTAAAGTTCCTCGCGTCATCGACGGGATTCGAACCTAGGCCTTTTCCACCGTTGATGGGGAGGACGGTGACGATACCACTGTGCAGACATTAAGCTGAAATAATTGCCTATATTTGGGTCTTAAGGATTTTATTATAGTCTCTCGCTGTTTCAAATGCTTAGGTTACGGGCACTCTCCCCGGAACCGCCGTCAAACTGACAGTACATGTGGGCACTGTGGACAAGCAAGGGCATCAAATTGAAGAATATCAAAATAAAGAATCGCCAATTGTTTGCCCCAATTGCAAGGTTAGGAAGGAAAAGTCAGACCACTGATATCGTGACTTAAAATGTCCGGAGTATTTACGTGCCCATGATCAAACAAAAGTTCGGACCAATTATGCATAGAACAAACAAAATAAATAAAAATATTAGAGCAATGGTTAAAATAATTCAACTAAATTGTCAAAATCGGTTCTGTCTTATACGATCTGTCTAAAATTATAGTAGAGCAAAATATTTGCATTCTTTGTCTACAAGAATTATATGCCTACATAATTCTACATAAGGTGTAGTCAAGGGTTTACCCAATAACTGCAAAATCGGATTCGAGGTAATGCTGTCGCTAAGGTTTGGGCTACCCTGGTCATAGCGGATCCAAACATCACGGTTACTAGGATTAATGGCTTGTGCACGGACTAGAATACCGAATATACTAAATACCGAATAGACCATTTGACCTACGAAGGACTTTCATTTGAAGAAAATTTCTACGCGTGTGCATGTTTGGAGGGCATCTTTGGGGAAATTTACTGCATATCACTTTATATAACAGGTCAATCCATATAACCATTCTTGAACTATTTAGAAACGACCTTAAACAAATTAGCTTGAAAGAAAGTGTTAATTCTAGCGGATGCAAATGCATCGTCAACTATGGAACAGCCTCGTTTCGGACTCTAAAGGCGAGCAATTAGAGGAAATTATTCAATCAAAAAACTTAACTATTTGGAATTCCCCAGGATACCCATCAGCATTTGTCTCTGCCTCCGGACAATCCTTTATTGATGTCACATTCCTCCTGGACCGGCAGTGACCACAATGTTATTGCAGTCACTGCATTCAACATTGTATCGTCTTCAGATCCCAGAAACCTTAATTGTAATTATGATTTTCCTCGTTACAAAACAAAACGTGCAGATTGGGAACGCTTTGATTCCAAGTTAAGAGAAATTTTCAATGATGACAATGTTGAACGTTTGGGAGAACTGGATTTAAACTGGCAGTTGCGAGAGGTAATGAGACTTATTACTGAAGTTTGTGATGGAACTCTCCAAACGAAAAAGCGACGAAGGAATTCTGTCCCGTGGTGGACTCAGGATCTTTCTGCTGTGCGAAGCAACCTAATGAATTGCCAGGCGAGATTAGCAACGCGCAAAACGTAATAACAGACCAAATGAGGAGATCGAGCGCTTGCAGGAAATTTATAAGACCAGTAGTACATATTTTAATCTTATTTATAAAGAAAAGAGCGTAGCATGGGAACGATTGGTAAAAAAAACTCTTGATGAAGACCCATTGGGTCTCACTTGCCAACTGGTTGTTGAAAAGCTACATCCAGTAGAGATCTTCTCATCCATATTAAAGTCAAATAACACTGAAACGCTTACATGGTCGGAGACCATGAATGCTATTCTGGATGAAATAATACATCAGGATGTTCAGTGTCCAGAAAATACCGAACAGACTAGAATACGAATAGACCATTTGACCTACGAAGGACTTTCATTTGAAGAAACTTTCAAGCGTGAGACGATTAATGAGACCATTTGCTCCATGAAAGAGGGAAATGCTAGAGTTTAGTTTGATTGAAGTTTCTGTCTTTAAAAAATTTGGAAAGTTTGTCCAAAACTAAAATCTACTTAACACCTGTCTTAAAGAAGGTTCTGTTCCCAAATTGTGGAAGCAAGCGAATTTGAAAATATTATTAAAAATTCATAACAAATCCGTAAACCAGGCATCATCATACCGTCCTATTGCCCTTCTTCCCGTTGCTGGGAAGAAGGGCAATAGGACGGTATACTGGAAAGATTTACTGTTGCAAGATTTCTAAATTATTACAATAGAAATAATTTGCACATACCTAATCAATTGGGTTTTACTAAAGGAAACTCTACAGTAGAGGCAATTAAACAAATTATGCATTTGGTCTCTACTTCAAGTTCTAAATACGTCCTCGGCCTCTTCGTGGACTTCAAAGAGGCCTTTGACACCTTATCGTGGCAGAGTGCCCTGGCGTGGTTTCGGGAGGCCGGGATCTCTATCCCCATTTACAGAATTATCACTTACTACTTTCAGGACAGATGCCCTGTAGTCTCATCTAATCAAGTGGTCAAGTATACATAAACTGCGAATATCTGCCACAAAAACAAAACTGATGGTCTTTAAGGGCAAGTTAGATTACAGAAGACCTCCAAATATAAAGATAGACGGAAATCAAATCCCTTTTCTTCCTGAATTAAAACATCTTGGCGTAATTTTAGATGACAGGTTTACCTTCTTCTCTCATATTAATCACTCGCCTCGAAGATTAAGAAGTTCACTGCAGCAGTTATCCGAATTTCCAAATTGGACTGGGGACTAAATAGGAAGACTCTCTTACTATATTATACAGCGGATTCGTACCAATAACAACATATGCTTCGGGAGCCTGGTTCCATAGAGCCGTTAATGTTAAACTCCGTTCCAAGCTCATCTCCACTCAACGGATTATGCTGCTTGCCATGCTCAGGGCCTGCAGGACAGTGTCCTCTGCTGCTCTGCAGGTCCTTGCTGGAGTCTTATCATTAGACCTGCATGTAATCTGCAAAGGACTATGCTATCGTCTAAAGCAGGGAGTTCCCGGCGAGATTCTCGGCATCCCGTGCAACTTAACTGCTAACATCAAAGACGAGAAACGGAGAATCTGGAATGAACTTAACAGTGTGTGGCAATCACGATAGGATTCCAGTAATACTGGTCAAGTCACCCGCTCTTTTGTTCCTACAGTTACCTTCCCTCTCAACAAGAATGTCCACCAATGGTTTTCTCCCAGGCTAACAACATCGTATATACTTACTGGGCACGGCTCCATCAACTCCAAACTATTTCAATTTGGTTTGTCTGACATCAATCTCTGCTTGTGTGGTGCTGAGGAAACCTGGACGCACATTCTGTATCGCTGCAACCTGTACCACGATGACAGATGTACACTACAAGCTGCTGTCAGCAATTTCTCTGAAGGAAATAAAGTGGCGCTGACTGAAAATTCTCAATCGTTCTCAGCTCTACAACAATTCTGCTCTGCTGTTTTCACCAATGTCTAACCTGCAATGTCTATCGATATTTCTTAAAATTGATATCGCCTGCCATGTACTTTTTGTTTTTTAAGCTGGTACCCCAGTTTGGGCAGCTGTGGATACAGGATTAGCTAACGCCCATTGGTATAGCACTACATCCAGTGGCTGCGGTTTTCGTTCTTCCTAGGACAGAAAAAGACTGCTGTCTTGCGGTTCCTGTGCCACAATTAATACTTCTGATTAGTTGCGTGATGTGATTTGCTGTGTGAACATCTTACATGTTCATTACACTTATAACATTGTAATTAACACGATTATATGTATATATCATTGTATACATATATCATATGTATATACCACCAAACATTATATATTGTATCATTATATGTATCATATATATATATATATATATATATATATATATATATATCCATGTATGTACATAGCGCATTTGCCAGTTTCTGGCTAGTTATTCACGGCTGCCCTCAGGGATCCGTTCTCGCCCTGTTTGCTGGAACGTGGTCTTGATGGGTGGCTGGTCAAACAACATGAGAGTATTTCTGAACTAGTATATGCAGACAACCTTGTTGTTCTCATATATGGTAATTCCAGACTTGAATTGGAAGAACGTGGGAATGATGTGTTACTTGACTTAAATACATGGTGTGTAACCCACAAACTGGAGTTTTCCGTAATGAAAACCAAGCAAATGCTCTTTAAAGGTAACCTAAATTTACCGAGACCACCAAACATAAAATTAAACGAACAACCTATTAAACTTGCCGTACGTATAAATACCTTGGTATAATGGTCAATGATCGGTTTCACTTCGTAGCCCATGCAAAATATATACTCCAGAAAATAAAAACAGACTGGAAAATTAATTAGAATTACAAGATGTGCCTGAGGCATTAAGCCTTCTACATCTTCTACATTAAAAATGTATTATGGAAGCATATTTTTACCTATAGTTGCTATGCAGCAGGTGCATGGGGTACTAGTATTTGTAAATGCCTTATAAAAAAGTATTTTGTGCAAGCTAAACGGTTATTTTTATTAGCGACATCAAAGGCATGTTGTCAATTTCGACATCAGCTCTCCAGGTACTAACAGGCAACCTGTCCATTCATTTTGAAATAATATTTAACTACTTACAATATTATAGGCGTAAGGGTCTACCTGCTGTTATTGACCACTCTACAATGATGCTACAGTTACCAATTAAGAAAGATGTGCAGAGAATTCGGGATCAGTTCCTTTTAGATTGGCAGGGGAAATGATCTAATGATACTAAGGGTAGAATAACTATTAAATTCATAGAATTTAGTAAATCAAATATGCCTTGGTTTAATCCAGGCCTAAATTTAAAGTTCTAGATTTCAGGCCATGGAAGTCTGACTTTTAAATTGCATACTTTTGGCCTTGCTGCTTCTCCACTATGTAACTGCGGAGAGTCTGAAACAGTGCAGCATTTAATTTTTGAATGTAACTGTTACTTAGATTATAGTAGGGACTTACAAATATTGACAAATATATACGAGGGGAATGACTTACCTAGATTTCTTGACAGTAATGAAACTTACTTTGCGTTGGCGGAATTCGCAGCTAAGATCTTTAGGCGAAGGAAAAGACTGAATGGAACTGATCCTTAGCAAAAACACTTGTGTCCCTTGAGAACAACATGGTGTTATCCATTATGTTTGTTATGAGCACAGAGCTGGTGCTTGGTATTTTGATTCCTCAAAAGACTTGGGAAAAATTTTGTATAAAAAACAAAATTGAGACTATCTTAATTAGAAATTAATGATTGCTGCACGGTTAGCAACCCAGCCCTTCAGGTTCTTCCGGGCGTCCTTCCGCTTGATCTGGAGGTTATTCGAAGGGGCCTCCATTACTGCTATCCACGGATATACCAGCAACTATCCTTGGACACTACATCAATAACCTGAATGAAATCAGGCAGGAAAAGAAACAGATTGCCATCCAACTACTTCAGACTTGGCAGGAGAGATGGACTGCTACCGACAAGGTCCCAATCACCAAGAAATTTATACCTTATGTGAATGCCGTATTTCCCAAGTCTCCAAATTAGTTTTCTACTGGTCTTTATACCACTTACCTCATTACTGGACACGGATCAATTAACCATAAACTGACGTCCATGGGAATCATTGATGGTGACTTCTATTTCACCACATGCCCTACTGTGCATGTGGTGAAATAGAAGACTGGAACCATCTAGTATATACCTGTCAACACTATGAGGACCTCCGCAGCATCCTGTTTACTCGTATACAAGATAACCCTCAAGGAAATCAACACATTCATCACAGAAAACTACTACTATGAGTTTACCAAGTTTGCACAAGCCCTCTTCACAAGACGGAGCACCGTACTGCCAACACAAAATAGGAACAAACCAAACATCTGATCCTTACCTAACTGGCCAACCGGTCTTAACCTGGATAGGATCAACTGGCGTACGGGCCACCTGATTCCTCAGTGGCAACTGACACTCAGCTCTTTTGCTGTGTCTTATTTATCATCCTTCTCGGGTTCCCCTTTCACCTGATGGCGCTTATTGCTCCACTGATAACCCGCAGGATGCCTTCGCCTACATCCTCCATATTTCTAGCTATACCCTCCTTTCTTGCGTACACTCTGTACTTCCCCGACTCTACCTTTTTTTTTTGCTTTCATGCTTTTTTTTAATGCTTTCATTGCTGAGATTTGCAGCAATTTTGAATTTGTATATACATATACAAATTCAAATTATTTATAGACAAGACGGGATCGAATCAATTAAAGATTGGTGATAAAAAAAATATATTGAACTTATGAAAATTTTAAAATAAGTGCCTTGTATGCACATGCAGTTGGCCTGTTTTAAATAGTTGTTCTTGTGTTCTGGGTCCTCTGGACATAATTGCTGAACTGGCTTCCCACACGGGATGATGACAGGTCTTGTAAACAAAATTTTGCCTTGCAGCTTCATAAGGCTGAAATTGTTTGTAGTTATTTGGGTATAGTGTATCATATGGCTTACTGTTTTCTTGTTGTGAGATCAGTTTTCTGACATGCTAAATTGAAATGTAAATCACTGTGAAATTTTGTTAGATAGATATTGAGTTGTTTGTTGACGAATTTATATCTTAGGTTGAGATTAAATTTCAATAGAGTTGACCAGTAGTGATGGGGATAAAGAGGTTATTCGATTATCACAAGACATAGTATGCATAGTGTGCATAGTATTAGGGTCAGGCGCTACCTGTGGTTTCCTACATCTGCACCATATGTTCGCTGTGAAGGAATACAGTACTACTGTAAATGCCAGAAAAGTGTTGTGTGTTGTATATGAGATATTGCATTAGGTTCTGTTGTGTTTCATGGCATTTGGCCGCAGAGCCCCTGGTGGGACTCCACGTTTCCCGCATACACCACTAGGAGGTAGCCAGGCTGCCAAATATTTTCTGGCTTGTCTCCGCCAGGGTCGCCAGAGCTTCCTGGACGGAGACAAAAAAAAAAAAAAAAAAAAGGTAGAGTCGGGGAAGTACAGAGTGTACGCAAGAAAGGAGGGTATAGCTAGAAATATGGAGGATGTAGGCGAAGGCATCCTGCGGGTTATCAGTGGAGCAATAAGCGCCATCAGGTGAAAGGAGAACCCGAGAAGGATGATAAATAAGACACAGCAAAAGAGCTGAGTGTCAGTTGCCACTGAGGAATCAGGTGGCCCGTACGCCAGTTGATCCTATCCAGGTTAAGATCGATTGGCCAGTTAGGTAAGGATCAGATGTTTGGTTTGTTCCTATTTTGTGTTGGCAGTACGGTGCTCCGTCTTGTGAAGAGGGCTTGTGCAAACTTGGTAAACTCATAGTAGTAGTTTTCTGTGATGAATGTGTTGATTTCCTTGAGGGTTATCTTGTATACGAGTAAACAGGATGCTGCGGAGGTCCTCATAGTGTTGACAGGTATATACTAGATGGTTCCAGTCTTCTATTTCACCACATGCACAGTAGGGCATGTGGTGAAATAGAAGTCACCATCAATGATTCCCACGGACGTCAGTTTATGGTTAATTGATCCGTGTCCAGTAATGAGGTAAGTGGTATAAAGACCAGTAGAAAACTAATTTGGAGACTTGGGAAATACGGCATTCACATAAGGTATAAATTTCTTGGTGATTGGGCCCTTGTCGGTAGCAGTCCATCTCTCCTGCCAAGTCTGAAGTAGTTGGATGGCAATCTGTTTCTTTTCCTGCCTGATTTCATTCAGGTTATTGATGTAGTGTCCAAGGATAGTTGCTGGTATATCCGTGGATAGCAGTAGTGGAGGCCCCTTCGAATAACCTCCAGATCAAGCGGAAGGACGCCCGGAAGAACCTGAAGGGCTGGGTTGCTAACCGTGCAGCATGCCCTTGTAATAGTATGTAGGGACGTTCCCAGTTTACGTTTGTTGTTGTAAAGAGTTGCCCTGCGAAACCAGACCCCAGATCCATACGTTATGAAGGAAAGGAAGATTGATTTGTACAGAACCTTAAGGGTGCATCGATTCAATTCCCAATCACGACGACTCACGCGTGCAATGAGAGCAGTGTAGTTTCTCACTTTCGCATGAAGGTATGCAAGATGCGGAGAGAAAGTGAGCTTAGGGTCAAGTACTATTCCCAGTAGTTTTAACGTAGAAACTAGCTTGATGGTTTGGCCTTGAAGTTTGATAGTGGTGTTTCTAGTAGGCTGCAGTGATCCCTTCAGGAGAATGGATTGTGTCTGTTGTGGTGAGAGTCTTAGCTTGTGTAGGGCCGTCCAGTTCTGAAGGATTTGAAGTGCCTGGTTTCCTCTGGCTTCCAGAGAAGCTCTGCTGTCAGCCTCAGTCGAGATGGTGACATTATCAGCAAAGGCGTGTATAGCTACAGGACCTAGGTCCTGTAGCTGAACATTGTCCATCCAGGACAATGTTCCACAGAGAAGGACCGAGGACTGAACCCTGTGGGCAACCTCTGTAGACAGACCTGGTGATTCTTCGGTACGTTGAGGAAAATTTCTCTATTTGAAAAGTAGTTTTCGATGCATTTGTATAAATTTAATGGAATATATGCTTGCCTAAGTCTGCGAAGAATACTTTCCCATCAGAGCCTATCGAAGGCTCCTGTGAAATCTATTGCTATTAGTAGGTAGTATTTGGAGGTAGAAGTTGAGACTGTAGAGATGATCCTTTGCAGTGCGTCTTCTGTGCAATGCTTCGATCGAAATCCAAACTGGAAGTTGCACTGGAGCCCAGCTTTGGTGTAATGGTCTTGGAGCCTTAATGGAGTAGACGTTCAAACAGTTTACTGACCATGTATAAAAGGACAATGGGTCGTTATGACTCTGGTTGTTGGAGCGGTTCAGACGGATTTTTTATGATCAGTTTTACATTGGCGTTTTTCCATTCTTCTGGGAAAGAACCATGGGAACCAAAGCACTTATTGAAGAGGTCGAGTAGAAACTGAATGTTGACTTGGGCGGTCTTTTTAAGCACTTCGGTTTAATGAGGTCTAGTCCGGGGCATTTCCTCTCCATCAATTTGGTAAGAGCCTGCTGCAGTTCTTTGGTGGCCAAGTGGTCTTCTACAGCATTGTTGAAGTAGGTGTTGTTTGCCTGGCATATTTCTTGCTGTTGTACTGTCAGAGGGGCAGTATCTGTGCCAAAACGTGTGTCCAGAATATTAGCCATAGATTGCTTCCATGATGTAGTCATAGTGCCCTGTGGTGTCAGAGAGGATTGGATAACTTCGCCCCTGCGGAGCTTGTTAGGAGTTATGCGGTACATCCCCCCCCCTCGGGTTCAATATTTCCAGTCGTTCACAAGATGATCTTTTACGCTGCCTTATAAGGGAGGTGTAGTCGTTTCTGACTCTTCGATATTCTTCACGGAGGGTGTTGACCTAATTTGGGGGCCAAGAGGTACGAGCTGTCTGAAAGGCTTTTCTTTTGGAGTGTACAATTCGGCGAAGGTGCTCCAGCTCTGGGAACCACCATGGGACGGCATTAGGCATTGGTCTTTTCTTTCTAATTGATTGATTGCAGGCCTGGATGATTTCTCTTGTGAGCATTTGATGTTGGTCGGGGTCCAGTGCTGGAAGATCAGAAGAGTTGTGGTCCTGGATCATGGTCTGCAGTGTGGAGCAAAAGATTTCCCAATTGGTCTTGGTAATGGCATTGCGACTAATATTGTAGTGAGGTGGTGGTGTTGGATCAATGGATCTTGTGAGTTGAAATGTAATGGCTCTGTGATCTGAGGTGGTCCAGGCCTCATTGACCTGCCACCCAGAAATTTTGCTGGAAATGGATCATGTGGCTATGGAGATATCTATTGTGGATTCCCACAGAGTGCTGGAATAGGTAGGCAGGTTATTGGGCTTGTTCAGAACCAGGAAGGGAGAAGTGGCCAGGAAATCTTCAAGAAGCTGCCCATTGTGGCACCCAGAGCGATCAGTGGTCAGGCTGTACCAGTTAGGAGCGTGGCAATTTACATCTGCCCCAAGGATAATCTTGCTGTTGGGAAGTGTAGCACAAGACAGTGATTTCTGGTTTAACGTTGCTGGGTGTTCAGTATAATAATTTGATGTTTTCAATTGTGTAAATTGCTTTCTTACTGGCTGAGGAAATCCCCATTAGCTAGTACTGCAACCTTCTTGTCTTTTCTTCACTGCATGGTCTTGTGTTAATATTAAGAGTTTCAATCATAATATCAAGAGTATTAATCAAAATATCAAGAGTGTTAATAATAATATCAAGAGTGTTAATAATAATATCAAGAGTGTTAATAATAATATCAAGAATTGTAATCATAATATCAAGAATTGTAATCATAATGTCAAGAGTTTTAACGTTAATAGTTTTAACAAAGTCAATTGAAAATTATGCCTTGGTATCTGATTGTTGCAGCTGTGACATTTTCTTGGTACCTGCTGCCAGGCTTTCTACCTGGCAGCAGGCTGTCTTTTAGATTAATATTCTTCTACAATATTAATCTAAATTGTTCTACAATATTAATCTAAATTGTTCTACAATATTAATCTAAATTGTTCTACAATATTAATCTAAATTGTTCTACAAGATTAATCTAAAATATTAATTTTCTTAGATTAAAAATTGATTGTCTTTTCCACTAATAACTTTATTCTTTTCTTCCTACTTTGCTTCTTTTCCAAGGATGCCTATTTCTCTCGTCCCCTTGTTTTCTATCCAATCCATTTTCCATACTTCTCCTTCTATATCCCTTTTTCTTTCTTTGAAGAACTTGGGGCTCCCAGGCTTGCCTGATACCCCCAGTTAGAGTCTCAGCTAGAAAGTGGAACCTGGTGCGCCTCCACGTGGCCAAGGTTGGGAGTCAGGAGGCAGGGGACCAGGTGTTCCCTGTCCCCTGGCTGCGAAGTGGCCAGATGCCGGCACTCAACACTCAACATAACAAGACACATATTTACATACCTACATACATACACTTGCCGGCCTGGCCTTTGCCTTTTCAGGTGCTACAGCGGCATATAGAAAAATCCCTGGAGACCGCAATTAAAACAAACACACCTTGACCTTGACATAAACATCGGGCTGAGATGGGGGTAATCCCTGGTGACGTTAAACATGAAAGCACTTACCTAAACATCATTGCTGACCAGGTACACCCTTTCATGGCAACGGTCTTCCGCTATGGCGGTGCCGTCTTTCAGCTGGATAATGCGCCATGCCACATCGCCTGGATTGTTCGAGACTGGTTCGCTGAACATGAGGAAGACTTCCAGGTATTGCCCTGGCCTCCAAATTCTCCAGACATCAATCCCATCGAGCATCTGTTGTTTGTGTTGGAACAGCAACTACGATCTGCGACGTCTCAACCACGGACCTTTACAGGAGTTAAAGGATCTGCTGGTTATGTGTTGCTACCAGATACCACAAGACACATTTAGAAATCTTGTAGCGTCCATGGCTCGCCGGGTATGAGCTGTTTTGTCTGCATGTGGAGGACCATCATCAATATTAGGTAGGTGGTCATAATGTTTTGGCTTATTGGTGTATTTCATTATTCTTCCTTGTTTTGTTTATAATTCCATAAATGCATAATTATATTTAAATATTTGTTTTAACTACAATTCTTAGACAATAAAAGTAAACATTACAATTAGAATTGTAATATCAATAGTACTTGTATGATTAATTCTTTCTGTTGGTGATCGACGTAAGACCCGCTTATGTTATTCTAATGCTGACTTAAGAATATAGTTTTCTCGGGTTGGAGTATTACCATTTTTCGAGTCTGCAACCATTTCCCATAATAAATCTTGCTCAACCATGATTAATATGTAGGAGGTTTGTTATAAGTTCCTTACGGGTTAATTGGTTAATATCATCCAGCCTCCACAAGGGAAAGCCTGCAAACGAAAAAAAGGCAATCCTGTAGTAAATCATATTTGCATAGTTGAGTTAAGCAAAATGAAAAATGCCCAAATGGGAAATGTTTCGCACTTTTTTAATTTTATTTACGGAAAGGAATTTTTTTCATAAAAATGCAAAAAAAAATAATTTTTCAATTTAATAGTTTATTTCAGGAAATGAAAGTTTTTAAGGAAAGTGGAAGTCTTTTGTCTGCCTTTTGCATTTGTAAAAGTGTAAAACTGTCCTAGAACCTGTATTTTAGAACCTCTAGAACCTCTATTTTCTTAAATATGTATTACAATTAGTTTGTAGAAATCAATTATTGAAATGAAATTTCCGAATTCGCATTGAATTCTATTTTTTTCGATCCTTGTTTTTTGTAGGCCCTAGGCACAGTGCCTGAAGTGCCTAATGGAAAAGGCTGTTCTGTGTCCCTGTGAAGGTTGACGATCCTCCCTCCACACAGTAAGTGTTTATTAGTTTTTATTTAGTGTTTATTATTCACTATTATTTTCGGATGTTGTAACATTACTAGAAAAAGAAACTTTCATTATCATTCGAATTTGCGATGAACTTCATGATGATTTTAAACGAATAAATATTTCGATTATTGAAATTTTTCGATCACTAATAATTCAATTACATCTAATGCTATATTTCTCTATGACGTCTTATGTTATTATCATAACTTAATGAACAATTATTATTATTAAGAACTATTTAATATTTTTTATTGTTAAGAACTATTTAATTCTATAGATAAAATATTAAGAAATATTTAATCTTAATTATTAAAAAAAGAACTATTTATCCGAAAGCTTCGGCGGACACTGCTGTCACTCCGGGACGAGAAAATCAAATGCAGCGCTAACTGATTTTGAACAGTGTCCTGAAGAGAGGTGTGGAGCGGTATTGCCATATTACTGTGTATAAAACTAATGAACAACAATTAAGATATAGTCATGTTGCCCACTTATCCTTTGAAATTGAACTAAAATTGTATATATTTATATAATTGTAAACGACATGGATAGAACGCTTGTCGTTTCTCGATATTCATATGCCCAGCCGAATTTTTACAAGCAACTGGCCAGGCTTGAGGCACTTGATTTTATTTTGGTGTTTTCTTCGCCCAACGTCTATGCAAAAATTTATCGTATTTTAGTAGTCACAGGCTTGAACCCCGGTCCATTCAAAGAGCACAGTGCCCATGCCCGCTCGGCTACGTCTTAGCCTAAAATTGTATACATAAACTAAGTAAATTATGCAAATATTTTCAACATTCTACTGTGCAAATATGGATAATTTTAAACAGAAAGGACTGATACGTTCAGCACTCAATTAAATTTTGCAGTGATACCGAGCAATTTTTTCTTTTCTTTTCTTTTATCCTGTTCATAAAACAGGTTTATAAGTGGGATAAAAGAAATATAGATGCGGAAACCAATTGTAGAATCTGTACCTACTTTTCTGTAGTTGCTCTTTGAGTGTAAATGGTTTTTCTAGGGTGCAGGTATTTAATCCATTGATAGGTCTTGCTGTTTTTTTAGAAATTTGAAAAACTACTTTTGGTTTCTGTTGGCGCATAAAATTGTATGAGTGACACAAGGTGTTCATCGTTCATTATGGTAGCGATTAGCCTGTTCAAAGGACATAATTTACGTAGCTAAAATGTAGATATTGTTATGTCCACATCTTAGATACGTAAATTATATTAACTTGTGTCGGATGTAAATTTAATAGATATGCAAAAAAAGTTGTGTGCAATTAAAATTTGCAAGTACTGTATTCTCTTAAGAAAATCTGGCTCTCTGAAGGCAGATTGAGTCATTTTATTAATATGCGTATTAAACAGACGAACTGGCCCAGGCAACTACGCAGCGATCGTCGCTATAGCCAACAGTAAATTTAGTTAATCAGCTAATTGCAATTACATGAAAGTAATCATATGAAGTCAAAATTGTTTGAACCATCTGTATCGGAGACAGGAAAGGTGACAAGAGAGTATTTGCCGAATGTAAGGGAATTCAGGAAAAGGGAACTATTGTGGTTTGCTCCTGGACTATATGGAACATACCTTTTGTCCGGTCATGGCAGCCTTAATAGCAAGCTGTATAAACTTGGACTGTCTCCTTCCCCTCTTTGTCTCTGTGGAGGTGAAGAGGACGCAGATCACATCCTTTTGGAGTGTCACTATTATACCGACTTACGGAATGAACTACAACTCATTACTGGTTCTTATGACAGAGAGAATAAGCCTTCTCTGATCCAATCACAAGATGCATTTGAAGCTTTTAACTTATTTGCAACACGAGCATTTAAACGACGAGAGGAAACGAGAGCTGCTGCTCTGAGATAGCCTGAACCCGGATCAAGAGAAAGACTTGAACAACGACTGAAATTATCTCTGAAGACTTGAACAAGGACTGCATTATTTCTGAAGACTTGATCAAAGACTGATATTATTTCTGAAGACTTTCAGACTTTCACAAGAACTGCTAATCAGAAAGAATTTATAAATATAAAGTATTTCAATATTTCAAAGAAGCTTCAACTGCTACTTCCTGCATTTTGTCTCACGAACTTGAGGTGATACATCGTGATGGAAACTAAATCCTTATTGATTGGAATGACGAAACTACTGTGTTAGAAATCGTAAATAGTGTTTATAGTATGTAGTTTGACTCTAGTGCTTCAGCTGTGCCATGCCATTGAATACCTATCTAACAATGAAATTAAGCGATTGCTGCAACTACCGAACCTTCTTCTGGTCCGTTGTAGAGTTCTGATATGCCTTTGTTCTAACAGGATTTCCTATCAAACGATGGGAGTGCCAAAGAAATCTTCAACGTTGAAAGAGCTACCCTTGAAGCTGAAGGATCTATTGAGGATGCGCCTCGACATCTCCTAATCCTGCTCACAGGATAGGAATTGCTAATCCTAAATTAGGATAGGATTGCACCGCGACATGTGGTTTCTACAAAGGCTGAAAATTGCCTCCACCTGTTTTTTTTTTCCTCTCTTTCACTTTTATCTTTTCTCAATTTCTCTTAACTTCCTTTTATTACGGCGGGTCCCTTCTCTGACCCCCCGCTGCACTTCTTTCCTTCCGCACCACCCTAACTTTTCCAGCTATTTTTATTTATTTATTTTATTATTTTTGTTTTATTTTATTTTACTATTATTATTATTATTATTTTATTTATTTATTATTTTATTTTATTTATTTATTTTTTTTTTTCTCCTAACTTTGCCTATCCTGGAACTTTGTTTCGGTATAGAATAGCATGAAGGTAGAAAATCCTGGCCGCCTCCACGTGGCGGGGATGGGGGGTGGGAAGCTGTGACCAGGTGTTGCTGCTTCCCACTTGCTAAGAGCCAGGTACCGGCCGACTACATAACAACAGAACACATCATAACATTTACACACCCAACACACTACATACAAATGGCCGGTTCTGGCGTGAGCCTCAAAACAAGAAGTAGTAGCGGCTAATGGGGAAAACCCTGGGGTCCGCCACAACAACACATGAATATCCCCCCTGAATATCCCCTGAACCATCAGGGGCTAAAATCCTAGCAGTTCGGCGCTCATACCAAATGAGTCATTATTTGTCATCATCACACCCTAGTTTCTTGTTACTGATAGTATTGTTACCATATTATTTCCAAGTATGTAATTTTATTTAAGCGAACTTTTTAATTTCTGTAATTAGCAGAGGTTACAATTTCGCGATTTTTAACATTTGCATTTTAATCATTCAGCAGTTGTTTTTAAGATTCTATTAAGATGGATGCAGTCTGCAGTTGCTCATTTGTAAATTTTAATATCACCTGCAGAGACATTGATCTTATATGTATAGATTATTCATGATCTCACGGCACCAGGGGTTTTTTAGCATTAGCATTAGCATTAGTAGAGGCATTTGAGGCAAGAAAGCAAGCTTATGCAGCATCAGCCAAAAAAAAAAAAAAAACCACTTCCACTTCACCCCTCTGTTCGTTCAAAATACCTGTCCAGCTGAGCCTTAAACTTATTTAGGCTATCAACCTCCACCACAAGGGACGGAAGTCTGTTCCACCAACCAACCACCCGCTGGCTAAAGGCAAATTTCCGCACGTCTATCCTACATCTGTCTTTCCTCAATTTCAATTTATGCCCTCTCAGGTGATTTTTCTGAGCTAGAGGAAGAATCCCATCAGCATTGAGCATGCTTAAACCATTCAAGGCTTTATACACCTCTATCAGATCACCTCGCTGGTGCCTAGTCTCCAGACACTGCAATTTGCAAAACTTAAGCCTTTCTTCGTAAGAGCACCCCTTTGTTCCATTCACTAATCTTGTTGCCCTTCTCTGTACTCGTTCCAGCAGCTCTACATCCTTCTTGAAATGAGGCATCCAGACCTGTATACAGTACTCTAGGTGTGGCCTGACCATCGCCTTATACAATGGAATAATCACCTCCTTATCCCTGCTGGAAAAATTCCTGTATATCATTGACAATACTCCATTAGCTACTCTTGCAGCCCGTCTGCACTGCTCAGAGAACTTCATATCTGCCTGCACAACCACCCCCAAGTCCCTTTCATTCTCTACCACTGTCAGTGTTGTACCACAGAGTTGATACGTTGCTCTGGGGTTGCTGTTTCCCATGTGTAGTACTTTACATTTGTCAATGTTAAACTTCATTTGCCACCTCTCAGCCCATCTGCTCAACCTTTCCAGATCCTGTTGCAGCAGCATAGTGTCAGTAGTGTCCTTGACAACCCTGCCAACCTTTGTATCGTCTGCAAACTTGGACATTAAGCCCGATATACCATCATCAATATCATTTATAAATACAGAAAACAATAATGGACCCAACACTGAGCCCTGAGGGACTCCACTAATAACATCAGTCCACGATGAGCAGTGTCCATTGATTACCACTCTCTGTCTTCTCCCCCTCAGCCACCCCTTTATCCATAGCAGCAATTTGCCTCCAATGTCACACTGCTCCAATTTGTGTAGCAGTCTTCCATGTGCAACAGTATCAAAAGCCTTTCTAAGATCCAAGTATATAATATCAAAGTTATTCCCTGCATCCAGTTCTTTTGTGACTGCATTATAGTATCCAATCAAGTTGGTCAGGCAAGACTTCCCCTTAACAAAACCATGCTGTGTCTGAGCTATAACTGAAGTCTTGTCTAAATGATCCTGCAGTGCTTCTTTAACCAGTGCCTCCATTAATTTTCCTGGAACAGAAGTTAAGCTCACAGGTCTATAATTACTTGTGTCAGCCTTTGATCCTCCTTTGTGAATTGGGGTCACATTTGCACATTTCCAGTCTATGGGTACCTCCCCTGAGTCCAAGGAAGCTCTCATAATTATGGCTAAGGGCTTGCTTACTTCCTTTGCTGCCTCCTTTAATATAACTGGATAGATCCCATCCACCCAGGGTGCCTTTCTTGTGTTTATCTTCAACAGTTTCTCCTCCACTTTACTCCCAGTTATTTCAAGATTCTGTAGCTTACTGCTAGAGTTGAATACACCTTTGGCATTCCCCTCGCTGAATAACTCCTCATGTGTGAATGTCGATGCAAAATATTCATTTAGTTTGTTAGCTACCTGAGGAGGATCATCAACACTTGACCCATCAATATCAAGTGGACCAATCTGATTCATCCCCTTCCATCTAGAGTTTACATAAGTAAAGAACTCTTTGCTGTTTTTCTTTGCATCCCTTGCCAAGGATTTCTCGTAATCTGCCTTCGCCTGCCTAACCTCCTTTGTAACTTGGTTGCATATCAACTTGTATCTATCATAGGCTTCTGTGTCATGTGTTAATTTGTATGTATCCCATGCATTTTTCTTCTCTGCCATATGCCTCATTAGTTCATCTGACATCCATTTTGGCCTAAACCTTGAACAATATTTTTTAATTGGTATGTAAAGCCTAGTAGCTTCCAAGATAAGTTCTTTGAATGCTTCCCATTTTGAATTTACTGTTGGTAACATCATCAGTTGGTCCCACTGTATAGAATTTAAATACTGTCTCAGTCCATCGTAGTCGCCTTTACGGAAGCAATAACCCTTCCCTTTACCCCTAATGGTAGTTACCTCTTTGAGTAAATCCCACTTCAGCACACTGTGATCACTGCCACCTAGTGGTTCATTTATCTGCAGATTCTTAATGCATGAAGAATCACTGCTGATAATCAAATGAAGAGTATTACTCCCTCTAGTTGCCTCCCGAACATGCTGATGTAGAAAACAATCATCCAATAAATCCACAAAAGCCCTGCTAGTGTGTGAGTAACCAGCCCCCAAAATCCAGTCAATATCTGGGAAATTAAAATCTCCCATTATAAGACACTCTGATTTACTGGCCCACTCTATTTCCCTGTACAGTTCCTTATTATACTCATCAGAGTCATTAGGCCTATAGCACACTCCTACTCTCAATTTTGATCTCCCAATGTTTATGTCATACCAAACTGACTCCACACTGCACTTTCCAGCGATGTCGACTGGCTTCACTTCCTTGGTTTTTATGTGTTTCTTAACTAATAACATAACACCTCCCCCCTTCCTATCCTGTCTATCCTTTCTGTAGACGTTGTACTCCCCAAATTGCAGTTCCGCATCCCTTATATCTGTGTGACACCACGTCTCTGATATCCCAACAATATCTGCCTTCGATGTTTTGAGCAATACCTCAAATTCATCAAATTTATTTACTAAACTCCTAGCATTGGTGTACACGCAAATATACCTGCACCTGTTTCTAATCTTAGCTACCCTAACACAACCCATGTGTTTACTTGTACCGCAATGGCTCCCAGCAGTCTCTGAAATACCATGCAACTTGTTTTTCAGGCTTCTGCTCATTCTAATAGAAGCAGTGCAAGAATCTCTTTCACCTCTGCCAGTGGCTACTGTCAATCTATTGGTCTTTGTCTCCCCCCAAGCTAGTAGTTTTCCGACCCACCTAACACTGCCTCGATAGCATTAGCAAATATTCTTGCACCCTTTCTATTTAAGTGTATCCCATCCCTGTAGAAGCAATCTCTCCTGTTAACAAGTACAGTCCAGGCTGAAAAAAATTCTACCCTTTGAGCCTTGCACAATCTTTCCAGGGCCGAATTGATCGACAAGGCTCTCATCATATACTCCCTCCTATCGTGTCTGGGCAGAATTGCAGACACTTTCATATTCAACCCTAATTCTCGGCTTTTGTTCAACAGTGACCTGTACTTGTTAAGTAATTCTGCCGGTCTCCTACTCTTAATATTATTAGTGCCAACGTGTACAACTATATCACCTTTTGTGCCCTTAAAAGATGATATTCGCTCTACAACGTCATCAACCTTTGCCCCTGGCAGACATACCCTGGTCCTGTTCCACCTATCTTTTTTACAAAGCATGTTCCCCGTTTCCCTGACAATAGAGTCACCAACAACTACTAGTTCCTTCGGGACCAGCGCATTCTGCCTTGGGGGTTGTCTCTGTGTCACGCGATGCCCAAGTGCAAGCTCTGGCGTTGATGTGGGCAGCGGAGAGCTTGATGGGCCCCTCAATTTAGTTTCTTCGAGGGCATCCACCCTGTCCTTCAAGCTCTCATATAGGCCCATAAGAACGCCGAGTTGTTGCCTGATATCGATACACTCCTTGCATCGTGCACACACAAAGACATCCCCCTTGGCAGTATCATGTCCCATACCTGATTGCTCTGCAAACATCAAGCAAACAGTGCATTTTATAAGGCTGTGAGTCAGAGGATAACTGCCCCCCTCAGTTCTCCTCTGAGCCAGAGCACTTCCATTAGCTTGAGCCTTTTGCTTTGCTGCTCTGGTCTGAGTCATGATGCTATTAATTTATTAATTAATTATGTTATTAATTATATTACGTTTGTAATCTAAGTCGTTATATGTATTTATTTAAACGTACAATTTAACTGCTAACGAAGTTCAACTAACGCTATCTAGTACGGTATATAACCTAACCTACGGTATATCTAGTACGGTATCACAATGGCGGGAAAGTTACTAACGGTAGCGGTAGTTACGAACACGTGGAAACCCTTACCGATACTTTTACAAGGCCGAGTAAAGAATAAATACACCAAATTAATCAAAAAAATCACAAAATAATGTTATACTACTAAATTTAAATCAAAAGTTTTAGAAAAACAATAATTTCAAATCAATAAATAAGAAAAATCCACTTAGCGGCTTTGAACACGACCGTCACTAGTCGCCTCGTCAGCAGACTCCGTTCAACAGGGTTCCCCCATCTCCGCGTTGCTTTCATTGTATGTGTGAGACAGTACTCTCCACAAGGCCAGAGGTTTAAAAGTATGTGGGCGATGTATGTGTAGCGTTGTTTACCGATGTTCTTCTGGCTGATGATACTTAGCCTTAGGCTCCTGATGGAAACCATCGTTTCCACACTTTGCCCCGCGGAGGCAGAACAAGTACTCAGTAGATTTATATTTACTCTGGCAGGCCCTGCCACCTAGTTTCCTGAGATTTCAGTGGCAGGGGCTTAAAAAATGTGGATTGATATTGGCTGAAATTTGACTGAGAAGTTTAAGAAAAATTCTTCGCGAATTTTGACATGGGATAAAACGTTTCAGTGGGGAGAGGGACCGAAGGCTAGGGGAACAGATAGAAATGCGGGAAAATAAGGTAGGCATCCCCGAAATCGGTGAGTGGGATGAGCCCCACCAGGAGAAAGTAAGGGGGGGACAACGATTCCAACACCTCACCCCCCCTGAGAAGAGGAAAGAAAGCGAGCAAGATTAGTGAGCCCGATTAGCAACAGGGGAACCGTCTCCCCCCCCCCCCCCCCGTAAGGGGATAGGGGTGTAAAGCGGATTTTGTAAAGTACCAAGTTTCGTCACCGACTGTTGTGCGGGCAGCAAGCTGCAGGCTCCGTCACTATTTCGGATTTGGTTTGGTGGAGGCAATTTTGGTAGAGTCCTTCTTGGGCTGGTGCCAGCCCGTGATATAATGTGTCACTTCTTATTTCTTCGATGTCAGTTCTTGTCAGGTTGGCAGTCCAATCTTTACAGGCATTCGGTGGATTTGTGGGTTCAGTAAAGCAAGGTTCCTGTTCTAGGTGGTCCAAGCGGCATCCATGAAGTACTGTCATTCAAAGTTGGTCGGTTGTTCTTTCAGATTCTGTTGACTGCACTTCCATTGTGTTGGCATAATCGCTGGATAGTAGTGGTTGTGGCGTTGGTTAGTGGCAGTGCACTGCGATGAGAGCCCTGTGCCTGACAAACAGGGCCAGCACATAGCCGGAGAAGGCCTGGTACTCTTCACTAGAATCCAGGAGATGGTGTCCATGTCCGTTTGGTAGATACTGTGTTTTTGAGATAAGGGCACTGCTGAGGTCGTCATAGAGTTGGCAGTTGTGCATGAGTTGCTGCCAGCTCTCTAACTCCACGCAGATTGAAGTAGGGTTTTACTGAATTCCAAGGAGCAAGAGTTTGGCATTCAGGGCTCCATGTCTGGTGAGGAGGTAGATTGCCTGGAGCACCGGAGAAAACCAGTCTTGAATTGGGGTATACCCGTCTGACAGTAGGGATAACTTTCCTTGTGATTTCACCTGTATGTGAGGCGGCCGATGTATCATGCTATGCCCTCTGCAGGTGAGCATGAAGTCTTTTCTTCTCTGCGTTGTTTTGGTGAGGTCATCAGTGAAATGGAGGGCAGTCTGTGGAATGCCTTTATTTAGTTGGTGCAGGAGGCCCCGACGTAATATCTCTAAGTCAAATGGTAGGACGCCATCGAGAACTTAAAGGTGTGAGTGCTCACAGTGCGGCAGGCGCTAGTGATGGTCAGCAGGATCGATCTATGAATCGAATCGATGATTCTTTTATTAACGGCGGTTGGGGATTTGTGGTACCACGCGCCAGATGAGTAGGTAACTATGGGAGTTAAGATGGTCTTGTAAAACAGGTGGAGAATATGCCGGCCTAGGCCCCATTCCCTGCAGGTCAAACTGGCGACAAGGACGGTGTATTTTCTGATTTTTGTGCGGAGATATATAAGATGGTCCTGGTAGGAGTGGTTCGGATCGAATAACACGCCGAGGTACCTTCAAAATAGCTGATGTCTGGAAAATGTGATGGTTTTCTAGTCTTTATGATGGCGAGGGCTATATACTTAGCTGGTTTTGCTTTGCCCATTCTTGGAGGATGGCCAGGGCTGGTTTGCTGAAACCTGTAGTTGTGTCTTGAGTCTGCTGGTAAGGCACGTGTTCGAATCCCGTCGATGACGCGAGGAACTTTAATGGGTTTTTTTCACTCAGTGGCTGAGTTTGTCGGTCTCAGGCGTAGAGAGCAAGATTTTTCCCCAGAAACTGGAATTATTTTCGTCCAGCAAAACAGACAAATCGGCCATAGAACACGCAATTAAGCGACATAAGACGCACAGCACGGCATATCAATTTAAATATTCTGGTGGTCTAATATAATAGTTTTTTTTTGGTTTGTATGAAGAGGTGAAATACCTGGGCCTGGATGCCAAGCTGACCTTTCATCCCCACCTTCAGATGAGGATGAAAGGTGAGCTATCTAGCCACCAAAATACAGAAATTCTCTTCAATGATTAGACACATTAACAGGGCTAACTTGACCCTGCAACACAGAGCTCTCTCACTCATTTACAAAGCTGTCTTTGTGCCCATCGTTTGCTTTGGTGCCTCGATTTGGTGCGCCAAAGTCGCACTTGAACGCAATAGGCAGAAACTAGACTCAATCTAGCGATTCATGCTCCTCTCGACCAGGGCGTGCCATACAGTCAGCATCCCCGCCCTTCATGATATCTACCACTGCACTTGGAAGTCATTCAACGCGGGATGTTCCAGCACTTGAAAAAGGTATCCTCACCACCATCATGGGACTTCAGTTGAATCTAGAAAATAGCCAACATCAGGAAAGGAAACGAATCACAGACTACCTGCTAAACCAATGGCAAACTGATTGGGACACTACTGAGAAGGGTGTTGTCACCAAGAAATTCCTCCCGTCAGTCAGACATGCTTGTCCCTGGCCTCCTCCCTCGTTCTTCCCCAGACTGCGGACTACTTTTCTCCTGACTGGGCATGGGCTCTTCCAGCATTAGCTCACTATTATGGGCATTGAACAAGATCCTCGATTCCACTGTAGAGATGAAGAGACATGGAAGCACATAATGTGCTTCTGCCCCGCGTACGAAGATCAATGACTAAGGCTGAACACAAAAATACAATTCACCATTTTGAATTGTATTTCATCATTACCGATGGTGAATTAACATTAATTCACCATCAGTAAATGGTTTCCCTCTCTTGGCTAATAAATGAGCTATTCGTAAGCTTACTTTAGTTACTGTTTCATTATAATATTTTTATTTTAACGTATAAATTGCGTTGTGATGATGCATTACGTTTTAAACTTTCCAATTTTAGCTTCTGTTGATTTTCTGTGAGTTTTGAATATTGTGCCGCGTGCTTACTTTGGTAATGACGACGTATATTGTACTCTTTTTTTTTTTTTTTTTTCGCACAGCTATTGTGTCATTACATAATAATCTCATTTATTTCTATGACAAAATAATTCACACTCCATTCAGCTTTAAAAGCACGACATTCGAAGTCCACTTTTCTATTCATATTTGGTCTTGAGGGTGACATGGAAACTGTGGGTAATAAATAAAAGGGAAAAAAAAATCGCAGAGCGCTGTGACAGACAATACCACGCGTGCCGCTAAAGCAAAACTGAGAGAAATGCTGGCAACACTTGTTCTATGGTAGACGACAGAATGGGAATATGCGACGAGAGTAGCGCAATGTGTGGTCATTATTCTCAACTCGACTATCGGTTGTTGTTGTTGTTGTTGTTGCTTAAGGGCTTTACAGCGCAAGGACAGCAAAGGCCATAATGCACCTAACTATGGTGATGTTAAATACATAGTTCCATCTGTATAGATGTTATTCAAGTTTATATCGTGTTGTATAGTTTTATCTGTTTGAGGATATCAAAAATTTTGGTCACATGTGGTGTGTCTCCTAGTAGGTCAGAAATGCTGAGAGAGGAGTTCGTCGTGGGAAATGAGATAAACATAGCTTGTCACTCAGTACTGTACATGGGACAATCAATAAGTAGATGATATTGTTGGGATATCAGAGACGTGGTGTCACACAGATATAAGGGATGCAGAACTGCAATTTGGGGAGTACAACGTCTACAGAAAGGATAGACAGGATAGGAAGGGGGGAGGGGTTATGCTATTAGTTAAGAAACACATAAAACCCAAGGAAGTGAAGCCAGTCGACATCGCCGGACAGTGCAGTGTGGAGTCAGTTTGGTGTGACATAAACATTGGGAGATCAAAATTGAGAGTAGGAGTGTGCTATAGGCCTAATGACTCTGATGAGTATAATAAGGAACTGTACAGGGAAATAGAGTGGACCAGTAAATCAGAGTGTCTTATAATGGGAGATTTTAATTTCCCAGATATTGATTGGAATTTGGGGGCTGGTTACTCACACACTAGCAGGGCTTTTGTGGATTTATTGGATGATTGTTTTCTACATCAGCATGTTCGGGAGGCAACTAGAGGGAGTAATACTCTTGATTTGATTATCAGCAGTGATTCTTCATGCATTAAGAATCTGCAGATAAATGAACCACTAGGTGGCAGTGATCACAGTGTGCTGAAGTGGGATTTACTCAAAGAGGTAACTATCATTAGGGGTAAAGGGAAGGGTTATTGCTTCCGTAAAGGCGACTACGATGGACTGAGACAGTAGTTAAATTCTATACAGTGGGACCAACTGATGATGTTACCAACAGCAAATTCAAAATGGGAAGCATTCAAAGAACTTATCTTGGAAGCTACTAGGCTTTACATACCAACTAAGAAATATTGTTCAAGGTTTAGGCCAAAATGGATGTCAGATGAACTATTGAAGCATATGGCAGAGAAGAAAAATGCATGGGATACATACAAATTAACACATGACACAAAAGCCTATGATAGATACAAGTTGATATGCAACCAAGTTACAAAGGAGGTTAGGCAGGCGAAGGCAGATTACGAGAAATCCTTGGCAAGGGATGCAAAGAAAAACAGCAAAGAGTTCTTTACTTATGTAAACTCTAGATGGAAGGGGATGAATCAGATTGGTCCACTTGATATTGATGGGTCAAGTGTTGATGATCCTGCTCAGGTAGCTAACAAACTAAATGAATATTTTGCATCGATATTCACACATGAGGAGTTATTCAGCGAGGGGAATGCCAGTGGTGTATTCAACTCTAGCAGTAAGCTACAGAATCTTGAAATAACTGGGAGTAAAGTGGAGGAGAAACTGTTGAAGATAAACACAAGAAAGGCACCCGGGGTGGATGGGATCTATCCAGTTATATTAAAGGAGGCAGCAAAGGAAGTAAGCAAACCCTTAGCCATAATTATGAGAGCTTCCTTGGACTCAGGGGAGGTACCCATAGACTGGAAATGTGCAAATGTGACCCCAATTCACAAAGGAGGATCAAAGGCTGACACAAGTAATTATAGACCTGTGAGCTTAACTTCTGTTCCAGGAAAATTAATGGAGGCACTGGTTAAAGAAGCACTGCAAGATCATTTAGACAAGACTTCAGTTATAGCTCAGACACAGCATGGTTTTGTTAAGGGGAAGTCTTGAGTGACCAACTTGATTGGATACTATGATGCAGTCACAAAAGAACTGGATGCAGGGAATAACTTTGATATTATATACTTGGATCTTAGAAAGGCTTTTGATACCGTTGCACATGGAAGACTGCTACACAAATTGGAGCAGTGTGACATTGGAGGCAAATTGCTGCTAAGGATAAAGGGGTGGTTGAGGGAGAGAAGATAGAGAGTGGTAATCAATGGACACTGCTCATCGTGGACTGATGTTATTAGTGGAGTCCCTCAGGGCTCAGTGTTGGGTCCATTATTGTTTTCTGTATTTATAAATGATATTGATGATGGTATATCGGGCTTAATGTCCAAGTTTGCAGACGATACAAAGGTTGGCAGGGTTGTCAAGGACACTACTGACACTATGCTGCTGCAACAGGATCTGGAAAGGTTGAGTAGATGGGCTGAGAGGTGGCAAATGAAGTTTAACATTGACAAATGTAAAGTACTACACATGGGAAACAGCAACCCCAGAGCAACGTATCAACTCTGTGGTACTACACTGACAGTGGTAGAGAATGAAAGGGACTTAGGGGTGGTTGTGCAGGAAGATATGAAGTTCTCTGAGCAGTGCAGACGGGCTGCAAGAGTAGCTCATGGAGTATTGTCAATGATATACAGGAATTTTTCCAGCAGGGATAAGGAGGTGATTATTCCATTGTATAAAGATGGTCAGGCCACACCTAGATTACTGTATACAGGTCTGGAGGCCTGATTTCAAGAAGGATGTAGAGCTGCTGGAACGAGTACAGAGAAGGGCAACAAGATTAGTGAATGGAACAAAGGGGTGCTCTTACGAAGAAAGGCTTAAGTTTTGCAAATTACAGTGTCTGGAGACTAGGCACCAGCGAGGTGATCTGATAGAAGTGTATAAAGCCTTGAATGGTTTAAGCATGCTCAATGCTGATGGGATTCTTCCTCTAGCTCAGAAAAATCACCTGAGAGGGCATAAATTGAAATTGAGGAAAGACAGATGTAGGATAGACGTGCGGAAATTTGCCTTTAGCCAGCGGGTGGTTGGTTGGTGGAACAGACTTCCGTCCCTTGTGGTGGAGGTTGATAGCCTAAATAAGTTTAAGGCTCAGCTGGACAGGTATTTTGAACGAACAGAGGGGTGAAGTGGAAGTGGGTTTTTTTTTTTTTTTTTTTGGCTGATGCTGCATAAGCTTGCTTTCTTGCATCAAATGACTCTACTAATGCTAATGCTAATGCTAATGATGAACAGTCAGCTGGGTGTTACAGTTTATACACAGTGGTGGGTCAGTAGCTGAAAGCAAGTAAAGATGTGTCAGGTGCGTGTGGCCTATCCTTAATCGGGCTAATACGACTTCTTCATGTCTGTTCTAACATATACAAGATCTCCATGGTTTTAGATCTTTTTTTTATACCAAGTATCTTATTGTTGGCTTGATTCTGCCAGATGTGTTGCCATTGTTCAAGGCATCGTTTATTTATAATGTACTTATAGTCAGATGCAGGTGTAGTGAAGGATTGGTCTATATGAACGGTAGCAGTTTTGGCAGCTAGGTCGGCCTGTTCATTTCCAGAAATTCCAGCATGACCAGGGATCCAACATAACAGAACTTGCTGTTTCTTTTGGTTTAATTTAGTCAGAGTATTCCAGATCTGTCTGAGTAAGGGGTTATCATTTTTTGTATTGCGTTGTATAGCTTGGATAGCGCTAATTGAGTCGGTATAAATAACGCTGTGGAGTGTAGTTCTTAAGAATGTGTAGTTTAAGGCTACGTGTATAGAACAGACTTCTGCAGTACAGCTGCTGCATTCAGTGGGGAGTTTTTTGGACATAGTGATGTTAGGAAATACTGCTGCTGCACCAACATGATTGTCAGTTTTAGACTCGTCTGTGTAAATTGGTGTGTACTGGCCATGCTGGGTTCTCAGTGCGGCGTACATTTGCAGTATGTTCTGTTGAGATAAGATGTGTTTTCCCCAGGCTGTCAATGAAAAGTCACACGGTGGTATATAATATGTCCAAGGTGGGACTGTATGAGAGGCAGTGGGCTGTATCTTACTAAACTCAATTTGCTAATTGGCCTGCAATGAGCAAAGACGTATCCCGGTTGGTAGATTTATTGATGGCTAGGCTCGGTATAGGTTTACCCATTTAGGAGAGAAAAGTCCGTTCCAAGTGGGATGGTTTGGATGCCCTTTGAGTTTTGCTGCATAGTGTAATAAAAGCATTTGTCTGCATAGTTGCAGGGAGGTTTCATGTGCTTCAGCATATAGGCTGTGGACAGGTGATGTACGGTATGCCCCCAGTGCAAGACGAAGAGCACTGTGGTGCACAGGATCAAGCCACCGTAAAGCGCTTTGTCTAGCAGAGCTATAAACTACAGAACCATAGACTAGCCGTGAACGTATTAGCGCATGGTACAACTATAATAGTGTATATCGGTCAGCTCCCCATGTTGTGCCTGATAGAACTCTTAAGATATTTAGCTTTTTAAGACAGGTAATCCTGTGTGTTTTTATATGTTCCAGGAAGGTGAGTTTTTGGTCAAGTATCACAAAAAGAAAGCGGACACTAGGGACAACTGGTATGATTTGATTTTCTAGTCGAAGTTCATGGTGTGGATGTAGGTTACGCTTCCTGCAAAAGTGTATACCGACAGTCTTTTGGGTTGAGAGGCAAAAACCATTGTTTTGGGCCCATTTTGCTATTTTGTTGATTGCACATTGCAGCTGTCTCTCTACCATTCGCATATTAGGCGAATGGCAGGCGATACTAAAGTCATCGGCACACAGGGTAGTGGATATTGTTTGTGGCAGGTCCTGTGTTATTGAATTCATTTTTATATTAAAGAGGGTAGCACTTAGCACTGATCCTTGTGGCATTCCTTCTTCCTGTATGAACTTTGAAGATAAGTGGTTGTGAAATCGAACTTGAAATGAGCGGTGTTGTAGGAAGTTTCTTATAAACTGTGGTAGGTGTCCGCGTAATCCCAGATCGTATAGATTTCGCATTATACCATATCTCCAAGCAGTGTCAAACGCTTTTTCAATGTCAAATAGGACCATCGCATGATGTTCTTTGTGTACGAAGGCGTCACGGATGTTTATTTCTGTCTTAATCAAAAGGTCAAGAGTGGATCTACCTTCATGAAAGCCACACTGCACTGGATTCATAAGGTTATTTCGAGCTAGAAACCAGGATAACCGGGCGTTGATCCTTTTTTCCATTACCTTGCATATACAGCTGGTGAGTGCAATAGGTCGATAATGCTGTGGATTTGTAGAATCTTTTCCAGGTTTTGGAAAAGCCAAAACATAAGCATGCCGCCATTTGTCAGGGAAAGTGTTTTCTTTGAATATTATGTTGTAGAGCAGTAATAGTGTCTTGAATGCGGGTTCAGTAAGTTTTGCTATCATGATGTAATGTATTCCATCTGGCCCTGCTGCACTGAGTTTAGTGGAGGCTAGAGAGGGAGATTGTATGCAGCACTGGATGTTGATTCAAAATTAATTGAGTGTTTTTCAGCTTGTGCTTTGTGTGTCTGGAATTGTGGCGAGTATGATGTCACAGCTGATATTTCCATGAAAGATCTACCTAGAGTTTGCAATCTCCTCTGGTTTTGTAATATCAGAGCCATTTACATTGAGCATGGGACAGTTGACATTTGGATGTTTTGTGTACATACGCTGTATTTTGACCCAAATTGTTTGGGTTTTTGTCGTTTTTGTAATTGTGGAAGCGAAACGCCTCCATGCTTCCCTTTTGCTGGTCTCTCTAACTCGTTTTGCTTTTGCCCTTGCCCTTTTAAAGCAGATGAGGTTTTCTGTTGTTGGGAACTTTTTGAAAATGTTCCATGCTCTGTTCTTCTCCTTTTTTGCTGCACTACATTTATTATTCCACCACACTTTAGAGCGGGCCGATATTTTAGTGGATCGTTTCGGAATTGCTTTGTCCGCTGCTTGCAGTATTTTGTTAGATATATGTTCTACTGCCAAGTTTATGGGTGTTTGTTGGAGCTGTTTTTCTTCTAGCGTAGCTAGCTGCTTGTACATGTCCCATTCAGCTTTGGAGAATATCCATTTTGGAATTCGGTAAAAAATATGGGGAACGTTTGTATCAATGCGGCACATCACAGGGTAATGATCACTGCCCAGGGGGTTGCTGTGAATAGTCCATCTGAACAGAGGGTATATGGTTGCTGAGCATAAAGAGACATCAACAGCTGAGATAGATCCTGTAGGAAGATACGTAGGAAGATAAGTATACGTATAAGTGTTGATGATCAGTGCTACTCCTCCATGTGCAAGATTGTTCAGATTGTGTGCAACACGATCTTGCCGATTTATTATATATTTCTGAAGGGAAACAATTATATTTGGTGTTAGATTGGTTTCTTGCAGACAGAAGGCAATAGGATCATACTGCGAAAGGAGATCTCGGATGTCAGCCAAATTACTGCGATAGCCTCTACAGTTCCACTGTAAGAGAGTAAGCATTATTTTGGTTTAGTAGAGCCCTCGATTTGTTTTCGAGGTACAGAAGGTTTAGATCGATCGAGTTTACCTTTTCCCTTCTTTGGGAAATAAGGTTTCGCTGTATCCATCTCCTCTTTAATAAACAGTTCTAAAACCTGTCCATCTTGGTTTGAATTATCTTCTGAATCCATGTAGTCTGTTTGGTTTGAGTTGGGAGTGGTAGATACTGTAGTATTCTGCTGTTGAGTGGCATCTGGTTGTATTGTGATCAGGGTATTTATTGCTTTGCTTTGTTTGCTTTTTGTTTGGAGTGTTAGTACTGGGGACAATATTGACCTTGCCCATTCAGCTAGTGACTTTGTTGGTGATATGGTTACCTCTGTTTGGGTAGCAATTGATATGTGATTTTTGGTTATTTGGACATAAGTTGGCTTGTTAGCATTTGGAACTGGTAAGGATTTTTTAGCTTCCTGGTAGGTTACATTATGTTCAGTTTTGTATCGCTGTATCTGTTTTTCGCATTTCCAAAGGGAACACTCCTTTGAATATGCCGGGTGGGCTTCTTTACAGTTAACACAGTTTGGTGTTGTGGTACTGCAGTGGATCCACATGTGACAGGCAGTTGCTCCTCTGCAGACCGTCTGTGAGTGCCCAAATTTCTGGCACTTATAGCATTGTAATGGATTTGGTATGTATGGTTTAACTCAGCAGTTAATGTAACCGGCTTTGATCAATGTTGGTGGTTTAGGATTATCAAAAGTAAGGATTATATTCCGAGTAGGAACTAATACATTATCCTTCTTCGTGAGAATTCGCCTTACATTGATGACTCCTTCTCGTAATTCTTCTTTGAGTTCTTCATCTGACAAATTGATGAGGTCCCAGTCAATGATGACACCGCCTGACGTGTTCATGGAAACGTGCGGTGAGACGCTGACCGAAATTTCACCAAAGGATTGTAATTTTTGTAGTTGTTCAAATTGTCGGGCAGTGAAAACTTCAACCAGTAGGTCTCCAGATCTTAATCAACGAACTGTCTTGGGAGTACCTATTATGCTTTCTAGGCATTTTTGCACTCGGAAAGGGGAGAGTTTTCCAACTGGTTGTTCTTGAGTTGAATGCATAATCAAAAAAAAAAAAAAAAAGTTCGGGTTCGGATTCTGCCTACGTCAGTCTTTTGACGTTTTGCTGCGACAGAACCGGACTCCTCTTGTTCTTGCCTTGTCAGGGTTTCTTCTGTGTACCCAGTGTTTTTCTGGGTTTTATGGACTTCTTGCTCCATTTCGCCCTGGAAGGGAGACCTTTTCCCCTCCAGGTTACCAGCCCTGCCACGTGGAGGCAGGAGCAGTGCCACCTTTGTGACCAAGCGGTAGTGGGTTAGTAGTAATATGCAAAAAAAGGGGAAAAAAAGAAAGAAGGTTACTTTTCCTTCTGTTCAAGTAAAGTGATTTCTTTACTGAAGCTTATTTAATTGATTGTTAATATACCGCTGTAAATAAAGAAGATGATTTTACTTATCCAAGAGAGAACAATTCACTAGCAAAGACACTTGATCCCAAAATCGCTTGGCACCTGGGGCCCTCGACTATCGGCTATTGCAGCTCCTAATTTCATTTATTTTTAATTTTTTTCATGTAAAAAACAATATTAACCCACGGGCCGTAGTTTGCCGACCCCTGGTCTACACCATGGAGAGGTAGGCCACAACTACGCATGTACCATGGCCAACTCAACAGTCATGTACTAAATGTCCAAAGAGAGTTTGGAGCCATTCAAAAGAACCCTGTTCCAGCAAGCCCGCAACAGCACACACACACACACACACACACATGGTCATTCCCAGGAGACAGGGCAGCAGAAGACGAAGAAATAAAGAAGAAGAGAATAGTATACAGTAAAAAATAAATAAACTAAAATAAATAAAAAAAAAACAAAATAAAATAAAACAAAAAATTAAAAAAATCAATAAATAAAAAAAAAAATCTTTATCTATGTCTTTGCCCACGTCTTTATGCAGTGCTGTCCAAAGTAATCCCCAGAGAAAAGATGTTCTGTCAAACAGAAGTAATAATGTTATTCAAAAACAAGATCAGCAGGAACAAATTCTAGATATAATTTTGTTAATGTGGAGTGGTATCGGAAGTCACTGGTCGATGACGGGATCACTGTGCAGAGGAACGATTGAGTTGCGGAGAGTCTTGATAAAGAATGAACCAGAAAAATGCAGCATCTGTTAAAATCTTCATGTGTTCTTGAAAACCAGCAAAATTTTGGTCATTACGTTATCAGGACGACAAACGAGGCAACAGGTTGTATTTTTGAAGTGTTTTCAGTTTGATTCCTTGCATTAACATTGAAAGACATCCTGCGATTAAAAGCAGCATTACAGAAAGTTTGAATAGCCTGGAAATTGTTGACAGATATGAGTGTCTTCGCACATTCGGGAGACAAGTTTGGTACTGTTGCCTTAGAGCTAATCTTAGGTCCTCGTAAATGGAGCATTCACAAAGTATGTGAGGAGAGTGTTCCGGTAGCACACATCGACAGAAGATTTTATTAGAAAGTGTGAATTGGTAGAGTTTTGCGTTAAGCAAACCATGTCCAGTTAGTATATAGGAGGTAAACAGTGATAGCGAAAACCATTTTCTGGTGGACAATGAAAGTAGTGCAGTTACTTCGGAAATTAATTTTTTGGTAATAGCTCCTTTTTCGGTAGAATTCCTTCTATTCTGCTACGGTGTTCACTAACAAATTCCAGCATCGGGTTCGTTCAGTTTTGGGATCAGCCTGAGGATTAACAATAATTCCCGGAAATTTCGTAGAAATGCCTCTGCGGATGTAAAAGCAAAGCCCTCTAAACACAACATGCAGGTCAAGTGGTATAGTGCCTGCAAGAGTCTGTAGAGCTGGAATCGATACTGTTTGGCAAATGTGAAGTAGGCTGAGGAGAAAATAACGCTGAATAGTGGATAACTTATTTTGTACAGTTTAAGTGCAGTACGTCTAAACCAAAGGCTAGCAGCATAGGTTGTAATTGGGATTATGGCAGCATTATATAATAGATGTAGGGTTATAATGTTCAATCCCCAGTCTTGTCTGGTAATTTGGAGCAGTGTGGGGGGGGGAATAAATAAGAATGAAGATATATATATTTTATATATTTTTATTTATTTTAATATTCCCTTATAATGTTTATCCACCTTACTTTAATTTCCCCACTTACACATCTGACTTTACTTTACAGGAGAATTCCAGATTCAAGGAACTTCTCAATTATTAATAATTCCCATCGGACAGGCTGAGTGTTCAAGAATGACAAACAACACACACATTAATATATAACATAACATTTTATTTACACTTATATACACAATATAAAAATTAACAATTCTCAAGCACATATTATTATTACTCAAATTTGCCTATGTATTATCAGTTATATATGGCAATTAAATACATTGGTTTTTCACTAGAAAGATTATTTCTTTATACACAACAAACTTAATATCTTTACAAAAACTGCTATAGCTCCTTCTTCACACATGAACAATAATTACTTAAGAGGATTAGGTACACCCTTTCTTCTATTTAAATCAAATCCTTACCTTATAAATTGATTTAGGAATTTCACTCTTAACTTCCGTTTTAACTAGTGCCCCATCTTGTCTTGGGGAATATAATTTCACAACTTTCTCTAATCAAGACAGATAGTACATTTGACACCAATTTCTGGACTATTGCTGGTCCCAAGGGTTAGCTACATTCATAAGGCTATTTCTTTCTCTGTATTCTCTACCCTTCCCTTCCAAAATATATTATACCTATATGTTAGACAATAACTAATAACAAATATCGAATTTCTCTCCTTTGCTTTCCTACATATGTCTAATTATACATTAATCAAACCCCCCATCTGATTTATCTCTATATTTATGTATATATTTATATCTTTGTATATCCTTCCCTTAACATCTTTCTAAACATTATACTAATCTGATATTAGAGTTCCAACAGTCCTTTATTTGTGAGGGAGAATACTATATAACTAGTCACTTACTTAATTTTACGAATCGGATTTCTCCATTTTGGGGCCTTCAGCTCTTTGTCTGGGAATAGCATCATCGTTTACCAACTGCATTCATCTCGGAACTTCAAGTTTCTCCCTGGTCTGTAGTCTGCGTCTGGATAGGGCATCATTGTGTCTTTTAGGAAATCATGGGCTCGTCTTCGATACTGCTACTTAACCTTCGGTTCAGCTATTCTGGCGGACTAGGAATTACAACTTTATCTTCTCAGCTCACTTATCTGCGCCTTGCCTTTATCACTGCCTTCAGATGATCGACTAGGGTTATTTTTCTCTTTACACTACTTATTTTCACGCTGGCCACTTTCACTACTTTCCTATAACGGACAGGTTTATTTCTCCATACACTTTTCATTTGTTTGCATACAGGCTACCACCCTTGCCTTTAGACGACGGACAGGCTTATTCTCCTTACACTTCATTCATCTGCATATGGGCCACTACCCTTGCCTTTCGACGACGGACTGACTTATTTGCATACGGGCCACTACCCTTGCCTTTCGACGACGGACTGACTTATTTGCATACGGGCCACTACCCTTGCCTTCCGATAACGGACTACTAGACTGTTCTCTTCTATTATTAAACTCCACTAACTTTTCTTAACTTACTGACTGCACTAAACTTATCTAACCCTTCACTACTCCATCTTAACTTGTCAGATCTTTCCTAACTGGCTGACAGGACAGGACAGGACTTATCTAACCCCACACAACTTTTTACTCAATTTTCCCACTAACACTGTCAAAAAACTCACGTCTGTCTTTCCTAACTCATCTCCAAACCGCCAACAAAAGCCCAACTCTGTGTTCTTTTTAACCCATTTTCACAAAACACTAACAAAAAACTCAACTCAGTAACTTTTAACTCATTCTTTCCCTAACACCGTCAAAAACTCAACTCTATGTTTTTACTAACCCATTTCCACAAACACCAACGAAATCTCAACTGTGTGTGTCCCCTTTCTCTCCCCATTCACTCACTTTTTTCATCTCAATCACGTACCACCTCCTTATGTCGGGCCTGCCTTTTTTTTTTTTAGTTTACCCAATCTTCTCATTTTGTTAACTTTCATCATTTCCTATTCGTCCTTTAAAATTTCTCAAGCTGTATATTCAGAGCTCATTTTAATAAATTTCCAAATTTTTCCCAGGCAATCTGCTGCTTTGAAGTTCGCCGTCACCTTCGCCACCCCTCGGTTAAACTTAGCAGATTATTTTTACATGCTCTAACAACCTTGCCATCGCCGACAGTCAGACGCAAATAGATTGCTATCCAGAGCAATTTGACCCGTATTTACTACCTGGCCGACAAAGGGATATCCCACAATGTTCAGACTACAGCCCTTTCCATAGTTATTCGGACCTGCTCGCCAATAGTCGCTGTCACCATTCCCGTTGTTATTGTTTGTGTTTGTACTTTGCCATGGTGGGAACTGAAATGTATCTCTAATTGCTAATAGCTTACTGCTCCCTTCTCTAATTCAACCGTGTCTAATTTTTAATTCCTTGTGAGTGACCTAGAATAATATTAGTGACTGATAATGTTTACTGTCCTATTTTGCTATTTCCTAAGCTTTATTTTAAATAAATCTCACTCGTTTCTAAAATATTATCTTAAATCTTACAGCAGCATTTCCAATGCTGCTGTAAGATTTTACATCTTACAGCAGCATTGCGGTAAAAGTCTTAAATTTGACGGTCAGATGTTGAATATGTGCAGTAAATGAAAAGCGGTCGTCGATGATGAATCCTAAAAATTTGGTGCTTCAGACAAGTGGAAGTGATTTCCTGTCAAGTTTTACAACTAGTGGTCAGCCATAATCTAATTTGTGTTTAGAAATCATTATCTTCGATTTGGTTGGAGATAATTTCAATTTGTTCTTAGAGGACCAAGACGATAGTTCAAAGAGTACTTTATTGGCATAGTGTTCTTGAGTTTCTTGTAAGAGTACTTTATTGGCATAGTGTTCTTCAAATCTTGAGTTTCCATTCAACAAAAGGATAAGGTCATCTGTATACTCAAGTTGTTGCACATTTTGAAATTCAGTCATTCTAAGCAGCCAATCTTCAAGAAAACTAGGTTCCAATACAAGGGGTCCAAAATTGATCCTTGGGGGAAACAACGGGAGACAAATCTGTGAATCTTCGTGTTGTTGTGATGAACGTGACAGTCCGATCAGCAAAGCAGTTTCTAACAAGTTTATAAAGCTGAAGAGAGCAATGATTGGAACGGAGTCTACTGAGGGTGCTCTAGTGGTATGCTCTAGTGGTAGACAATGCACTAGAGGGTGCTCTAGTGCATTGTCTAGTGGCTTACCAGGTTTATGTAAAATATTAAGAATGGCGTGTTTCCATGTTTTCGGAAACATTCCAGTATTTAAACAGTTGTTGAATAATTTAAGTAGAACTTTGTGCCTTAAGTCATAAAAATGTTTGATAAATATATCAATCAGGTCATCGGCAGGACATTTCTTTAACTGAATTTTATTCAGGATTGAAGTAAGTTCCTCTGCAGCGAATGGACTTGTTTCTTCTAAAGGAAGGTATTTTTGGTTTAAATCTCAAATAGATAGACGGTATGAAGTGTCAATAGTGAGATCATCATTAGGCAGCAATTGGTCCAAGATGGTATTTATGGAGTCTGTTAGTGTAAGAGTTTCCATACTGTTGGAAGTAATGGAGTTAAAAATATCGCCCAGGATAATTTTATTTTTAGCAATTTTATAAATGACACCCGAAGGATTATTATTCCCAGATGTACGGATAAAATTGTGCCAGGATTGCAATTTACTTTCATAGCATGTGGAAATGTGTTGTGTCTTATGCAAGGCGGCCCCTAAACGTTAGTTTATCTCCGCCTTGGTTCTCTGTGATGATATACAAGACAATACAATGGCCAGAAATGAGTGTAGCGTTTATGTTTGCGTAGTGTGTGTGTGTGTGTGTTGTGTTGTGTTGTGTTGTTTAGTTGTTTCTCGTCACTTTGCTACCAGCAAGCAGTGATCACCAGGAAGGCTGCATCCCAGTACCCGTCCACGCCACCAGGAGGCGAGCCTAACTATATGCATACTAACTAAATGTAATATATCAAGCACCCATAGGAATAAGCGCAAGTCTTATGGGTGAAGCAGTCTCCTTTAATCACGTACGGTGGTGAATACCACAAAGAATCCCGCATCCACTGCAGAAAGTGTAATAGCAATGGATGCCAGCAGTTCCTGTACCCAGGAAGCCCAAATCTCGGTACAAGCAATTTAAAATCCCATCTCTCTAATAAACTGGAGACCAGCGAATCCTGCCCCCTGTGGGGCTAGCAAAAAAAAAAAAAAAAAAATTATGGACAAAATTTTATTATGTTACTAAAAATAAAAATAAATAAATAAATTAAAGAAAAAAAATTAATTAAAGAAAAAAATAAAGAAAAATAAAATAAATTAAAGAAAAAAATAAAGAAAAATAAAATAGATAAATAAAATAGCGAAAAAAAATAATAAGAAATAAATAAATAAAAAAAATAATAATAAAATAATTAGATAAAATGTTAAAATAATTATTATTAAAAAAGTAGCTTAAAAAAGTAGCTTTGTTGAATATAAAAGTCAGCTCAGCAGTTCACGTCGTCTGTTGAAAACCTGTCTGACAAATTCCTGTAGAGCTGAGAATGCATTTTGATTTTCGATAAGATATCTTTCATTTCCAGGCGACAAATTATGCACTGTACTAGATAATGTTTGTCTTAAATCTTGGTAAACTGGGCAGAAGAATAAGACATGACTCCAGTCTTCAGAGGCGCCGCAGAAACAGGTGTCTCTCGTAGATAAATTGAATTAAAGAAGACGAGCGTTCAATGAAGCGTGACCAGTTAGAATGTATGATGTAACAAGCTTGGGTAGAACCACAACGGATTACTTTTTGAGGTAGTGAATTTAACATCAGGTGTGAAACATCTGCTCACTGCTCATTTGTTCGAGGAATTCCATCTCACTTGCCATCTTTTATGAAGTTCAGTCCAACATTTCGCTTTTTCATTCTTTGCATCGGCAGTGGGATCAAATCGGAAAAAAGTTAGAGGATACCCTTTACGAATATAGTAAACAAAGCCTTTGTACATAAGATACATATCCAGCGGTAACAAGCCTGAGATGGCTTGCAAAGATACAGTTGAAACTGTTCTACAAGTTCTCAGGCGATCTAGCAAAAAGGTCTGTTGGACACTATCTAGTTTGGTTTGAACTGTAATAAGTTTGGTTCTGTGAAACCATATGCTGGCTGCATATGTAACGATTGGAATAAACACTGTGTAGTATAGAATTCTGACGGTTCCCTATTTTAAACCCCAGTCCTACGAGGGATTTTGAATAACATGGCCGTAAAAGTTTTAACTTTTTTGGAAAGATTCTGGATGTGTGGTACGAATGACAATTTTTCATCAAAAATAATACCAAGATGCTTATGAGTGGTAGAGATACTCTATTAAACTTGACCACCGGAGGTCTATTATGGTCTAGTTTTCCATGAAATATCATCATCTTGGTTTTAGATGGTGACACTTAATTTATTTTTCAGAGTCCAATCCAGCAAGTTATCGAGTACAGAGTTAGCCCGTTGTTCCACTTGGGACCTGGAGTTACCATGTATTAAGATTGAGAGATTGTTGGCAAAGGCAATCATTTTCTCATCAGCCGTGTTGGAGGCAGAAGACAGCCAATCATCAAGGACGAGGTTCCACACAAGAGAGCCAAGAATGGAACCCTAGAGAAACAGCTTTGGATATCGACTGATGTTTGGTTTGTATATAGACCTTACGTTCAGTAAAGTAACTTTTGAACAAAAGGAAGAGATGTCGAGTACAGCGAGCGATTCTAACGCGCCATAAGACACTCTCCCACCAAATATTGTCCAAGCCACCTTCAAAATCAATAAAAACTGTCAGTGCATATTTGTAAGTAGAGCTATCAATTAACTTTTGGAATTCAAAAAGGGCATCTTCACAACTACAACCAGGATTGAATCCATACTGAAGAGAGGAAGATAGAGTACTTTCCAAAAGAAGTTGATTACATCTGTATGCCATGAGCTTTTCTAGTAACTTGCCTAAGTGGGATAATAAAGCTATAGGCCTGTATGATTTAGGATCACTTGGTGGTGTACCTGTTTTTGGGATTATTCTAATGAGAGCAGACTTCCAAATAAAAGGGAATTTACCAGCTACAAGACACTTGTTGAAGAATTTCAAAAGATGGTTTGGTCTAATAGAGAAGAATCTTTTTATGAAAATGGATTCCAGTAGATCAGTTCCTGGGCATTTGTTATTACTCATTGAAGAAACTGAATTTTTAAGCTCTTCCATAATTCGAAAATTGTAGATCTCTTAAAGTACCATTTATAACTGATACAATATAATAGCGTAGCTTACTTTAATTTATTATGATACTCACCTTTTTATAATCTGCATTGATGTTGGTATAAATTGGATGATAATTTTAAATTTATGTTAGCATGAATAAGTTAGGATTTAAAAACAGAATTAAAATGTGCGCAAGGAAGTTGAAGTGCACGTCTTCGTCCTTGGTTGTCAATGTTGAAATTTGAAACGGTTTTAGTTATACGGTTGGAAACAGAAGGCCAATAGCCATAACAAGTGGCTTTCGTTTTACACGTCTTCAGTTGGCAATGGTAGAATGAGAGTAAACGCGTGTATTTAAGAAGACTAGGTTCCCGTGATGCTCCCGGATACACGTGGGAACCTCAGGTGCATGAGATTCCAGACCGGTGCAATGTTATAGGGTAGTTTGGAATTTAATACTTGAAGAGTGGAATGGCGGCGAAACCATTCTATAACTAGGGCTTCATATTGGAAAATTTTAAAACTGGATTTTAATTTGATAATAGGAATGGCTGAATCTACTAAGGGGGGTATGGTTGTGGGATTGAACTTGTGTTGCTAATTCGGTATTGGACTGTCCCGTCCTAAAGCTATTGTAGTGGTAGTAAGCACGTGTGTTTGATGTTTTGGTAGAACCGTATTTTGTGGTGGTGCTATCAGTGTAGCAAGCGTTACAGTTATCTTGACATTTTATTAAGTAGATGATATTATTCATGTCACTAATGTGGTAATTTTGTGTATCTTTATATGAGTTGAATAACGAACCTAGTTTATTGTAAGATGAGAATGTAAGGGTGATATCAGTACTTTTGAATAAACGGCGGAATTGGTTGGCAAAATTACTATGGTAAGGGAGGATAATACGTGGATTATTATTGGACATGCGTTTGGGTGGGTTGTTGATATTATTTTGGACTGTGATAATGGTTTGTTTGATTAATTGAATAGGATATTTCCTAGATATGAATTTACTTGTAAGATATTGTAGTTCATTATTAAGGTCATAATGTGTGGAACTGTATTTTATAGCATTGTAAATTTGATTATAAAGGACTGCTTTTTTTGTGTTGAGGGGGTGATGCGATTCAAAGTGTAAGTATTTGCCCGTGTGAGTATTTTTTATGAAAATTCTTGTTCCTAGTTTTGTATCGCTTCTGTATATAGTGAGGTTTAGGAAATTAATTTGTCCCTTTTCTTCCAGTTCCAGGGTATATTTTAATCTATTATGCATGGAATTAAATTTAATGAAAAGATCATTTATTGTGGATTTGTGCCCTGTTAAGAGGATATCGTCAGCGTATCGTATAAATAATTTAATATCGGGCGGGGGGGGTATGGTTGTAATATATGATTTTCTACGGAGGCTAGGTAAATTTCAGATAGGGGGGGGGGGGCTGAGATTCCTAATCCCTAGGTAGGCCGTAGGTTTGCTGGTAAATCTTATTAAGAAATCGGAAGTATCTGGCATCTAATAGAAAGGTTGTAAGCTCTAATATGCTATTAATTTAAAGGGAAGTGCTCTTCCATAATAAATAAAGGAGTAGAAATGGAAGAATCATATTGCTCATTTTCTTTCCTAACTCCAGAGTGGGAGGCAGAATCAAGAGTTCTATCATCATTGGGAAAAAGCCTCTCATGTATTTGATTGGCAGTTTGCGTCCAGTTCAGAGTTTCAGTATTATTTGAGATTATTGTATTAAAGATATCACCAGGAGTTAATTTATTTCTACTGATTTTATATATAAGACCCCGCGGATTTTGGTTTCCAGTTGTATATACAAAATTGTGCCAAGATTTGACCTTACTATTATATATTGCTTTAGTATATATCCTCTTCTCATTTTTATAGTTTAAATGTAACCTATATTGAGCTCAAGTAAAGGCTGTCTATTTCGTTTTGCTCTTTGATAAAGGCGCCTAGAGTGATGAATCTTGCGACGTTGAACTGTTAGCTCATTTGTCCACTACGGGATACATTTTGTACAGAAAGCTTTCCGTGTGGTAGGTTTTGTGATGGCTGTAACGATAAGTGTTTTTAACAAAATTTGCCAATTGATTATCGTCAAGATGGCCCACAGAGTCTGAAGAATCAGACGGAAGATCTTTAAAGATTGATCTGTCAAAGTTTTCCAAATTATATTTCGTAGGGAAAATCTGACCAAATCATTAGGTGGAGCTGTAGTAGTTCTAGAAGAACATAGGTCAAAAGATATAAGTCGATGATCGGAAACAGTCAAATCAGTATATACATCGCACTCAGAAATTAGAGAAGAGATATTGCGTGTTGCCAGAGTGACGTCGATGTTAGACCTTTTACAAAAAGTAAAAGGCTTATTTGGGAGATTAAGAACATGCAATTGATGAGCAAAATTTAAATCTTCTAATAACCGTCCTCTGTGATCAGTAGTTGCGCTATGCCACAGTGAAGATTTGGAATTTGCATCCATTAGGATAATAACAGGTTCTGGTAAAAGGTTAAGAACTGCAGAAATGGATTAATATCTGAAGATTAATATCAGAAATGGACTAATATCTGAGAGCATAAAGAAATCAAGTAGAAGGACATAATTTCATTGGTAGCTTGTATACAAGTAGCATGCTGTGAGCAGAGAAAAGTGACGGTGAGAATGTCTAGGTTTCTATTGAATACAATAATAGCTGTTTTTGGATCTTCATGAGGGGATTTTATTATTCTGGTCGATAAAGGAAAGCATGTAATTTTACCGTGATAGTGATACGGTTCCTGTAAACAAACAATGTCTGGAAAAAGGATATCTGCAAGTCTTTGAATTTCATCAGTTACCGTCTTAGATCTATGGGCATTTAATTCACTGATTTAGTTTGGTGGTCAGGAGTATAGATTTTTCAACATAATCACTGTTATGATCATTAGGACTGGATGGGAATAGTTCTTTGTCTTACTTGTCTCCATAGCTCTCTGGTATTCTGAACACAAGACATCTCTAACAGAGTGATCGGCTGTCTTCTTTCGTTTACAATTGGCACATGCTATGGGGTCACTTTTGTTGGGACACTGAAAATACGTGCCCGGAACGAGCACAGTGTACGCAAGTCGGTACTTCATTTTTGCAAGAGCTAGACGTATGTTCGTATGATAAACAACAGAAGCATTTGGTAACTATCGTAAAAGCTTTAAATTTATGAGACATTAACCCTATAAATATCCTGTCTAGAGTGGATATTTGTGAGAAAATAGCAGGCCTCTGTAGCCGAGTGGGCAGGAGTGGGAGTGCAGTAGCATACGCTCTTTGAATAGACGGGGGTTCAAACCCCTGACTGCTGAATACGGTCGATCTACCAACCCGCACTGGACCAGCGTGGCAGATTATGATCCATTTCCCTCAACATGAATTGTTGAGGAGGCTTCCATCCTGCAGTGGGTTGATAATAGCCGCACTTTACTTTTTTTTTTTACGTGGGGAAAGAGCAAGCACCCAGTGTGATGTATACATTGAATTTAAATACAATCTCATTTCCTATCTGGTCACGTATAAACCCAAGGTCTTTTACATTTTTGAAATACAAGTCATCCAAAATTTCTTCCTTAGTTAAATCGTTATCTAGATCATAAACAATTATTGTAGGATTTAGATTTAGTTCCTTCGATGCCTCTGAAGACAGACCATCTTCAGAAATAAATTTAGAGGATGCAATAGCATTTATATCCTCCTTTGAGTTTGTCTCTATTATTATCCCATTGTTCTTGATAGCTCGAAGTGTCTTGATTTTAACCTCTTTCAGATCACTTTTTAGGTTTTTAATGACATGTTCCCTAACTTGCTGGCTAGTAGTGAGTTGCTTACCTTCGGTAGCCTTTACAATAATGTGTTCTGAGGCCTCTTTGTAGGCTGTATTTTAACAGCCGTCAAGTTTTAAGAACTGGAAAAAGGTGCACGTACGTCGTTTGCGTTAGTTACTGTTTCATTTTCAGAAATAGAAGTAGGTGTAAGTCTTCTGAAGTAGCAGATTGTATTCTCAGGTAAGGAATCCTTTAGAACACTGGCATAAGACCTTTTTTCGGGAATTTTTGTATTTTTAGTTCTTCGATGAGCTTTTGTTGGAGTTGGTTAGTTGACGTTTTAAGTTCTTCAACATTTTTATTTTGTAAATCTATATGAACCTTCAGTCTTTCTATTTCTACTATAAGTGACTGAGCAACTTGTTCTAAGCCACTCCAGGACTTTAGAATGATCTTGGTCTACGTTTTGGTTGCCTTTGCGTTATCATCGATCAGGTACCCCTCTAATTCTTTGCGTAGCAAAATAACAGCGTCTTGAGGCGAAAGTTCGTTCAGCATCACAGTACCCTTATTGGGTATCCTTATCTTCCTATCTGGAGATATATTTGTAGAAGGTCTAATGTTTTTCTCGTATGAGGAACTTATAGAGTCTTCTAAAGTAGCAGATTGTAAAGCAGGAGCATAACGTTGTACCTTTTCAAGTTCTAAAAGCCCCGACCCTACACTTGGAGTTGCCTCATCTGATAAAGATTGACCCTGTCTTGTACTCAAAGGCGGAAAGACCATTTTATCCAGCTGATCGGTTCCCTGGGCATTGTCAGTCTCCATAGTAACGTGAAATAAATCAGCAATTATTAGACAATATTCAAAACTGCTCTACTGCCCCGTGCGATCGCCATAAGAAAGTAAGGAGATGTCAATTTAGCAAATGATATACTTCCAAACAAGACCATTAATATTTCAAATATTCAGATTGTTACTTCACTTTTTAGATCCGTAGCAGAATTAGAAAAATGATAATTCTGAAAATTAACTTTGGCAATTTTTAAAAGAAGCAGAAGGCGATCTGCAAGCAAAGAGGTATATACAGTATCTCGCAAATTCGAAAATAACTCCTTAATCATCCTAAATGGTAGCTCCTTAATCCTCCCTCTGGTAGTGGAGTAGGTGTTTACGCTAATTGAAGATATTTATAGAACCCGGGACAATAAAGATCGGGGAGCAACCCTCTTGCATATAGCCGAGGGCAATGAGTTGTGACAAACATCAACTGTCTAGTACTTCTGGAAGGCTACGGATTTTCTAATTAGCGGTCAAAGCAGCACTCGTCTTAAGCACTGAAAAAAGAGACTTGTGTCGGCCATGACGTTCGTTACTTTAAAAATATAAAAATACTTACCTATGCAGATGTTTCCATCGAAGTAATGATCAACTGCAGGTAGAACATCTCTTTGTGGTTCCTTGGTAATAAGAAAAAGAACACGCTTGTAGATTTAATAGTCCTGAAAGGCAAAATCGCAGGAGCACACAATAGACATCAGCATACCGTGTACGCCACCTAGCGGTTCAATTTGCTTTCATAAATCAATTTACCGTATTTTCTTTTGAGAGTTTCGTATTCTTCATGCAATCTGTTAACTTGAGGCCAAATACGCCGTTTGCGCTGAAAACGTCTTCTTGATTTGTGTAGAAGTTTCCGAGTAGAAGAAGTTCGTTATTCCACCAAAGTGTGCAGTTAGTTTTTTGCTTCTTTTTATGCATAGATTTCTGAATTGTAGTGAATCTGCAGTGCTAGTTGTTCGCGGTAAGAGAATTAAAATTTTCTAGGTTGTCTTCGGGCAAATCAGAGAGAATGGAACGATTAAAACGATCCCATTTTATGTTTCTAAGAGATTAACGTATGAGGTTACAGAGAGGTTGTTGAAGAGGAAGAGTTGATCCCAGCATGAAGACGATAGAACTGGGTCACATGTTGTTAGATCAGTTTCTACATGCCAATCAGTAATATAAGGAGCAATATGGGCTGTGGCCAGAGAAATGTCTATATTTGATTTACCCAGGGAATTAGAAAAGGTACATGGCTGGTTTGGTTGATTCAAGACAGTAAGCTGATGGGAAAAGATGGTATCCTCAAGCAGTAATCCCCGAGCATCTGTGAAAGAACTATGCCACAATGCAGACTTGGAGTAAAATCAACAGAAGAATATGGCCTAATAAATTGAATACGGAATCGGTATAGTGTAAGTGAGGAACTTTGTCAGATGACGAAGGGCAATACATTGAGATAACATAAGTCGAGTGATTAGGGCTCAAGACCTGAATGCAAATGGCATGCTGTGATGTTAAAACAGGACAAAAGCAAAACGTCAACATATTTATTAAATATTACGATGGCTACCTTAGGATCTGGATGAGTTGGTTGTAAAATCCGAGATATGCCAGGATATCCGACAATTCGTCCTTTACTATGATATGGTTCTTGAAGAATAAGAATGTCAATGAGTTCCTTCTCAGACACACGACATAGCTCATCTGCGACAGTGTGTGAATGGTGAGCAATGGTTTGCAGAAATTTTAAGTTGACAGTCGAGATATGTGGTTGGGAAGCGCTTGAACTCGATAAGATTGTGTTATTAGAAGGGAAGTGTTCGTTGCCTTACTGTGTCTTGAGCCTTTATGTATTCAGGACAGTTTATATATCTGACCGAATGATTAGCATCATGTTTGAACCTCCTGAAATTAATGCAGACAGGCGGTTGATCCTTACTGGGGCACTCAGCAAAGATATGACCTTGTTGGTCACATGTCCACAACAAGATCTTTCTTGTTTACATTTACTTGAAGTGTGTCCGAAAGCAAGACAACAATAGCACTTTGTCAAAACAATGAAAGGCTTAAATCGGTGAGTGATCCACCCAATAAATAACCTGTCTAAAGTAGAAATAGCTGTAAAAATACGTGGGATAAAATCAAACACCCAATTAGAAGAATTCTTTGATTTGAAGCTAATTTTAAATCGGAAAGTGATCTGTTGTGAGATTTCTTCTCGTGTGAAATCAAATCAAATCCTTCAGGTTTTTGAAGTAGAAATCGTCAAGTACTGTATTTCCTCTTTGATTAAATCATTATCAATATTTTATACCGATAAGGTTGGATTCAATTTCTTAGGTATCGCAGGGGTGATCCCGACATCAGACAGGATTTTTGAGGATGAAATGGTCTCCAAATCTTTACCGGAATTACATTCTAAAATTACGCCTTTGTTTTTAATGAAATGGAGAGCTTTAACTTTGACTTCTTTCAAGTCTTGTTTTAACGTTTTGACCGTAATCAGTGCTCATAGTAAGAGTAGAACTCTCAGATGCCTTTAGGAGCAATAAATGTGGTTTTCTGTATTAGCGGAATGCAGACTGTCTGTCTGGTTAATAGAAATGTGTGGAAGGGATTGTGCAGTAGCCTCAGAGAAAGTTTCAGGAGAAACTACGTTCAAAGAACTATCAACTAATGCTGTAGAAGTTGAAGATTTTGCCACAGAAGCATATGAGAGAGAAGGTGTGGGCATAGTTTTTGGGTCATCACTTCTTATCTTGTTCCACAGGGGTTCGTTTGCTGGACATCATTCTTCAAATGGAGATTAAGGCAATCAACTGTTACTATTATTCACTATTCAATGTGTACAATAAAGTTTCCGAGCAAGTTCAGTCACTAATATTGATGTTCCAGAAAACGCCTGTGTTTTATATGATTGACTAGTGGTTTATATATTAGGACAACAATCTCATGTTCTCAAGATCTATTCTGAAACGTGGAGAATAGACTCGCAACATCAAAATCGGCGTTGTATTTACTCATTGTGAAATCTTCCTATTAGTTAGACCTCAGAATGCAGCAGAACTATGGCTCTTTATGACTTGTGCTGTGGGTAACGTGTAGCAAGAAGCAAGGATGATTAAATAAAACATGGTTTATTAACTCTAGCATACAAACAGGTGTAAAATAAAATGGTTATATACTTTTATATAATTATATAAGAGTTCTATCTTTTATCAAAAGGATAAAACGATATATTATAAGGATAATGATACATATGTACAAACTTGTCTGCGTTCATCATGTAATCTGCAATTGGCACTGCTGCCCGTACCTCTGAAGCCAACAATCATCCTCCAGTTCGACTATCTGGGTATATGTGTAAATGTATTATACAGGTTTAACAGTCATAACTGATGGTATTACATTAATACAAATGGGTCTTCTTAATCTTAAACTCTAATTTCTAAGTGTTGTAAAATAGATGCTACCTTAGTGAGTGTTCCTATGAGGAGGTTTTTGTCAGTGGACTCTATTAAATAAAGAATTATGTACGTCCGACACTTTCATTCTATTAATTAGCACGTTGCAAATATAGGGTGAAACTTACCAGAATAAACTTTGCAATGGTCAGGAATACTACCGGTGGGAAGTAGTCTAGGAATACAAGCCAGCAGCGAAAGATTCTCAAGACGTTTTTATGAAATAGCCTCAAGAAAAAGAAGTGCTTTGCTCAGGACAAGACTCTCTTCATCTCTTTTTCTCTCTATGGGTCTCTGTATCTTTCTGATCTTTACCTCTTGTCCATCTCTCTTCTGTCCATCCATTTCTCACCTTTCTGTCCTGTGTCCTCCGTTCATTCTCTTCTCGCCATCCCCTCTGTGTGTCCCTGATCTGCTTATATGTATGTCCCCTTTTAGAGTTTCTAATGCTTCTATTGGTCAAAAGGCTAATTTCGTGGGGAAAAGAAATTCCCAGGTACTGTTATTTTGGAGACCTGACACAGTAAAAATGGAATTTATGAGGAGAAAGAGGAACTTCACATCTGCATGGGGTGGAATTTCCAGACTTCCCACCGGTAGTCACTAGATCTAAAATCTGTTCGTTCCTACACAAGGAATTTCCAGACAACAATCACCCCCATAGTTATAAGGTTCAGATTTCACCCTGAAGTATGCTTCATAGTGGCATTACTCTCTTTTCACGGACGAAAGTCATATACTTTCTCACCGTTTTTATAAATATTATATCCATGATGTTCATCCGATGCAATCGCATAATGATCTCTTGCTGTGAATCAGTCGGAATCATTAAGATGGAATGGGGTTTCAACTGCTATTTTTCCTAGTGTGGCATCAACGAGCATACACTAAAAGAAAAGAAACAGCCTTCTACACGGAGTGAATATCACACTACAAGTGTAGTAATGGCAAAATGTATCAGATAACTTGGTGAAGTACCAGCCCTCAAAGGCAAATGAAAAGTAAAAATGAAGACATTTTTATAATCTGCCACATCTTAATTTTCATCTGAAGAGCTTAATTTTCTGCAATCAAGCCATTGACAACTAGTTCAAGACCACTCCAAGAATGAACATTAGCTTTGATGGCAGATTTTGTGACCTTACTATTTCGTTTAATAAGTAAGTTTCAATTCCTTCTCACAGGAAAGTAAGTGCATCATCAGGGGAAAGATCTGAAAGTAAGACAATCCCGACATTTGGTATTTTAATTTTCCTGGCAGCTAAAGTAGCAGTCCATGTTAAAATATCAGGACTAAAAGGTTTCACTTGAGAAGAATCAGTGACGACATTTGTACTCGTAGAAATTGGAACCTTACTTGATAATTCATGATATTCTAATTTAGCCTTAGGAGTGGTTATACTTGTAGTTTCTCTTATCTTACTTTGTTCCTGTGAGTAAACTAGAGGTGTAAACTCATCGGTGTTTACCGACAAATTAGTGGTGCCTGTATTTTCTTTCATGTTGAAGGTTTATTCTTAGGAGGAATCCAGTATGGAGAAATCTCCTTTATCATGGGGAAAGTTAATAGCTTCACTAATAGCCTCTATTATCCTGAAACTTTGCAATTTTTAGCGACAAGTGATAATTCTGGGTTTTTACCCTTGAGGTTATTTACCTCAGATGATTAAATAGGAATAAGGCAAGGAGTAGCTACGAAGAAGTAATAAAATTATCGCTACACTATGTGCGCTAACTTGACCTTGGGGTAGCATATTTGGCCCTTCTTGTCCGAGCTGAACTACATGTGTTGGAAAACCTTTTGTCGGTAAGGATGCTTATGCAGATCTAAAACTAATAAAATAACTTTACCAGGGAAGTTCTTTCAGAGGCTGATACACTCATTTTGGAGACTAAATTTTCCTCTTTTCGACAATACCAAATACCATTGTTATTAACTGTTCAGCCAATTAAAATAAGAGCACTTTTTCACTCGACTGACGTGCTGCATGATTATGCGTAGATTCCCAGAGCACCCTATGTACATGAACAGAAGCCTTCAGTCAATTTCAGGTTAAAGAATCCTGCACTGGCCAGAGCAGCTGCAGCCATTGTTAGTATCTTGCTCCATGCCACCCAGGGGGCGCAGCATGTTGTTTGCATGGGCAGTGAAGTAACATCTAGTTTGGATGGATCCTCCAACTGCAGTCATGTTGGGGAGCTATCAAAATGACAGGTAGACTAAACCCACTTTCACACTCCTATACAAGTACACAGGGCATTTTAATTTTATGAATAAATAAATAATTATATATATACACTAATGAGGCAAAACATTATGACCACCTACCTAACATAATGTTGGTCCTCAACTTGCAGCCAAAACAGCCCATACCTGGCGAGGAATGGAAGCTACAAGATTTCTAAATTCTAAATGTGTCTTGCGGTATCCGGTACCAACAGGTAACCAGGAGATCCTTTAACTCCTGTAAGGTCTGTGTTTGAGATGCCACAGATTGTAGTTGCTGTTCCAACACAATGAGGAATTTTGAGGCCAGGGCATCACCTCATGTTCCTCACCTCATCACCTCATTCCTCATGTTCCGTGAAACAATCTCAAACAAACTGAAGGTGCGGCCTGGCGCATTATACTGCTGAAAGACAGCACCGCCAAAGCGGAAGACCGTTGTCATGAAAGGGTGTACCTGGTCAGCAATGATATTTAGGTAAGTAAAGTGTATTCGTGTCTAACGGCACCAGGTGTTTCTCACATCTCCGCGTTGCTTTTATTGTGGATGTAATAGTTCACTGTAAAGGCCAGAGATTTAAAAGTGTATGGATAAATGTATATGTATGAAGTTGTGTCTCGTTGTTAATCGGGCCATTTAGTTGCTAGACCCCTTCTGGAGCTCAATGTTGCCCACACTTCGCCTCGTGGAAGCAGACCAAGTACCCAGTAGTTTGAAATTTTTCTTTGGTAGGCCCTGCCATCTAATTTCCTGAGATTTCATTCGCTAGGGCCTTAAAAAAAGAAACAGGGGCGACATACGCTAGAATGTATTAGGCCAAAAGCTGTCCCAAGTGTGTTAATTTAGACATTTTTATTGTGAGGGGCATTTGGTTTTCGCTGGTAGTACAAGTAGAGTAGGGGGCGGGAGACTGAAGACTGGGGAGAAAAGGTAGAAGTATGGGGATGATAGATAGGTTGACCACTAAGTATCAGTGAAGCATACTGTGCATAGTGTTAGGGTCAAGCACCACCTGTGGTTTCCCACATCTGCGCAATTCCACTCTGAAAACTCATCTGCACCAGTTTTCAGAGTGGAATGGATAGAAATGGATAATAGCCATCAAAACCATGAAGATTGTGATCTGCTATGCACACGTTCTTATATATTGGCTCGATGTGTCAAAGTTTTCGGCCATCCCTGCCTCATTTCAAGGTCTCTCGGACTCTTAGAGTTCATCCAAAAAACTCAGCCATGCAATTTTGGGCCCAGTACACATTCTTAGTCACCAAAACAGAGCACAGCCACATGTTTGCCGTTTAGCAAGACTGTTTCTGTGTCAAAATAAACAACAGAACCATCGTGCATTTATTCCTTAGGCTTTTGAACAAAGCAATGTTAAGTTTGGTGTGCAGTCTTACAGTGCTACAGAACCCAGGATCGATACATTTGTGTCCATTGCTAGTAAGAAAAGTGCACAGACAAATGGGGCAGCGATGCACTTCAGAGCAATTTTTGTTTGCCGTGTGACTCTCCAACCATTTACTGCCCTGAAAATATCGATTCGATGAAATACGCAAAAGAAGGCTACTTTCATTATGAATGGTTATAGCTCTTCACCTATTACATTTGAATGCACAGTTGTGCGTAGCTGGTCTTTGATGATTTGGAAGAGCTTT